>NC_090922.1:175884103-176215353 GCF_040938575.1 Ambystoma mexicanum
CTTTGGAGGTGTTCATGGACAAACCTCCTGGAGTAATTCGGAACCCCAGGAAGTCCACTTCCTGTGCGTGAAACAAGCACTTTTCTGGTTTTGCATATAGAGCATGAGTCTGAAGCCGGGTGAGCACTTCTCGTACATCTGCCACGTGTTCCAGGTGAGAGGGGGGAACAGATCAATATGTCGTCCATATAGACAACTACAAACGTGTCTATTACGTCGTGGAAGATGTCATTCATAAACCTTTGGAAGGTTGCAGGTGCGTTGCAAAGCCCAAAGGGCATGACCGTGTATTCGAACAGACCATGCCGGGTGCACAAGGCAGTCTTCCACTCATGACCCTCCCTAACACGAATCAGGTTGTAAGCGGCCCTTAGGTCTAGCTTCCTGAAAATCATGGCATGAGTCAACCGATCGAGTAGGGGGTTGATGAGTGGAATGGGATAGCGATTCTTGATGGTAAAATGGTTTAGTCGTGTGTAGTCTATACAAGGGTGGAGGTCCCCCTCCTCTTGGGTACAAAAAAGATGGGACTGGCGCAGGAGAATGTGAGGGCCGTATGTGTCCTAACCATAAGGAGTGCTGCAGATAGTCCTTCAGGACTTGGTCTTCAGAAGGAGACAATGAATATATGCGACCACAGGGCACGACCGCTCCAGGGATGAGGTCAACGGGGCAATCGTAAGGCCGATGTGGGGGGAGATGTTCAGCAGAGACCTTATCGAATACTTCTGCAAAGTACTGATACTCCATGGGTATATTAGTGGTAACGACACCAATGATGTGCCCTGTTGAATCGAGATCCATATCCTGACATTCTTCTAGTGTCAAATGGGCCAGAGTGCCTAGGACTTGGGATGGTGAGACAATGTTTTCGGGAGCAGTGAGACAGCTCTCCTGGCAATGAACTGATTCAAAGAAAACTTTGCCCCAGGACCAGTTGATGGCAGGGTTGTGAACCCGCAACCAGGGAATACCTAGGATAAGACCGAACTGCAGTGTGGTGATCAGGTCGAAAGAAATGGTTTCACTGTGGGTATCCTGAATGAGCAAGGTCAGGGGGGCGGTTTGTTGTTTAATAGGACTTGAGACTAGAGATGTGCCATCCACTGCTTGTACTGGTTCGGGCTGTTTTTTATTCTGTAACGGCAGGTAAAGGGATGCAGCAAGGGAGATATCAACATAATTACCCATGGCACCTGAGTCTATGACCAGTTGTACACGATGCCTGGTATTGTCAGTGGAAATCAGCAAGGCGTGAAGCAACATAGGTCTTGTAGAACCCGGTAAAAGAAGGGACATACAGGGGGTTGTATACCGGCTCATCCGTGCCCCCTGTTCTAGGGACAAGCCTTCTGAAAACCCGGTGGCTTGGGTGTGGGGCACTGTGGGCCTTCTTTAAAATAGTGTCCATTCAACACACAGTAGAAGTATGTGTTGGCCAACCTCTTTCGTTCCCTTTCTGTGGCAGTGATCGGACTACGGATACCCCCGATCTGCATTGGGTCACTGGAAGGCTCAGAGGTAGGAAGGGCAGGGGAAAACGGGAAGGGGAACTTTTTCCCGGTTTCGGATTTCCGTTCTGATCACTGAGCGTCTACTTGTAGGGCTAGATCAACCAGGTCAGGGTACTGAGTAGGCAAAGCAGGTACCACGGACAGGGCATCCTTCATATGATGACGTAATCCCATATAAAAGACAACTGCCTTTTTATTTTCGGGCCAGGCCATTTCCACTGATAGTTGATTGAAACGCGTAATGTATACAATCAGAGCGGTCTTCTCTTGCGTCAGTTCGAGGAGTTCCAGGTCTCGGGTTTGTGCCTTATGACGTGTGTTGAACACTTTAGTCATCCGGCAACCAACAAATCAAAATCATACAAAACGGGGCTGTTTCCCTCTAATAAAGGATTGGCCCAGGTAGCTGCTATGCCACTCAGATGGCACAAGGTAAAGGCTGCCTTCGTGGTGGAATCTGGGAATGTGTGGGGGCGACACAGGAAGTGCAGTTTGCACTGATTTAGGAATGTACGAAACTTCCGAGGGTCGCCTTGAAACTTTTCAGGGGCAGCCAAAGGGAACAGATGTTCGCTCTGTACAGTATCCAGGTGCTGACGGATGGCCGCTGTGGCAGCCATCATGTCAGCCCGTAATACCGTAATGGCCTGGACCAGTGCAGCCACTGGGTCTCCGGTGGAGGTATCCATAACCCAGTGGAAAAGGGCTTCTCAGTCTGTCAAGACTTGAGGTCTACGTAGATAAGAATACCTCCGTCCCCAAGCACCAGTCAGAGAGATAGCAATAAGCACTCGCTGAGCGGTTATTGGGGCCACAGGTGGCAGGAACAGGAAAGACCGGGTCCCAGGTGGCTCCAAAGAAAGCAAGTGTATTAAAGCAAACACTATTGGCATAACCTCCTAACAGTATAAATGATAAGATAAGGAATGCAGGGGCACCTACCAGTTGGGAAGACCAGAGAAGGAAGGAGGGGCAAGCTGGGATCCCCTGTCTTTTCCCCCTGCTGGAGTGTCGTCCCAAAAACAGAGAGAGGAGGCAGTCCATGATACTTTTGCCGAGGTAGGAGCAGTTCAGGTTGAGCAGTCCAGGAAAAATTGCCGTGATCAAAGGATAAACAAGAGGCAGTCCAAAAAGGCAGAAATTAGGTATAAATCCAGGAAGCAGATCAGGTTGGAACATAAACACACGCCATCTGCCATAGAGCACAGCTGAGAAGCTCCGAGCAGCATGAGAGATGATCCTTTAATCTGACGGCACCGGGTCACGTGAGCGGAATCTCTGCGTAGCGTGAGAATCACGTGAGCGGGTCCTCAGAGACTCTGTTTGCAAGGGGCGTGTCTGTAAGCGCCATGGCAACTGCCACAAGTGTCGCGGCCATCGCTGCCAACGCCGCCATGGCAAATGGACTGTGTGGGATGAAACCAGGCGGCGTGCCAGTTGGGCATTTGACTGCTGTCGGGCGGGTGAGTGCCGGAGACCCGCATAGCATAGCTTACCTACCTCTCCAGGATTTCTGGCCTTGAAGAGATGTCATTTTAACGTCATCTTAAGCCTCCTGGCTCTGGCTCGCCAAATTTTCTGGATGGTCCAACCACCCCCACTCTCTAGGCCTGGCATTTCTTGGGATCAGGAAGAGACACTCTGGAGCAAGCAGGACACTCAGGCAAATTTCAGAAGTCATCAGGTTTTTATTTCTTCCAGCAGGCAGTACACTTCATACAGCAGGGACATCTCAGGAACTCTGCTCTAAAACACTGGGTTCACTCACCCTTATATACAGTCCTAGGGAGGTGAGGTGATGGTTTGGTCATAAAGACAACCCCTTCCTGCCTGTGATTCGTTAATTTTACATGGCATGATCAATGTGCTGTCCTTCTCTCTATTTGTGATTTGCTGGCCTATCTGCCACTCAACCTGGTCTAAACCGGTTTTACCCACTCCTTGCCCACTCCTTTGTCCTTTACATGGACCCTTTATAAAAAGATCTCCACTGGTGTCATCATAACTCAAAGCAACCCACCATTTTAGGAATTGCCTGACCATGCCTGACTTATCACAAAATGGCAGATCGCCCTATTTCCGGTCATGTTTTGATACCTGGTCCGATTCAAGTCTAGTTTTTTAGTAAAATATACTTAGCATGTACTACTTAACAAGCCGTCTATCGTTTAAAACATTCTGACCTCATAAATATGAATTGGTTTTAAAGCGCTTTGCTGCGAAGCACTATAATTATTATTTCTATAATATTTACAGGGTAATTCATAGAAATTCGCACAAAAATGGAGCACGTGGCGGGCGCACAGTGTCCCCGTGCGATACACTGCGCAAGCCGCGTGCGAAAAAATCCTTTCATCGCACAGCGTATTCATGGATTTTAGCCTCCGAAACCAGCCGTGGTGCAGAGTGGCGCCGCAACCCTGCAGCAGCGCCAGTTACGCCCCCAAGAACGCCCTCGCGCAAGGAAAAGCCTTCAAAATCCCCAAATCATCGCAAAGGGCTGCGCTAACCCTGGACCAGTTCACAGGGCTGCCAAACAGCAAATGCCAAGCCGGGAACGTGTATTTCAGTGGTTCGCGGGAAGTTCCACACGCGATTGTCCTGGGTACGTGTACATCAGGGGTGCGTGCGAAGTAACACACGCGATTCCATCAGGGCACGTGTATTCCAGGGGTGCGCGGGAAGTATCACACGCAAAAACAGCAGGGTACGTGTATTCCAAGGGGTGCGCGGGAAGTATCACACGCAAAAGCAGCAGGGTACGTGTATTTCAGGGGTGCGCGGGAAGTATCACACGCGATTCCATCAGGGTACGTGTATTCCAGGGGTGCGCAGGAAGTATCACACGCAAAAGCAGCAGGGTACGTGTATTCCAGGGGTGCGCGGGAAGTATCGCACGCAAAAGCAGCAGGGTACGTGTATTTCAGGGGTGCGCAGGAAGTATCACACGCGATTCCATCAGGGTACGTGTATTCCAGGGGTGCGCGGGGAGCACCACATGTGAATTGCACGTGTGGGTCCTCCCAGGTGTTCCCTCTACACCCTCCACAGCCCCTGCATGTGGCCCACACCACAGGGGCCTACCCTGCACATGTCCGGCAGGCACCCCATCCACCATGGCCATGCCCCCCAGCCAACCCACATGTCACCTTGCACTACTGCCCACCAACGCATGTCCACCTGCACCCCCAGCCACCAGGGGCACCCTCCACCAGGCCCCCACTCATGTCTCCCACCACCGCCAACCCCCAGCAGTGCAGGGGCAGCCTCCACCAGGCCCCCACTCATGTCTCCCACCATCCCCACCCCCCAGCATCCAGGGGCACCCTCCACCAGGCCCCCACTCATGTCTCCCACCACCCCCACCCCCCAGCATCCAGGGGTACCCTCCATCAGGCCCCCACTCATGTCTACCATCACCCCCACCCCCCAGCATTGCAGGGGCAGCCTCCACCAGGCCCCCACTCATGTCTCCCACCACCCCCACCCCCCAGCATCCAGGGGCAGCCTCCACCAGGCCCCCACTCATGTCTCCCACCACCCCCACCCCCCAGCACCAAGGGGCAGCCTCCACCATGCCCCCACTCATGTCTCCCACCACCCCCACCCCCCAGCATCCAGGGGCACCCTCCACCAGGCCCCCACTCATGTCTCCCAACACCCCCACCCCCCAGCATCCAGGGGCACCCCCCATCAGGCCCCCACTCATGTGTACCATCACCCCCACCCCCCAGCAGTGCAGGGGCAGCATCCACCAGGCCCCCACTCATGTCTCCCACCACCCCCACCCCCCAGCATCCAGGGGCAGCCTCCACCAGGCCCCCACTCATGTCTCCCACCACCCCACCCCCCAGCATCCAGGGGCACCCTCCACCAGGTGCCCACTCATGTCTACCATCACCCCCACCCCCAGCAGTGCAGGGGCAGCCTCCACCAGGCCCCCACTCATGTCTCCCACCACCCCCACCCCCCAGCATCCAGGGGCAGCCTCCACCAGGCCCCCACTCATGTCTCCCACCACCCCCACCCCCCAGCATCCAGGGGCACCCTCCACCAGGCCCCCACTCATGTCTACCATCACCCCACCCCCCAGCAGTGCAGGGGCAGCCTTCACCAGGCCCCCACTCATGTCTCCCACCACCCCCACCCCCCAGCATCCAGGGGCACCCTCCACCAGGCCCCCACTCATGTCTCCCACCACCCCCCCCAGCAGTGCAGGGGCAGCCTCCACCAGGCCCCCACGCATGTCTCCCACCAGCCCCACCCCCCAGCATCCAGGGGCACCCTCCACCAGGCCCCCACTCATGTCTACCATAACCCCCACCCCCCAGCAGTGCAGGGGCAGCCTCCACCAGGCCCCCACTCATGTCTACCACCACTCCCACACCCCAGCAGTGCAGGGGCAGCCTCCACGGGCCCCCACTCATGTCTCCCACCACCCCCACCCCCCAGCATCCAGGGGCACCCTCCACCAGGCCCCCACTCATGTCCAACTCATGTCTCCCTGCACCCCCACCCCCAGCAGTGCAGGGGCAGCCTCCACCAGGCCCCCACTCATGTCTACCACCACCCCCACCCCCCAGCAGTGCAGGGGCAGCCTCCACCAGGCCCCCACTCATGTCTACCACCACCCCCACCCCCCAGCATCCAGGGGCACCCTCCACCAGGCCCCCACTCATGTCTCCCTGCACCCCCACCCCCCAGCAGTGCAGGGGCAGCCTCCACCAGGCCCCCACTCATGTCTACCACCACCCCACCCCCCAGCATCCAGGGGCACCCTCCACCAGGCCCCCACTCATGTCTCCCTGCACCCCCACCCCCAGCAGTGCAGGGGCAGCCTCCACCAGGCCCCCACTCATGTCTACCACCACCCCCACCCCCCAGCAGTGCAGGGGCAGCCTCCACCAGGCCCCCACTCATGTCTCCCACCACCCCCACCCCCCAGCATCCAGGAGCAGCCTCCACCAGGCCCCCACTCATGTCTCCCACTACCCCCACCCCCCAGCATCCAGGGGCACCCTCCACCAGGCCCCCACTCATGTCTCCCACCACCCCCACCCCCCAGCATCCAGGGGCACCCTCCATCAGGGCCCCACTCATGTCTCCCATCACCCCCACCCCCAGCAGTGCAGGGGCAGCCTCCACCAGGCCCCCACTCATGTCTCCCACCACCCCCACCCCCCAGCATCCAGGGGCACCCTCCACCAGGCCCCCACTCATGTCTACCACCACCCCCACTCCCCAGCAGTGCAGGGGCACCCTCCACCAGGCCCCCACTCATGTCTCCCACCACCCCCACCCCCCAGCAGTGCAGGGGCACCCTCCACCAGGCCCCCACTCATGTCTCCCACCACCCCCACCCCCAGCATCCAGGGGCAACCTCCACCAGGCCCCCACTCATGTCTCCCACCACCCCCACCCCCCAGCATCCAGGGGCACCCTCCACCAGGCCCCCACTCATGTCCCCCAGCCAACATGTCACCACAATGTAGATCCCTGGCCCTTATGGTCAGCCTCCAAATGCCAAACACCCACCCGAGTAGTGCATCCACCCACTTAGAAATGGCAAAAACATGATAGAACCCCAATTGCAAGTTTGGAAATGAACACATGTCCCTCACATACACCCAATGGGTGTCAGTGAATGTCAAAACCCATATCATGATATGCATGAAACCAATGAGATGATACTACACATTGAACTTTGAAGAAAAAATATGTATTAAAAGCAACATAAATTGAATCAAAAATAAACAAACAATAATTGAAATTTTAAAAAAAAAAACAGCAGGTCCGTGAAATAATGCAAAACCACAAATCATAATGCAAAGGAAAGGTGTCCAAAGTCACAGTCCACAAAAGCAAATCCAATGGAAAATTAAAATCGAAAACCATTGCTCCATGGGGAAATCATAATAAAAATTGAAAATCCAAATGTCAACTATATACAGATAAACAATCTAGGGTCCATGATCCCAACCGAAGAAATGAAACCTATCTAATAACACTACCTAAAAAAAGAAAATATATACAAAAATGTGGCCCATTGTCCAAAAGGTCCAAAAAAAATGCAAAACCAAAGGAAACCTAACACTAACTACAGAACTATTTACAAGGGCAGCGGGCTAGTCCGACGGCTCACTTCGGGATGTTCTGGGCCAGGGCATCATCGATCTCCTGCTCAATGTCCCGGAGGCGGTCCTCCTCCATGGCCCCGAGGGTCAGCAGGGCTGTCCACATGTTCACCCCAAACTCCCTCCGGATTGCCTCGAGGCACTCGGCCCGCCTCAGGGCCCTCCGCATGGAGTTCTCCGCCCTGACCATCGTGAGCCGTGCCTCTTCCGCCCGCTGCTGCTCCGCATCTATGGCGTGGCCCAACCGCTGCCACACGGAAGACACTTCCCGTCCTGGGTCCTCCTGCCCTCCGGCCGATGCCTGCCCATCCGATGTCGAAGGCCCCGAGCCATCATGGCTCCCACCACGTTGCTGCTGCTGCTGCGCCTCTGCCTGTGCACTGCCTCCTGCTGCCTGCACATCCTCTGCTGGCTGGGGTGCAGTCGTTGATGTGGCCACCCCTGCTGGACGTCCGACTCCCGACTGTGGCAGGGATGCCTCCTCCACTAGCCTGGCCGCACCGTCAGAGGCAGCTCCACAGGGCACCCAGGTGACTGATGGGTGGGAAGATGGCACGGAGGACGACTGGCGCATAGGGGGTTCAATTGAGGAGGGGGTCGTAGCAAGCCCCATCAAACGGAGGAATCCTGCCTGGGTGACCTGTCCCAGTAGGCCGACCCGGTCAACGAGCCATTCGAGATGACGTGCAGTCTCCTCATGAAAAGACTGCAGGTCACCTCGCATGGCCCGTTGACGCAACGCCACACCAGTCAGGACAGGCTCAACCCGGACCCGGACAGCCACGTCCGCAGTCAGAGGAAGGCCAGTTGTCGTGAGCTCATCCCCTGCCTGAAAACGGGTCTGGACGTAGGCATCCCTGCTGGTGCAAGATGATGCAGTGACAGGATTGCACACAGGCACCTCCGCGGTGACCTGTGCTGCCTCCTGTCCCTGGTCCTGCATTGCACCACTAGCACCAGTGGAATCCCCACCTCCAGACCCCATCTCTGTTGCTTGCATGGCCTCCTCCTCCACCAAACCCCCCACCAACCATGGATAACTCTGTGCCATCTTCCCCCGTTGGGCCCTGTGGGGTCCCAGCTGCACCTTCTGCTGCTGAGGAGTCCAACTCCGACCTCCGCCTCTTGGACCTCCCCCCCGGCAGCTGCGGCCTGGGACGCGGCACCGGGCTCCTCACTCCCCGACGAGATCACAACCTGGGAGGCGAGCCGGGCCTTGCATCTCCGGCTGGCGGTGCGATCCCCGACGCTGTGCTCCACAGCACCTTCTCCGCCCTCTTCATCAGTTGACGCTGCAGACAGGGAGAAATAAAACACAGGCATCAGGGCACTGTACAATGGACACATACACACATGACAGTTGCACATGAGTGGCATTGGCAAACCTCAGACATGGCATCACAATCGGCAACACACATGTCATTTCAACTTGCACACATGAGCCATACCACAGACACATTGCAACTGCCAGCACCATCCATACACATACAACAGCATGAGCAGGCAAAGGTGAGCCAGACATCACATGCAACACAGGGAGTGCACTACACATGCACGCACACCACCACACTTGCATGCATGTGTACACCTCAACCAACTGTCGCAGTGTTCCGATAGGCATCCATGTCACATCTGCCAATCAGGCTTCCACATCCCGCTGTCACATGCATCCATGTTGCATCACTGTTGCACCCTTGTCAAATACACACACATGCACATGTACACAGTGCTGATACATGCAGCTGAAAACAACATACATCCGTGACATCACGAACATGCCTACTCACATACACATTCATCCAAACATGTGTGCCCACACAACTGCATTTGGCATGCAAGCCTACACACACAAGCACCATCCATGTCTCACACATGACAGCCCTCGCATGTGTTAGCCTCACAGCCCTGTACACCCCCACCCATACTCGGCCCCATACAAACATATGTGCAACCGGCACACTACTGGCACATCACCACACGCACAGCTTACAATCATGATGCATGTACACTTACCACTCGACTCCAGACGGGTCTGCCTCTTAAGGACCTGGACGTGGAGCGCTGGGGATATTCGTTCCAGGACCCTCATCTGATCTTCCGACAAGTGGCCCCGGCGCCCCTTAGCATCCACTGCCTTCAAGAGGCACCGGGCCTTGTTCAGGGTCCTGGACCTGAAGTCCTCCCAGCGCTTCTTGACATGTTGGAAGTCGCGGACTGCCACCCCCTCCGCGTTGATGGCAGTCACGATGTCTGTCCAGATCCGAGTCCGTCCTTCTCTGTCGGCGCGAACACTTCCGTAGAGGGCATCATACTGCCCCAGGACTTGCTCCACCAGGACACCAACTTCCCTGGGACTGAAGCTGGTGCCCCTCTGCCTCTCTGGCTGGGGGTTGTCAGTGGTGCCAGATGTTGCAGTGCCTGACATGACAACCCCAGAGGCAGGAGTGGGTGGGCAACTGGGTCCTGGGGCTGGGCTGTGGAGCGATGGAATCCCAGTCGGGAGTCTTCGGTTCCAGCAGGGGTGGTCACAGCAACAGCACCCCTGGCTGATGTGCAGGCAGCAAATGGCAGGGCACGTGGGCAGCAGGCAGTCAGGCAGCAGCAGATGGCAGGTGGGAGTGTGCTCGGGGCTCTGGGGGGCAGTAAATCGGCTTTCTGGGCAGGAGCGTGGTCTTCCGTGTGCTTACGCGTGGCCAGCTTGATACGGAGTGATTTGGCATGTGAAAAGCACGTCTGCGTGTAATTCGAGGAAAGGCCCTTAGCGCGTAAGCGCGTCTGCACGCAAACGCGTTTTCATTGGCCCAAAGGCCCCCATGCGCAGCTATGACATCACGCGCATGGCCGTAGAGAATGGCGCGTGTAAAAAAAAAAAGATACACGTCCGAGTGTCAAAGCGTGTAATTGATGGGAATGGCCTCATCGCGTATGCGCGTCTGTGACGTGTGTATAAAAGGTACATATAGAACGCCATTTCCTTGTACGTGCTTTTCTTCGAGAGCGAGCGGGTGAAATCTGTACTTCTTGTCGGTTCACACGCGATTTACTTCACAGCGTTTCAAGTTCTTTCTCACTGTTACCTCTGACAGCTTTTTCTCTTTTCCTCTTTTTCCTGGGCCTGTTTCCTCAAACAGCGTTCCCTTCTACTGTTGTCCTGTCTCCTCAGACAGCGTACAATTCTTCTTTTGGCGGGGGTGTTGCCAACGCGCACATGCGCATATTTTTCACGCTTTTGTTCCTGGCAGACGGTGACATCTGTGCTTGCCCCGTGTGTCGCGTACCCCTTCAGAGGTCATTCTAGGCTGCGTGTGACACGCATACGTTCATTCTTGTGTTTCTGGGGGCCACAGCGTAGTGCAGGTTTATTTTTCCACACACGTGGTCTAGGAGGGGTTGCGTGCACCTTACTTCCCTTTTTTGGGGTGCTTGTGCGTTGCGTGACCCGTCATCTTTCCTCAGGGGTGACATACAGCCTTGCTAGAGCACTAGGGTACATTTACCATCTGGTACCCAATCCCTTTGACCCCCAATTGCCCAGGACAATAGTTCACATCGACTCCCATACGCACAATAACATCAGTGCCATGGCTGGGAGGCGAACAAGCCGTAAGGGTGGCAAAGGTGGCCGAGCCCCAAGTGGTGGCCGTGGTGGATCCAGTAGGGTTACGTGGCCGTGACCTGCAGGGTGCCCCTAGCCCCCATGTGTGGAGGAGCAGTCAGGGACACCCATGCCCCCCGCCCCCCTGGTTGAGGTTAACGTGGCTGACACCATCCATGCTCAGCCCTTGTTGGACCAGCCCACTGTGGAACCAGACCTGGCACAGGGTGACTCCATAGCTGACTTCCAGGTCAGCAGGTCTAGGCCACGCGCGCCGGTGCACGTTGGTGTCATCAGGACACGTGGATCAGGGGCAGCTAGGTCATCTGCTGCCCCACGTAGGCAGGCTGGGTAGGCTGCAGGGGCAGCTGCGGCTCCATCCACCCCACCTCTCACACACCCAGCCAGGACAGTGTCGGTCCAAGTCCATCATGCTGACATTCCCCCTGACACCATCACACTTGAGCTAATGCCTGCACCAACTCCCATGCTGAGTGTGCAATCCCACACTCCTAGTACAGAGTCCACCGGGGCTCCTGCCCCTAGTGTCCAGAGCGGCGTAGGACACTCAGGATCCCCACCACCTTCCAAGCGGAAGAGGAAGAGTGCTCGTCCAGTAGAGGCTGATACCCCAGACACGGCTACATAGTCCGGCCCGTCAAGGAAGCCCAGCTTCAATGAGGCCGCACTGAATGCACTTGTAGAGTATGTGTCCGCACATGACCGTGAAATGGTGATTGTTGCAGGATCCAAGACCACACCTGCACAACGTCAGGCACACTGGCAGACCATTGCGGACATCATAAGTGCCCTTGGAATCGTGAGGCGCACAGCTACTGAATGCTACAAGCGCTGTAATGACCTGAAGCGCAGGGCAAAGAATAAGCTGGCCTCAAGTCATGCCGCAACTCTAGTGACAGGTGGGTCTCCAGCAGAGGACATAGAACTCACTCCACATGAGCAGGTTGCTGGGTCCTACGTCACAGAGGAACAGATCCAAGGCGTGGGAGAACTGGCAGATTACGAGTCATTGTCCGGTGAGTGCACATGCATGTGTGTGTCATCCATGTGCATGGTGTGTGTGGGAGGGCTTCTGTTTGGGTGCCAGGTGAGGGTGTGTGTGCCTGAGTGGTTTGGGTCACCCATGTGCCTCATCCAATAGATTCTGCGCACCAGCATTTGGGTATAGCAGCATCCCTTCTGCCAACATTAGACATCCAGCCCAACACCACGCCAGTTGCCCTTGAACTGTCATCTTGCCACAACATTGTTGCTTATTTTCCTCTGTTTATTCATGCAGATTGTTTGCATACCACCACTTTTACTCGGGATTTCTCAGTCCTATTGTCACATGTCTGACATGGCTATGGTACAGTGGACTGGCTTTGTTTCCTGGACATGATTTGTTTAGACATGTCCATGTGCTATAGGACCATTTTGGACTGGCAGCTCCAGGTTGAACATTTGAACCATTTCAATGAAAAAAACAATTTCATGAGCAAACTGGACTGAATGAACAATTGGTGCCCTCCTCTCCCTCTTCACTTTATGACTAGGGTACATGCCATCTGTGTGATGGCATGTGTATTTGACCTGCCAATCACTGGCCAATGTGTGATGCCACTGCTAGGCAGCATGCAGCAAATGTGTTCATCTTCCATCTTGGTGTCATCAATGTGTGCCATCTGCCTACCCTTCACACGCAGTGACGGGGCATGCATGGGAGGGTTTTAGTCATGTGGGACATGTGTCAATCAAGTACTGTTTCTGTAGCCTCTCAGCCCTAATTGTGTGCCATAGTGCTAATGTCTGTTTCCATTTGTTTTCTTTTATGTCTTTGCAGGGGATGACGCACTTGATACTGCTGGGGTTGTGGAGATGGTGCAGACCCAGGAGGGGTCTGAGGGCCCGACCGACCACCAGTGAGGGACGTGGTGTGGTGGTGGGTGAGAACCCACAACTGCTGCAGGTCGTGCTTTCAAGGGGTGTCTCTGGCTGCACCTCCCCCGAGCTGTATTCAGGTGTCGATTCGGATGATGAGACCTATGTGCCGTCGCAGGTGAGTGTTCCTGGGAGGGATTCTGTTCTGTCCGACCCACCTGCACCAGGGTTAGAACCCTCAATGGGGATGTCAGTGTTGGCAGGTACGCCTTTGGTGGTTACGGATGCAGGGTCACACTCCACCACATCTGATCCTGTTCCTGGGGCAGCAGATCAGAGGGGGAATGCAGTCCTGCAGCCTCAGGCAGTGCCGGCACAGCAAGGCGCAGTTCGCCTTGCCCCAGACAGGTGTGGTGCCGCCGACGTGGTGGCCGTCAGCCACCTGGCAATACCACATGGGAGCAATCCATATACGGTATGGCAACCCAACAGGCAGCATCATCAGAGATGATGGCTCAGGCCATGGATAGGGTGGCCACTTCCATTGTCCCCCCGAAAGGCTGATGGAGCGACTACAGCAGGCAACAGACTCTATCTGCCAGTCACACAGGGAGGACATGTTGGCGTCCGACAGGGACAGGCGGGCGGCACTGGCGACTCTGCGGGAAGCCATTTCCATAGAGTCCCAGGGCCACAAGGAAGCTCTGAGGGTGGAACTCCTTCACCTCAGGATGACTCTTGTTGTGCTTGAGGCTTCAACAAACAGAAGGACAGAACAGCAGCTGGAACGTCTCACACGTACGCTCTCAGCTGAGATGCAGGCAACTAAGGCGGAGGTCCGGGCATCCCGTGAGTTGTTGCATGGGGACCTCCGCACAATTATCCTCCAGAACGAGACCTACCACACCTACATGCTTGCTGCCATGGAGGAACAGACTAGGGCTTTGTGTGAGCTGCCTCCCATAGTGCCACCACCTCCTGATGCAGCTGCAGAGGGTGAGGAGAGCGACAGCAGTGATTCTCCCACAATAGGGTAGCCGTGTAGGCCATGAGCCCATGGCGGTGTTTTTTTTCGCAAGATCCACACAGGTGGGTTTTGGTGTGCACCCTGTCCTCGGACCTCCTGGGTGGCCTCCCCCACCCCCACAGGCCCATTAATGGCCATTTTTGATTTTTAAAAAAAAAGTTTTGGGGACAGTGAGTTGCCTTGTGTGGCTCCTGTGTGCATACGCTGCATTGTGGCTGGGCACATGCAGGCTTGTCATGAATTTGGTTCAGATGCTTGGGTTTTTGTGACACAAACCCCTCCTGCTTCCCGTTTCTATGGGCTTGCAAAGGGTGTGCCCAAGTGACATTGACGTACATGGTGACATTGGACTCCCATTCGATGTGTGGGCAGTCTGTAGCCAATACTGTGTATACATTCATAGTGCATATTGTTGTTGTATTGTACACTGCATGGTGTATTGATATATGCCTCTGCATCCATCTCATCCTCCTAATTTGCAGGTCCATTTCTCATGTCTTCACAAGGCGGTCGACCTTGGTACTGGAGTCCATGTTGTAAGCAGTGCACCCAAACTCTTGCGTGGCGCTAACACTGTATACTTGGAAGTGTTCGAAGTGCTGGCATCATCAGGTAGTGAGGCTAGCAAATTTTTAAGTCTGTAATGTCATGTTTAAGGTAGGTTGGAGGTTGTGTAGGTGATTGGTATTCTTGGTAAGTATTTGGTAATGTGTGTTGTAGGTCCTGCATTACTGTGAGCATTTCATGTGTGGCCATGTTTCCATTAGGGACACTGTAGCTGGTGACACTTGGGGCATATTGTGGGGATTAATTTGTTTGCTCTCACATTGCATGACATGCCATGGTGTGTTGTGTGGCCGTGCCGGGGAGGGGTTGGGTGACATGGCACTGTTCTCATGTAGTATTTTGGAAGTGGGTATTCATTTCTGCAGCATGGAAGTGTGTCTTTTGATGGCACTGCACTGGGGGTGTTTGTGTAGGTGGGGATGCACACATTGTGACACTTCCACATGAACAATCTCAGGCTGCTATGGTTCTGACAGTTGACTGTCCCTTTGTTCGTCATAATTGTCACCATTGCTTATCAGATGGTATGTGCCAGGGCTGTGTGCACTCCACAGGGGTGTGATTTCTATGTGAAGTAATTAGCCACCAGCTACGTATGGGCTGCCTCACCCCGTGCCCTTTCCCCTCCGATGCGCAGCGGGCGTGCATGTGGTTGGGGATGTGGGGGCACCACCATGTCCACAGCCAGGCCCCGGCGTGTTGCAAAATTGTGCAGGACACATGCTGCCACTATGATCCTGCACACTACTGGGGGCGCATATAACAGCTACCCGCCAGAACGGTCAAGGGAGCGAAAGCGTGACTTGAGCACTCCGAATGTGCGCTCCACTATGCCCCGGGTTGCAATATGGGCTGTGTTGTATCTTACCTCGGGAGGCGTGATGGGGTTCCGAACTTGGCGTCATCATGTGGGTGCTCAGAGGGTAGGCACTGTCCCCTGGTGAGGAGGTGATGGGTATCATTAGTGGGGTAGTGACATAACTCTGCATCTGACATGCATGCATGTGCAGTGGCATTCATACTCACGAAGCAGCCATGTATCGCCATGCCGCCCAGCTTCCATGTCCCGGTTTAGGGTAGACATTCGGTAAATGAAGCTGTCGTGGGTGGACCCTGGATAGTTGGCATATACTGAGGTGATGATTCCCTTGGCATTACATACTACCTGCACGTTGATGGAATGCCAGTGCTTGCGGTTCCTATAGATGTGCTCAGATGCCCTGGGGGGAAGTAGTGCCACATGGGTGCAGTCAATGGCACCTAGCACTTTGGGGAATTGTGCCACACCGTAGAAATCGAGGGCGGCAGCCTGCCTTTCTGCAGTTGTCCTGGGCAGGTATATGTGCCTACGGACTGATGGGCGTGCAGTGATGATGTTCAAGACCTGGTGTAGGCAGCGTGACTGCGTGGCCTGTGACACCCCACCCACTATGGCACTTGTCCGCTGAAATGATCCTGTGGCCAAGAAGTGCAGTACATTGAGGACCTTCTCCAGGGGGCTGAGTGCTTGGGAGCACAGGGTGGGTGATGTGAGGTCATCCTCCCACTCACTGACCAGGT
The DNA here is from genome assembly GCF_040938575.1 of Ambystoma mexicanum. NCBI lineage: Eukaryota > Metazoa > Chordata > Amphibia > Caudata > Ambystomatidae > Ambystoma > Ambystoma mexicanum. The sequence goes on from NC_090922.1 coordinate 175,900,382, forward strand.
CCAGTATTATGTGTGGTGGAAACCTGTACCTCCCATACACCTGGTCATCAGGCATCCCAAAAAGGCTGGTTCTGGGAGTGAAAATTCGGGCCCTCACTATCCTCCTCCTCCTCCTTTGGTACCCACGGCCACTGCTGCTAGGAACGGTATATTCATCCTGGCGTCTGAGCTTGTTTTTTGTTTGCGCGCACTTTTATGCTGCGCGGGTCGACGTACGCCTGCTTCATGCTGGCGTACGTGTTTCAGGATTGGACCATTTATTTTTCGGCGTGTTGTAGGCGAACGTGTGAATCTTCCCGCCCACCCCAGGAATACACATAACACGCTCTCCCAGGCCCAGTCGCGAGTAAATATTCCCGCCCACCACTGGAATACACGTACCCCACTCTCACAGGCCCAGTCGCGTGTGGAAGTTCACGCGCACCCCGAAATACACGTACCCAGGGCAATCGCATGTGGAACTTCCCGCGAACCCCGTAATACACGTAGCCTGCTGGTATCGCGTGTGGAAGTTCACGCGGACCCATAATACACGTACCCTGATGGTATTGCATGGGAGACTACCCGCGCACCCCAGGAATACACGTACCCAGGCAAATCGCACGGCTGGGGGGTGGGGGTGATGGTAGACATGTGTGGGGGCCTGGTGGAGGCTGCCCCTGCACTGCTGGGGGGTGGGGGTGGTGGTAGACATGAGTGGGGGCCTGGTGGAGGCTGCCCCTGCACTGCTGGGGGGTGGGGGTGGTGGGAGACGTGAGACATGTGTGGGGGCCTGGTGGAGGGTGCCCCTGGATGCTGGGGGGTGGGGGTGCAGGGGGACATGAGTTGGACAAGAGTGGGGGCCTGGTGGAGGCTAACCCTGCACTGCTGGGGGGTGGGGGTGGTGGTAGACATGAGTGGGGGCCTGGTGGAGGCTGCCCCTGCACTGCTGGGGGGTGGGGGTGGTGGGAGACGGGAGACATGTGTGGGGGCCTGGTGGAGGGTGCCCCTGCACTGCTGGAGGTGGGGGTGCAGGCGGACATGAGTGGGGGCCTGGTGGAGGCTGCCCCTGGATGCTGGGGGGTGGGGGTGCAGGAAAACATGAGTGGGGGCCTGGTGGAGGCTGCCCCTGCACTGTTGGGGGGTGGGGGTGCAGGGAGACATGAGTTGGACATGAGTGGGGGCCTGGTGGAGGCTAACCCTGCACTGCTGGGGGGTGGGGGTGGTGGGAGACATGAGTGGGGGCCTGGTGGAGGGTGCCCCTGGATGCTGGGGGGTGGGGGTGCAGGGGGACATGAGTGGGGGCCTGGTGGAGGCTGTCCCTGGATGCTGGGGGGTGGGGGAGCAGGAAAACATGAGTGGGGGCCTGGTGGAGGCTGCCCCTGGATGCTGGGGGGTGGGGGTGCAGGAAAACATGAGTGGGGGCCTGGTGGAGGCTGCCCCTGCACTGCTGGGGGGTGGGGGTGCAGGGAGACATGAGTTGGACATGAGTGGGTGCCTGGTGGAGGGTGCCCCTGAACTGCTGAGGAGTGGGGGTGCAGGGGGACATGAGTGGGGGCCTGGTGGAGGCTGCCCCTGGATGCTGGGGGGTGGGGGTGCAGGAAAACATGAGTGGGGGCCTGGTGGAGGCTGCCCCTGGATGCTGGGGGGTGGGGGTGCAGGAAAACATGAGTGGGGGCCTGGTGGAGGCTGCCCCTGGATGCTGGGGGGTAGGGGTGCAGGAAAACATGAGTGGGGGCCTGGTGGAGGCTGTCCCTGCACTGCTGGGGGGTGGGGGTAGTGGGAGACATGTGTGGGGGCCTGGTGGAGGGTGCCCCTGGATGGTGGGGGTGGGGGTGATGGTAGACATGAGTGGGGGCCTGGTGGAGGGTGCCCCTGGATTGTGGGGGGTGGGGGTGCAGGAAAACATGAGTGGGGGCCTGGTGGAGGGTCCCCCTGGATGCTGGGGGGTGGGGGTGATGGTAGACATGAGTGGGGGCCTGGTGGAGTGTGCCCCTGGATGCTGGGGGTTGGGGGTGGTGGGAGACATGAGTGGGGGCCTGGTGGAGGCTGCCCCTGCACTGCTGGGGGGTGGGGGTGCAGGGGGACATGAGTGGGGGCCTGGTGGAGGCTGCCCCTGGATGCTGGGGGGTGGGGGTGCAGGAAAACATGAGTGGGGGCCTGGTGGAGGCTGCCCCTGCACTGCTGGGGGGTGGGGGTGCAGGGAGACATGAGTTGGACATGAGTGGGGGCCTGGTGAAGGCTAACCCTGCAATGCTGGGGGGTGGGGGTGATGGTAGACATGAGTGGGGGCCTGGTGGAGGCTGCCCCTGCACTGCTGGGGGGTGGGGGTGGTGGGAGACATGAGTGGGGGCCTGGTGGAGGGTGCCCTTGGTGGCTGGGGGTGGGGGTGGTGGTAGACATGAGTGGGGGCCTCGTGGAGGCTGCCCCTGCACTGCTGGGGGGTGGGGGTGATGGTAGACATGTGTGGGGAACTGGTGGAGGGTGCCCCTGCACTGCTGGGGGTGGGGGTGGTGGTAGACATGAGTGGGGGCCTGGTAGAGGGTGCCCTGCACTGCTGGGGGGTGGGGGTGGTGGTAGACATGTGTGGGGGCCTGGTGGAGGGTGCCCGTGCACTGCTGGGGGTGGGGGTGCAGGGGGACATGAGTGGGGGCCTGGTGGAGGCTGCCCCTGGATGCTGGGGGTGGGTGTGCAGGAAAACATGTGTGGGGGCCTGGTGGAGGCTGCCCCTGCACTGTTGGGGGGTGGGGGTGCAGGGAGACATGGTTTGGACATGAGTGGGGGCCTGGTGGAGGCTAGCCCTGCACTGCTGGGGGGTGGGGGTGGTGGTAGACATGAGTGGGGGCCTGGTGGAGGGTGCCCCTGGATGCTGGGGGGTGGGGGTGCAGGGCGACATGAGTGGGGGCCTGGTGGAGGGTGCCCCTGGATGCTGGGGGGTGGGGGTGGTAGGAGACATGAGTGGGGGCCTGGTGGAGGGTGCCCCTGCACTGCTGGGGGGTGGGGGTGCAGGGGGACATGAGTGGGGACCTGGTGGAGGCTGCCCCTGGATGCTGGGGGGTGGGGGTGCAGGAAAACATGAGTGGGGGCCTGGTGGAGGCTGCCCCTGGATGCTGGGGGGTGGGGGTGCAGGAAAGCATGAGTGGGGGCCTGGTGGAGGCTGCCCCTGGATGCTGGGGGGTGGGGGTGCAGGAAAACATGAGTGGGGCCTTGTGGTGGCTGCCTCTGCACTGCTGGGGGGTGGGGGTGGTGGGAGACATGTGTGGGGGCCTGGTGGAGGGTGCCCTGCACTGCTGGGGGGTTGGGTTGGTGGGAGACATGTGTGGGGGCCTGGTGGAGGGTGCCTCTGCACTGCTGGGGGGGTGGGGGTGGTGGTAGACATGAGTGGGGGCCTTGTGGAGGGTGCCCTGCACTGCTGGCGGGTGGGGGTGCTAGGAGACATGTGTGGGGGCCTGGTGGAGGCTAACCCTGCACTGCTGGGGGGTGGGGGTGATGGTAGACAAGAGTGGGGGCCTGGTGGAAGCTGCCCCTGCACTGCTGGGGGGTGTGGGTGGTGGGAGACATGAGTGGGGGCCTGGTGGAGGGTGTCCCTGGGGGGTGTGGGTAGACATGAGTGGGGGCCTGGTGGAGGCCGCCGCTGCACTGCTGGGGGGTGGGGGTGGTGGGAGACATGAGTGGGGGCCTGGTGGAGGGTGCCCCTGGATGCTGTGGGGTGGGCGGTGGTGGGAGACATGAGTGGGGGCTTGGTGGAGGGTGCACCTGCATTGCTGGGGGGTGGGGGTGCAGGAAAACATGAGTGGGGGCCTGGTGGAGGCTGCCCCTGCACTGCTGGGGTGTGGGGGTGCAGGGAGACATGAGTTCGACATGAGTGGGGGCCTGGTGGAGGCTGCCCCTGCACTGCTGGGGGGTGGGGGTGCAGGGAGACATGAGTTGGACATGTGTGGGGGCCTGGTGGAGGGTAACCCTGCACTGCTGGGGGGTGAGGGTGGTGGTAGACATGAGTGGGGGCCTGGTGGAGGGTGCCCCTGGATGCTGGGAGGTGGAGGTGCAGGGGGACATGAGTTGGACATGAGTGGGGGCCTGGTGGATGGTGCCCCTGGATGCTGGGGGGTGGGGGTGGTGGGAGACATGAGTGTGGGCCTGGTGGAGGGTGCCCCTGCACTGCTGGGGGGTGGGGGTGCAGGGGGGCATGAGTTGGACATGAGTGGGGGCCTGGTGGAGGGTGCCCCTGGATGCTGGGGGGGGTGATGGTAGACATGAGTGGGGGCCTGGTGGAGGGTGCCCCTGGATGCTGGTGGGTGGGGGTGGTGGGAGACATGAGTGGGGGCCTGGTGGAGGGTGCCCCTGCACTGCTGGGGGTGGGGGTGCAGGGGGACATGAGTGGGGGCCTGGTGGACGCTGCCCCTGGATGCTGGGGGGTGGGGGTGCAGGAAAACATGAGTGTGGGCCTGGTTTAGGCTGCCCCTGGATTCTGGGGGGTGAGGGTGCAGGAAAACATGAGTGGGGGCCTGGTGGAGGCTGCCCCTGGATGCTGGGGGGTAAGGGTGCAGGAAAACAGGAGTGGGGGCCTGGTGGAGGCTGCCCCTGCACTGTTAGGGGGTGGGGTTGGTGGGAGACATGTGTGGGGGCCTGGTGGAGGGTGCCCTGCACTGCTGGGGGGTGGGGTGGTGGGAGACATGTGTGGGGGTCTGGTGGAGGGTGCCCCTGCACTGCTGGGGGGTGGGGGTGCTGGGACACATGTGTTGGTGATTAGTAGTGCAAGGTGACATGTGGGTTGGCTGGTGGGCATGGCCATGGTGGATGGGTTGCCTGTGGGACATGAGCAGGGGTGCAGGGTAGTCCCCTGTGGTGTGGGCTGCCTGCAGGGGCCGTGGAGGGTGTAGATGTAACACCAGCGGGGACCCACACGGCCAAATCACGGTTAGCATTCCCCGGCACCACTGAAATACACGTACCCTGTTGAAATCGCGTGTTAATCTTCCTGCGCACCTCGGAATACACGTACCCAGGCCAATCGCGTGTGGAACATCCCGCGCACCCGAAATACACGTACCCAGGACAATCGCATGTGGAACTTCCCGCGCATCCCGAAGTACACACACCCAGGCCAATCGCGTGTGGAACTTCCCGCGCACCCCGAAGTACACATACCCAGGCCAATCGCGTGTGGAACTTCCCGCGCACCCTGAAACACACGTACCCAGGCTAATCGCGTGTGGAACTTCCCGAGCACCCCGAAGTACACGTACCCAGGCCAATCGCGTGTGGAACTTCCCACGCACCCCGAAGTACACGTACCCAGGCCAATCGCGTGTGGAACTTCCCGCGCACCCCGAAACACACATACCCAGGCTAATCGCGTGTGGAACTTCCCGTGCACCCCGTAGTACACGTACCCAGGCTAATCGCGTGTGGAACTTCCCGCGCACCCCGAAGTACATGTACCCAGGCCAATTGCGTGTGGAACTTCCCGCGCACCCCGAAGTACACGTACCCAGGCAAATCGTGTGTGGAACTTCCCGCGCACCCAGGAACACACGCACACGCTATTTTTCACACAGCGGGTGTCCGTGTTTGTCGGTACCCCTTTGCACCTCATTTGTCCTAAAGGGCCACTGTATGGACCATTCATCATGGCTGTATATGGGTGCTTTTTGTTAGTGCACATTTTGGTGCACATTTTTTTCAGGCGCAGGGGCGCTACCGCCTGCTTTCTTGTGGCGTACTTGTTTGGCCCTGTGCGCGTCTTTGACCGTGCGCTGGTTTGCACTATTCGATTCCATGAATACAGGTTGTAGGCTGCCTGTGGGCGTTCCACGCACTTGCCTCCTGTACTTCCCCCGTGACGCCCATATTTTCATGCGTTGTTCCGCATTCCGAGTGTTACGCCCCGTGTTCCGCCTACTTTTGTGATGTGCGCCGCGCTGTGTGCGATTTTGCAGTGGCCGTGGCGCACGCTGTTGGATGATCTGTGCGCCGGCGTGCGCGGCGCACATTTTCAGCGCACATCCAATGTTTTTCTCGCGCACGGACTTCCATGAATCGGTGTGCGCTGGTTTCCCTGCGATTTTTGCACTTGCACTGCGATTTCCGCACTTTTACTGCGAATCGCACGTTTTGGCACCTCTGCGCGGGAATTTTCGGCGCACATTAATTCCATGAATCGACCCCTTAGAGTCTTTGATCACCCCACCAAGTTATCTACATTCGGTTTGAGGGGGAGTGGGACTATGTCCACTACATTCAGTTTGGGGGGAGGGTCTAAGCACTTCTGTACAGATGTCTATTTATTAGTTTCATATGGACATATTACAGTAGTCTTGTTCGAAATGATTTTGTGCCATGGGTAAACATACTGCCGTTTTTCCTTATGGTTAGGTTACAACTTGTGTTGATCTGCAATACATTGGAATTGCAGACATGAAATCACACAGTGCAAAACATCTAAGAATTAACCATTTGGAATTGAAAATCAAGTTAAGTGTTTAAATCGATGGGAATTTGGTGGCTACTTACAGATTGTGCCTGTTTTCTGATGGACAAGACCCACATTCCCTATGTGCATATTGTGCATGCGGCTTTTCTGTTGTGGCATATTATTTCATATTGGAAAATGGCACGTATTTAAGTTGATTTTTTCTCAACTGTGTCTTGTATGTAATTCTACTCTTTTCTCTCCATGTGCTCAATGTCTTATTTTATATGGACATATGTAGATATTCATTGTTTGAACGACTATGTTCAAAAAAGTCAAGAGCCCAGAGTTCCTCAGAGGTAGTTTCTTGTTATTGTGTGAGAACAAAGAGTAAGGAGATGCTTCTAGCTCCTGCTCATCTAATCTACATTTTAATCCATTGATTCTGTGAAAGTGCTCAGTTAAGACACTGTAGTTGGTTACAAAGAGTTTATGACCACCTTTGTAGTTGGCTGATTGCCATACATTCTATATGTTGGTGCCAATGTGTATTATGATAAAGTAATATTGGCTTTTAAAGGTAAAGCAGGAAACAATCTCAATTACAATTTGTACCTTATTACCCTATTTCAGTGTTTGTCATTTACAAAGCTCTTTACTTCTAGTTTCTTTTTTACCACTAGTATGTTGTCAGTGAGTTAGTTTTCTTTGTTCCAATACTGCCTTAAAAGCAGTTCGTTTTTCCTTTTCATCTGATTCCATTAGTTGTAACTCACCGTTCCTAGTTGAGAAGAATCCTAAGCTTTTGCATTCAGCCCTATATCTAAAGAGATCCCAAGTGGACATACCACCGAAGCCTGGATCTTAACATTTCAAGACATATCCCCTCAACATATTATCACACCTTGATTATGAGCCAGGCTCTTAGAAGGGCGAGGCTCAAACCTTTTGTATGGGTCACTTGTGACAGAATACCAGATGGTGAGGGTGGCGGGAGAATTTTTGCTGCATTTTGTGCTGTATAGTTTTTAGTGGGGCAGGGCCTGCATGCCCTCCGAACACCCTCCCAATCCTTTCTATATATCAAAAATCATATTCTAATGTACCCTAACCGAGGCCATACCCTGAAAGGCTACCAAAAACTGCATCAAAATGTTAGTTTCACTGAATTGGTGAAATTGCAGCAATGAGATGGGCGTGTACAGAGTAGGATAGCACAAGATTGTTTTTATTTTTATTACATAAAATGATGCAGGCAATTCTGTTTCAGAAACGATTGGCTGGTGTTCAGATCTCCCTTTAAAAATGCTCCATGCCAAAATTATAGTGCCAAAATTTCCTTTTTCTCAGATAGTCTCCAGCAGCTCTAATTCAAAGCATAATAACGGTGTACCTTAGTCAGCCTGGTAGCATGTTAATCTTTAAATGTACGCCATGCCTGGTTGTGCCATAGTAGATTCTAAGGTCACATAAATATACAACCAGAGGATTTGATTTAACAATAGTGTTAGCTCTGTGATCAGGGCCCCTTTATGAAAGGACTGGTGGGTGTGTTCTAGTGTCTGGCCTGACTATTTCACAGCTGCCATGCAGGACAATTGCTGTGCTGACTTATGATCCTCTTTCAGGAAGTGCAACAGCTTCCTCCCAGGGAACGTGATCCATCACCAGGAGGCTATGGTGTCAGTGCTAAAGCGGCAACAGCGATATAACAGGGCCACTCTCATAGCAGGGTGCTGACCCCTGGAACCCATTTGAAGTCAGCAGACATGACAAGGGAGCAGGTTGAGTGAAGCCAGAAGGGAGCATTGGGGCTGAAGGAGAGGTTCCACATACCATCATAGTTATTTTAGGGATAGCTATCCCTTCCTGTCCCCCCATTTGCTGCAGAAAAGTCACTATGGGTGTGATGTCAGAAAGGGCAAAGGGCACTTCTCACAACATCCTGGAGTGTACCCCTTAAAGAAGGCTTCCTTTGGGCCAAACCCCTGTGACATTTTGCCTTTATAAGGAAGGAGAACACCCTTCTTCTTTGATACATCTTTGGGTCTCAAGACAAGAAAGATTCACTAGACGTCTGTTAGGTGTACATTGTACTCCAAAGTTGATGGAGGTGAAGACAGAATGCATCCAAGGCAGAGGATAGCTCTGTCACCTAACCATCCCCTGGGAACAATGAGGTAGAGCAGCTGTGGACTAAGTCCTCCCTGCTAGATACACTGGAACAAGAACCCTGTTCGCTGGAGGTGTAGGACCCCCATTAGGTGTCAGCCAACATCCTCAAGTTGAAGTGCATAATTAAAGGACTCACCTTGTCCTGGACACCCTGGATTGGACCTCCCAGCAACCCATCAGCCCGAAATGAAATTGTAATGCTGCTTCATCTTCTCAAGACATCTTTGAACTGGATCGACCAAGCTGAATGCACTTGAGTACCCATTTTGCTTCTTTGGGCACTGTACACATCTTTGAACTGTTTGCTGTACCTCAAGCCATTTAAACTAGTGGTATCCAAACTAAGGATCTTGTACCACCAGGGAGGCCCAGTGGATGTCTGTGGGGCAAGGGGCAGGGATTTTTTAAATAAGCAGACAGTAACAATGTTTATTAGAAAATATAAGCAGTTCTGCCATTGGGGAGTAGAGGAGGCGACAACAGTATTTTTGCAAAAGGGAGGACAACGCAAAGAAGGTTTGAAAACCCTTCATCTAGTCGCTGGCTCGAGCTATGGAAGCTATCTTATCACCTTCTCTTGACACAATTGTGGGCTCCACTTTGTGGGTGCAATTGACTCGAGCGACCGTAGCAACTGCTGGAAGCCATCTACTCACTGTCTGAAACTCTGATTCGAATCAGCAGAGCCATATTTTTGCCACGGACTCGACTGCTGCCCCAAACCATTGGAAGCCATCATCTCAAACGTCTCAAATGTCTGCATGGACTAACGGGATCCCTCACACTCTAATTGACTCGACGCTGACTGCCTATTGGAAAAAATGTATTTGACTGTCTCAACAGTGGCTAGACCACAGAGAAAGCAACTAGAAGCCCGGATTGATGCTCTCGATCTCCAAAGTCAAGAGTTAAAAAGTAATGCAAACAGGCCCTGTTCCTCTGGTCCACTGATGGGACCATAGTGACTTTCAATATCCCCTTCTCTAATTTATTTTACAAGAACATTTCCCTGAATATTGGCATTTGCAGAAATCCTTACTCGAACACCTCTGCTTATCAACCCAGAGTGCCCTTCACATCAAATTCTGCATTCTCTGTGTTTCGTTTACAATGGCCATTTTTTAGCATTATGAATTAGTTGTTTGGCCTTTATAGTTGATTAAGGTTCCTATATTCGTATAGAACCTTGATTGACCATTCTTAGGTTTTGGAACCATTGCACAAAAGCTGTTTGGGTTGCTACTGTTATCAGATCACACCAATTCTGTAGATATAGCCCACCCTAGATATCTTTTGAACTTTGCCTGTTTCCCTTTTATGATTGGGATCAGTGCTGGTTTAGTAGTAGTGTGGGGATGAGTTTGCGATTTAGCAACTACACACACTGCAGTAGTCATTTCTTCACATGGATTATTCTAGGAAGGTTATGCATTTACTTGTCATAAGATAGTGGTAGCTAAGCATTTGAAGCTGCCCTTGGCAACTGCTGGAGCCCTGAATCTGTAACCTAGAAATTACAACTATAACTGACTTATGAACCGTCATCTTGCATAACAAGGTCATATTTGGGTATTTGAGGTCACACCATATGAAAGCTAAATAGAGGTATTTGAAGCTACACATTGCATACAATGAATTTACCTGCTGCGTGCGGTGACAGTAACTGGCCATATGAGGTTCTGCTGTATGTAGGCAGTGCCACTGGTCTTTGAGGCCTGTGAGGAATGTGCCACTGGCATTTCATGGCCGCACTACTGGCTTATGAAGACAGAAACCCAATTAATAACTAAAATTGTCTTTTGCCAGTTTTAGGGCCTTTATGTAATTTTATGGATTTTACATTTGGCATTTTCACATCAGTAATCTCACTTCTTGTGATATCATCAGGGTCAAATGACAACTGCCTCACCTCCCATTGCAGCTAGGTTAAAGTTCACATGATGTCACTTCCTGTGATGTCATTGAATGTGTGACGTATGTAAAACACAAGTGTTCTGAGATATTCTTTTCCATTCCCGTAGAAAATGTTCATACATCCTTTGAATTTTACTTGGGAAGAAAGGGGTATGGCACACACTCTTAAATTGACCTTAATTGCACAAAGGTAGTTTGGCTTTCCTGCGGTTCAGGGTGCTTTCCTCTCCCCCTACCGACAGTGGAGCCAATATCCTCTCACCCTGACTTTTTGAGCAGCCTCTACATCAACCGGTCATGTTGAAAAATCAGGAATGAAATACTTGCGTCATAGATTGGGCTCTATCAAAGGAGGAGAAGGTGGCTGCGGCGTGACTCAATTCTATGTTCTTATCATGACCAGAAAGGACACTGTGGGCATTAAGGGGATATGTATGTGCTAGGCTCCCCAGTTCAGAGCTAACCTTTAGCAGTATACCTTTGCATCTTTCTGCACTGAGAAAAAAAAGCATTAGCATTCCCAAGAAAACGAATGCATCTCTCGGCCCACCCGTTCAGTACGCCAGGATCAATAGCCTTTTGGTCAATCTGCAGCAGATGCAGCTAGAGGCAGCATGGGAACCCGAGGGCCACCCGGACAGAATCTGTGATGGGAGGTGTGCCATGCCTTACTCATACCTTTATTAGGGACTTTACCAGGCTTGAAAGGGAGCAGGCCTATTTTGGAATGTATGATGGGGTAAATGTACAAAACTAGGTCACTCTGACCTCACCTGAACTCTCAAGATACTTTTTATTCTAGTCGAGACACGTTCTTACACATATCTTAAAACACGTGGGAGCAGATACAATTCTAGTGGAAGTCTACCTTTGGAAGTCTAGTGCGAAATGGCAAAACATTTCAATATCAATTCTGCTCAGGATATCAAATACCACTGGGGCTTGGGACGTCAGTATCTGCAATGCCTTGATCAGGGTCAAGTGAATCATTTTGAACTGCGGAGGAGCCAACCTGTGGATTCCTCAGCGATGAAGTCAGAGCAGGACCTTTCCACGCTACCTTAGATAGCAACGACATCCTCGTTTGTCTGACGTCAGAGCCCTGGGGTGAGAGAAGGACACGCCACTCATCCTCTGGGGGATTGAATTTCCTCTTTTGTGCTGATTCACATAGCCTAGATGAGCATCCTGCATGAACTATATGCATGTTGCCACCCCTACTTGCATCTCCTTCTTCTCTTTCTCCTCGCCTTCATAATCCTCCAGCTGTGAGTAATCACGTACCTCTTCCTCAGGTGGTCAGTAACATCTGCTGGTTATGCTGATGCAAGAATTGACTTGAACAGGACTATATGTTTGTGGACTGCATTCTAGAGGGGCAGCGCAGCATCCATGCACCCGGCGAGTTACCTTCCTGGAGACACATTACACCCATCGCAGGAGGCGCCCAGCAGATGCTGCTCTGCAGGTTCCACTACCACTGAGATCTCACAAATACTTCCCTACTTATTGATCTCTTTGATTGGCACAGTATTTAATAATTATTATTTATTTATTTGCATTCGTTCTAAGAAGTTTTACAAATACACAAAAACACACAAACACACAAATATACAACCATAAATAGCATACATGTATATCAATAAAACAGTACCTTGGCTATCATCATATACTTCTCGGCTCCTTTCTTGTTAAAATCTTCTCAATTTGACATCATAGCCCATATAGTGAGATGAGCAAGGTTTCATAGTCAGTGTTTATACAATAATTCCAAATCTCTGGTGTTTTGATGGCATCGTACCTACTCACAAAAGTTCCCAAAATGCACATTTTATTGTTAAATGAATTTATTATTATTATTTCCATTTTACAATACTGTTCAAGGTACATAGGCAAATCTTATTTCTCCAGCAGTTACAATGTCACAGCTTCTTCTCAGCTGAATTTTCTGTCAGTGACAGCTCTCTCATACAATGTCTGTGTACCAGCCAAAACTCAGATTTAAACAACATAAAAAGACAAAAAAAAATAACAAGAGCTCAATTAGGCTTTCTGCCAACTAATTGCTGAGTTATGGGAGTGAATCGAGGAACAGGTATGCATGGGACTGCCCTCCAGATCCCTTCAGCCATCCTGAGTCTATACTTCACATTGTGCAACCCTCATTCTGTTAGTTTCCACGTTCAGGGTGGCTTGTCGTCTGAGGGTGGGAACATTGATACACTCATGCTTTTCCATGCGTCAAATGCATGTGATTGTTCACCATCTTTGCCTTGTATATCCCAGCCCACGCCTCGTCTCTGCAAGGCCAGCATTCAAATTATCTATACCATTGATCATAGTGTGGGCCCTGCTTGCTCTTCCATGACATCGCAATGCGTCTCTTTGCTAAGTCCATGAACTTAATCATGTGTCTGTATGTATTGGGTCTGGAGTCCATTCCTAGCAGATACTCCTTTAAGTTCCATTCAGACCTAGTAATGCCAGCTTTCCTGGACGCTTGCTCTATGCGAAACCAGAATGTTCTCACCTTAGTGCATTCCATAGCATATGTCTTTGACCTGCCCCCCTCATTGTTACACCAGGGACAGCCACGGGTTGCTTCTTTGTTAAATTTGGACACTCTCCTTGGGTTCATACATGTCTGGTGCAATATATTAAGTTGAACCAAGCGGAATCGTGCATTGCGAGACACATTTTTGAGAAAGATCAGTGCCTGTCCCCATTGAGCCTCTGTAAATTGTGTCCCCGCATCTTTTTCCCATCCCCTTTTCAGCTTCTCATGTGTTATATCTGCCATTCCCGGTAGACACTCATAAATTTGTGCCGGCGGCCTGCAACCATCTTCTAGTTCATAGAGTAGAGACACAAGCACTTTCTCTGCAGGTTCAGCGGGGGACCCCCCCCCCCCACTTTTGCTTGGCCACCTTTCATATTTTCATATATCACAAAAATGGACCCCCCCCCCCCCCCCCGGGTAGTCTTTCCTGTTGCATCAAAGTGTCTAGTTCCCTCAATTCCCTGTTCCCAAACAAATTTTCCCAGGTCTATATGCCATGCATTTCCCAAACTCTGGCAGCTTCTAGTTCTGTCAGGCTTGTGCAGGTATCTGTCATTATAGGTGCATTTCGGGAGTAAGGGTGTTGCATATGGGGTAACCTCAGTACCCTGGACCAGATGTGCGTTCCCAATCCTACTTTCAAGCATTGTGGGCCCATACAAGAACCTGGGATCCATAACATTTCCTTAAGCCTAGCAGGTCGCACTATTGTCTGCAGGAGGCCTCTTTCAGTAGTTACCCTGTCTGCTAGCCGCATGGTCACATATCGTAATTGTGCAGCTAGGTAATATAGTTCCAGGTTCGGGAGCTGCACTCTGCCTCCCTATTATGGCAAGTACAATGTCTTGAGTGCAATCCTGCTGCGGGATCCTCCCCATATGAATCCCCTAATCATAACTTCAAGGTCTGTGAAGAATCGTGGTTGTACGTAGTAGACCACATTCCCAAAGGTGTACGACAGCTGCAGGCTAATAATCATTTTGGTAATAGAAATCCTGCCCATGGTTGAAAGTGGTACACGTGACCGGAATCTCATGGAACCTTTCATTCTGTTTGTTATCTTAACGGTATTATGCTTGTGTGTGTCTTGTGGTTCATGTGCAACCCGGACCCCTAAGTATTCGAGCGTTATTGTTTCCCACTGCAACCCAAGGTCTGGTAAGTTGGCTATAGCTTCCTTCCTGAGTCCCGCCATGGGGAACAGGCAAGACATCTGTCTTCTAAACATGATCCCGGATAGCTTTGCAAAGTCCTCCAGAACTTCCAATATACTGGGGAGATTTTGAGTTGGTTTGGATAGATACAATAAGACATTGTCTGCGTATAGTGACACTAGGTGTCTTGTGCCCCCCACAACTACTCCAGCTTCCAGACACTCCTGCCTTAGGTGCTCCGCCAGGTATCCTAGGGCCAGTATATATAGCATTGGCGATAGAGGGCACCCCTAGCGGGTGCCCCTTTGGATGCTCCATATCCCTGAGATACATTTACAAGATTTTACTCTGGCCACGGGGTTGGCATATAATATTTTAACCCAACGAATAAATGCCCTTAGAAACCCAAAACCTTTGAGTGACGCATACATCCACTCCCAAAAGACTGAATCAAAAGCATTAATGGCATCAAGTGACACAACCACCAAGTGTTCCCGGCTGCTTTTGGTTTGATCTATAATATGTTGCAGCCGGCACAAATTGTGAGCATTGCTGCGGTCTCGCACAAACCCTGTTGGTAACTATGTATTATGTGAGATATGGTTCTACGCAAGCGGCCAGCTAGTATAGTAGTTAGGGCCTCATTACGAGTTTGGAGGCAGCCATGCCCTTAACAAGGGCATGGCTGCCTCCAAACTCGGGTCCGGGTCCCTGAATGGGGAAATACCGGGCCATTCCGACCTTGGAGGGCCTGGTATTTTCCCATTCGGGGAACCCAGACCTGGACCATTCCCATTTGAGCCCCCATAGGGCTCAATGGGTATGGAGAGCATGCTAACAACGGGCCCGTTAATAACGGGTCTGTTGTTAGCATGCTGGTCCCCTCACGGGACCCCCTAAGGACGTCTGGTGAAACCAGGCGTCCAGAGCGGGTCTCTCGAGGGGACCTCGTAATGGGGTGGGAAGGGGTTAACGGTGCTGGCACCTTTACTGGCGCCGTTAACCCCTTACCGCCTCTCTCATAATGAGGCCCTTAGTATTTTGGCGTCATAATTCACCATGGCCAACGGTCGATAGGAGTCACAGCTCTCCATGGGACACCCATGCTTAGGGATCGGTAGAACCAACGTTTTTCTAATTCCAGGTGGGAGAAGGCCCTTTTCATATGCCTCTTTATATACCCGTAGGAGTGGCTCTGCTAACAGTGAGCTATATGTTTTATAGAATTCTGATGGTAGTCCATCACTCCCCGGGGCCTTCGCTGCGGTGAGTGCCGCTATTGCCTCCCTTACCTCTTCCAGAGAAAAAGGGTTGATCTAGGGCTTCCACCTGCCTCTCTTCCAAGTGGGGGAGTCGGATCTGGCCCAAAAAAAACCGGCCTAAATCTCCTTTTGCGGCACCTGCGTGTTGTGCCTGTATAATTGTGTGTAAACGTCAGCGAAAATGTTGTTTATGGCCGTCTGGGACCTCCATTCAGCACTGCATTCATTCAGCAGCCTTGTCGTCAGTACCCTAGGTTGTTCTCTCCTGCATACCCATGCCAGCATCCTGCCAGATTTCTCCCCTTCAACGTGACCCTGTGCTACCCATGCTTCGTAGTCAAACTTAGAAAGCCTGCCCCAAGCCTGTGCGCGCTGCATTCGCAGTTCTATCATTTCCTTTTCTAGCTGCCGAGGTATGGGCTTCTGGGCCTCTGTACTAGAAATCTCGTCTTCCAGCACCTCCAAATCTGCCCTCAGCTGTTTGTGAATACCTGCAGCCATCGCTATGCTATCTCCCCGTAGTACTACATTCAGTGCCTCGCAGATAGTACCCCAGCTGTCCACACTGCCAATGTTGGCTACCAAATAGTGTTTATTGTGCTGTGTAATGTGGGCTTAAAGAGGTCATCTCGTAAGGCATCCATGGGCATCTGCCATGTCGGGATAGGGGGCCTAGTTCCCTTCATTTCCCATGTGACCACCTGTGGGGAGTGATCTGACACTGTGCGTCCCTCGCACTGCACACCCGTAAATTCCACCAAATCTTCCACCCCCACAAACATATAGTCAAGATCATGCGAGGGCGAGTAGAAAGAATATCCCCTAATATCCGGGTGTACTTTTCTCCATATGTCCCTCAAATGCGAGCTCTGACAGAGCCCTATTCAGGGCTTCAGCAGCCGGAGGGGGGGCCTGCCCGGGGTGGTATTGATCTGCCCAGGGTCACATCCCTTACCCAATTAAAATCTCCACCCCATACTATCAGCACATCTCGTCTAAGTGCAATCTTGTTACTAAGCAGCCTCACAGGCGCCGGTATTGCAATATTGGGAAAATAGGAGTTTACCACACATATTTCACAGTGGTCCAAAAAAACACAAAGGATAATATATCCACCTTCTCTGTCAGTCTTCACCTCTGGCACTTAAAATGGGACTTCTGCGTCTACCCATATGAGTACACCATGGGCAAATTTAGAAAAAGTGGAGCCAAATCCCATCACTCCCCACCTTGACAGGAGCTGCTCCTGTCAGTCAGGTAGTAAGTGAATCTCTGGCAAAGGTCTATTGATATCTGTTTCCTTTGGAGGTAGAACGTCACTCTATTTCTTTTGACGTATGATCCCAGTCCCCTCACATTCCAAGACAAAAAACATAATTTGCACCATGAGAGTATTTCGCTTCCCACCTTGCCTCCCCTTGTCCCTTGGCCCATGTAATTTGTGTCCAGCTTCCACCCCATCTATCTTTCCCAAGGATCTCATGGTCGCAGCTCAACACTTTTTTCACATAAGTCCAGTGAAAGTCTAGCCCTCCCAAGCTTGCTCAACCAGTCCACCCCCAATCTTCACATTGCGTTCTTCCGTAGAGCTCTAAAAAACTAACCAACAAATGATTGCACTTGGTCCCACTGTCCGCAGAATCCATACGGCAGCCTCTCCCAAGTAGTTCAAATACGTGCGCTTTTGGGTGCTGTGTTTTCAGGGATCTGTGTCTTGTCTTATAGCTTTGCCATCTGTTGTGTGTGATTGACCTTGTCCCCCAGGGAGCGTCTTTTCCATAATCCTTCTAAATAGCAAATAGACCCCTGCGTCACACCAGTCCATGTGTTACGTGGTTCCTTCGTCCGGTGTCTATTCCAGAGGGAGATGTCGTGCAACATTCTGCATCTTATTCATCCTTTGTTTCCAAGTTGTTGTGCTCTAGCCACATATTCACAGCGGCCGAGGTCTCAAGGAAGTACATTTTCCCTCCATGCATGATCTTCAATCTGGCTGGGTACACCAGCATATATTTTATGCCAAGCTGTCTAAGTTGAGCATTTATGGGTACACACGTATTCTGTCTCTATTGCACCATGGGCGGGTATTGTGGATAGATCGCTATATATTGGCGCTACCTCTCTGTATTGTTACGCCCTCCCTGGAAAACTGTTGTGTCACCTCTCGATCCCTAAAATTCAATATCCTAGCAATGACTGGCCTGGGGCGTGAGCTAGTTGGGGGTTTCCTCTGACGGAACTCTGTGCCTTTTCCACAGCAAACCCTTGGGATAACTTCTCAGGTCCAATTTCCTGCAGCAGTAGATTTTCAATTGGGTCTCGGCCCTCAGTGCCTTCAGGCAACCCAAACACCCTAAAGTTGTTCCTGCGTGACCTCCCCTCTGCTTCTTTCCGCTCATGACTCTAGTATGGCATTTCTTGACTCCAGTGCTTTCATTCTAGTGGCTAGGTCTCCAGTGGTTGTAGTGGTTTCTTTCAGGGTTGTCTCGGCTGCTGTGACCCTTTCCGCATGTGAACGTACATCCTAGCGAAGGAGCTGCATGTCTATGGCCCGTGTCAATTTTACCTTCAGGCGAGGTCCACAAATCTGCAATAGCTGCCAGCACCTTAGACTCTTGTGGGTCCTCCTGTGGTGTTGTGCTTTCGCCTGGTGCTGTGTTAGTTGGGGGTGTCGTGTCCCGGGCCCTCGTCTGTCCTCCAACAGAGTCCATTATCGAGCCCTTCTGTCTGTGCTTTGTTGGGGACATCCCAGGTCTTTCTACAGTTCGTGTTGGGACCTGGCTTCTACTTATATAGCATCCTATTTATTGTCCAGGCAGGAGTATATGGTATTTACTCTTGGTGCCACCAGGCACTCAGCATTTCTTGTGCATTTGGGAGTGGCTCCAGCCTTCACAATCCTAAAGGGGTAGCAGGTGAGGTGTGGTATGTTTCCAGCCTTCATGCAGCCAACTATTTGTGCAGTGGTCCAGGGGGTGCTATCTATGTGCTTTGTTTCCCCAGTGCAGTTCTTTTCAGTGAACAGAGTATGCCCAGTTATAGGTGGCTTCTGCAGATTTCAGCTGAGCCTCCAGGTGTCTTATACTCTTCAGATCTGTGTGTGAGCTCTGCTGTGCCTGGTCTCAGCTATGACCAATAAGTCCTCTTTACCCAGTGGTAGTAACGTCCACCTTGTTACCGCCAGTCTCGTGTTGTTGTAGTTCTGCTTCCCTTATTGCGCCCGCTCAGCAAACCCCCCAGCCCGATCTCGCCACGTCTCCAGCTGCACCACCTCCTCACGGCGTCCCTCTTTCCTCCAGTGCTGCCCCCTGTTCCACAATTGATGAGCTCATATTTATTTGTGCCACAGCCCAAGAGGGTCTTGTCTGCGCCTCAAGCGCAGCAAATTACTTCGGTTTGTTGTGTGTGGTCCTTCGCAGTTCCCTGCTCTCATCGGGGAAGATCCCTCCTCACGGCTCCTTAGTCGCACCTTCGTGGCTCAGCACCTAGGCCGTCGTGCCACTGCAGCTCTGCAGTATTCCTGTGTCGCTCCCCATTAGGTAATGATTACCAGCTTATCTGCATTCCTTACTTCTGCAGTCGTTCTGGTTCGCTCAGCATGGTGGTTCCACTTCTCACGGTCTGCTAACCTGTGCCTCACAGCAGTGCGGACCCCGCTGCCATTTTAGGGCTTGTTGGGCCAGTTTTCTGCATGCTCTCCCTGGCAGCAGAAGCACTGTTTCCTCAACTGAATGGTGTGTGACGCTATCCAGTGTATGCACTGCCAGTAGCTCTTCAAATTTTGCCTCAAAGTCACCTTTTAACGCCTTTTTAAGGATCCCATTGGGAGCTCAGGCAACACACGTCCACACTATATGAGCTCAGGCCATGCCCCTGTTCCCAAAATACACATGTATGTAGTGCCAAGGCGCAGACATTCAGTAAAAACGTGTCTAGCCGTTTCTAGTTACCGAGTCCAGCCACATATGCATAGTTTATCCGGAGTCATAGCATCAACTGTCGCACTGTCGGATTTGAACTCGGGAGTAAATATGATTGTGGTTTAAGATAACTATGCGTAATATTAGCTACATACTTATCGTTAAGCAATGTTGACAAATGGGTGTAATTCTTTATCTTTGTTAGTATATAATCCGTTTAGAGTTTCATAGTCTATGCCCCTTTCAAAATCAGGGAACCAGCCTCTCCTCTTAAAACAGTCAATATTCAAGTCTGCATAGTGGCAGCCCTTCCCTCCTGCGTCAAGCTCAGACGCATTGCCACTCCCAATCAGATTTAACAACGGGCATTTTGGTTTAAATTGCTCCCCCCCTAATCAGCGCCTGACTGCTTAGTGACACCAAACCTAGTTCAAGTCTGAGATAGTCCATGGAAGTGGACTATGATGGATTCAAGCTACTCCAAAACAAACCCTCCAATACATTACACCATGCTAAATCCTGCATGTTCAATGCCTCCCAGCCATATAACATTGCAGGGCAGCAGCACTGCTTGCACAACATGATAATTCCCTCCACGCAGTATCCAGCTATGTACTTTGCAAATGTCAATTGGCGGGCCTTCCATGTTTTGCTTCCTTGACGTTAGAATAGTCAAAGCAGGAGCCATTTCCACCCTCAGTTAGAGGGAGCTGCTCACATATTCAGTAGTCCCAGACAGTGATGGTTCATTTAAGTGATCATTCTTTTGGATAGGATGTTCTGTAATGTTTCGGTAATACAAACTGCAAAAGGGCATTTTTATTCTGGAAGTGCGCACAAAGCACCAGTCAGATACCCAAATCAATGTCTTCTTCCAAGAAAACTATCACAAGAAAAGTTTTAAACAGTCTCTCTTATGTTCATGTGCCCCAAAAAGCCTTTATTTTTTGTAGAATGTCTCATGTTACTCACAACATGAATGAAGCATGACCTTTTCAAACAATGAAAACCAACCAGCATACTTTTTCCCACAATGGGCCTAATTCACAGAAGCGTTTTATAATAGCAAAACCCCATTGAAAAACGCTCTGTGAATTACGCTCAGTATCTTTTATTGTGAACCGTTAAGTTTCGAAAGAACATTTACAAAACACGCCGGCCCATGTTTAGCCTTAGGCTGAATTGCATTCCGGTATTTGTAGTTCCATTTGACATGCAGTAACATACGCTACAATCTACTCTTTTTGCTTAACATACTTCTATTAGTATTTATACATTTGTCAAAGTACTTTATGATGTGTGTACTTTTCAAGTGATCTTTATTAAATAGCGCATTGTTGAAAGCCACACATGGGGGAAAGGAGGAGAGGGCAAGTGAAGGAATGATTTGCCAGGGACATGAGCAGAGGCGCTCGAGATATTGTTTCCCTGGTCCTGTGCATAGTTGATCATGCTATAAGAAAACCATACAGGAGAGGCACTTTGTCCTGTCTGCCCCATGCCCAGTATCCGGCCTGACGTCCTTGGGACCTGCAGTTACTGCAAGATACATTCTATTTGCGCCTAGCTTATATTGCAAAAATATAATTCTTTTTTTTACATTTTTTTAATTGATTTAGCTGACATTATATCAGCTTTTCCATATCAATACAAAATAAACACACATGTATAAAAGTAAACAGTGCACTTCAGATACAAAAGAACACATCAACTTCATACTGAAAACATCATGTCTGATCAGATTTTAAGTACAATTTAAGAGCTTTCAAAAAATTCCCAGCAGCTAACTGAACAGACATATTACCAGCACAAAAATATAAATCCATCGTAGCTCCATTTCCAAAGAGCCCAAATGTGAACAATGGTCTCTGAAATAAATGCATCGCAATTCTGTTAATGCAGGACAACTGGAAATAAGGTGCTCAAGTGATTTGGCTCTATTCGCACAAAAGCGACAAAAATTCATGTGTATGTCAATGATTTTGCGTCTTGCTTGAATGACCCGCGTGGGCCACAGGTTGAAACATAGCCTTAGGATGGCACTTTGCATGGGGAGAGAGATTTTACCAAATACGATTCCATAGTTTTCATATGTTTGGGATAGAAACTTTGATCGCAATGACTCTTGTATTTTAGACATCTGGTCTGGGTCGTGATCCAGTCATGGCGGTATAACATATGTTTTGCCTTGTCTGGGTTTTTCACCAAGATATCTATGGTAATCTCAGCTCTGGCTAGGGCGAAATAAACTTCCCTCATCCATTTTTGTACAAAGGCATGTGTAGTCGAAAACAAATATGACGACAAGATTTGTGATTTGTAATATAATTATTTAAAAAACGAATGATTGAGTGCGGGTCTTTGCGGTCGGAACGTTTCTTGTGCTTCATGTATTTGGTGCACAACCCCTGTGCTGTGTTTTGGGCACAGCTCCATTCAGGGTCTTCCTTGAAAATGACTTACACTCTCATGAGATGTTTAAAGCAGAATTATCTTGTGGAATGAGTTTTTATGGGAAATGGTATGATAGAGATGTCATATGAAATGCCTACTTAGGATTAGGTTGCGGTTTATGTTGTTTTGTAATTTATTCATAAATGTCGATTATATGTTTAATAGGAATGTTGATTATGTTTTGCATTGTGTAAGGTTTATATTCAGCCATGTATACAAATGAACACAAAAAAGCATTGCTTGGAGATTCATTTCTTTTGAGTCAAATCCCCATCTCCAGCTTCTGCATGAACTCATGCTGCCAGTTTGGACGATGTGACATTATGTACACACCGCAACAACAAAAGCAGTCAGGAAACCGCTGCAGAAAGAAGTGCTAAACAGGGTCACCATTCTATGGTCATGTGCTGTTTTCGAGCCAAAGTTGCAGAAAGGCCGGTGGCAAGCAATATTTCGATCAGCTGCATCTGGGATGATCTGAGTTTAAGTGCCCACATTTCAGTGTGGCCCCAAATCCCAGCTCCACCATCCAACCTAAGTGTGTGCTCCAGTGCACATCATGTTATTGTTAAATGTTATGCCTTATAATGTATTCATTTTCAAGCTGTCTGTAACTTCGCCGTGATACCTATGGGTCTGGGCGAGTAACAAATGTAATAAAATAAATACAATAAAAATGTTATCTCCCTCTGCCTTATCTGTCAACTGAGATGTCTATAGAACTGATTCAGCGCACGCTGTCCACTACTCCCAAAAGACTGTCACACTTGCTACTACCACATTGGTAGTTCCAACAGCGCTCTTTCATAAACTCGACATCACAAAATGCATTTATCTCTTGGTATACTCCTGCCAACTTCTTTTAACATATCTTCAAATAATCCAATTGAGTATCAAAGGCTCATTCTGTGACGCCATGTAATGTGACGTCACTAGGTATGCAAATTGTGCCCCCGCATTTTTTGCTGCCCAGTGCACCACACATCCTAAAGGCTGCCCACGCAGTTGGCTTGTAAGATGCATGTACAACTAAACCAGACGTGAATCCCAGCAAGAGGGGGACCTTTCTTTCGAGTGCAGCACACCAATCCAGCTTTACACTCCCATTCAGGAAATCATCTCCAGCAGAAGGCACAATCTGTCCCCAAAGGGGCCCTTCCCTTGCTTTCTGCATCTATGCCCCGAATAAAGAAGGAGAGCATTGGAAGAGGCGGCGGGGCGCTGTAGCGTGTGACACTTCCTACTACCTACAAATGAGAAGGAGAATGGATTTAATGATAGATTTTGAATACTTCTCTCAGTGGTCTGCACGGGCAAGAAAAGAGGATTTGGACTTGAGTTTTGGGACACTGTAAAATGGGAAGAAGAGCCAATGCTGGATGTCTCCAATGAGGGGATAGACTAAGAATTATGGGAAATGTAGTCATATTGGGAGCATTTTAATAACATGTTTTCGAATTGGCTGCTGACTGATTAAAATGTAAAATGAAATGCATAATGTAAAACCTTTGCGCCCTAAAATCAGAGCAGTGAAAACACAATCACTACCAGTAACGTGTAGGAAGGACCCCTTTTGATAGAAGAACAACAAGACAAGCAAACACACATAGCACAATGATTTGTCTCCCAGGGTGCTGTTGTTACATTTAAAAGAGAAGTTTGATTCAGAGAAGGTATTTCAACAGGCTTGCAGCCGGACTCCTTGGATAGTTATTCGTGGCCACTTTCTGGAGCCGAGTTTCCTTTCCCTTTGCTGCTGTGACAGTGCTCCACCAGGATGACAAGAAGAATGAGAAGCACCACAGCCGCCAGTACAATTTGTATGATGTTACTTGTCGTGTAATCTGTCAGAAAAAGTACAAGAAGAGTTACGATTTCTTCACAGTACATTATTACACAGTGGAGCACGCCCACTTTGTACTCCAGTGACAGAGTAGACTTAAGAGCTTACAAATGCCTGAGAGGGTGTGCTTCTTACCGGAGCTGCAGGTCCCTATTCAATGTTGCTCTGAACCTGTTCAATGTAAAGAGGTTCAATATGCCAGTGCCGTGTGGTTGTCCATGAATTAATTGAATGCGAAATGTCAGCGGAAAGAAAATACGGAAAGTCACTTGAACAAAAATTACTTTCATTTTTTTCTCCCGCTGACATTTCTGGCAACCCGCTCCCCTGCCGCCTCCCTTACTTACCTGTTGGCGGCACACCTCGCTGTGTGTGGCCGACTCCCTGCAACGCCACTTCCCTTCACTTACGGGTTGGGAACCGGTGATGTAGGGTCCTGTTTATTTTTCTTCTAACTTTAACCAGTCAGGAGCGGGGGACACCCACGGAACCCCTGCTGCCATTATAGTGAAAAAGGGTGCAGGTGACACCCCTGCAACCCCTGCTCCCCTTGTTCAGTATAATGGCTCCGAATGGTAGAATTGTTCGAAATATTCGGCTGTACGTAATTTTGGTACAGTCAAAATTCGAACAATTCTACCATTCGTTTATTTTTTTCGTACATTTTTGCGGATACCCATTTTCAAGCCTCCTGTAATTCGGTCCTCTCCCACCAAACATTTGTCATTTGCACAGTGGAGTGCAAAAGGCCAGAGGCTGCCCTTTTGCACTGTGCCGTGCAAATGAAGTAAACACTGCCTGCCATTTTGTCCTGGCAGGCAGCATTTACAATGGATTCCTATGGAGTGCTCCTGCCTTTTCCTGGTGCAAATACTCCATAGCAATACCCAGCATTTGCACCGGCATGAAAATCCATGCCGGCGCAAATGCTGGAGTATTTTATGTGGCAGAGAGGAAGGGAGCCGGGGAAACATAAGTTCCGCTCTCCCCTCTGTTAAGCGGAAACCTGTGCAGTTCCCTCTGGGACCACTGCAAAAGATTTAGGCCTACAGGTGTTTGGGAGTAAACCCACTTGGTAGCAGTCTGTACCACACAGATTCACTTGGTAGCTGTGGCTGAGCAGTCAGACTTCCCTCAAGAAGAGTTAGGCAGTATGTGGAGTATACAAAATAGGGCAATTTACACAGTAGAACAAGCAGACACGGAACAGAGCTTGGGTGTAAAGATATATAATTATTTATTTTAAAAACACATCTATGAAAAACACACTGGCACTAATACGGCAAACAACTTCAATTACAGTTACTATAAGTATATCAATCCCATAATAATATTTCGACAAGTCTAGGTTCAATGGCACCACTTATTTGCAGACAGAGGGGAATGCTTTAACCTAGAGGGCACTCTAATATTTGTTAGAACGGGAGAGAAAAGGCAGGGTATGAAACCAACTCGGTACCAACACTTTTACGAAGCAAATGCAAGGCAAGTAAGGCAGGGTCTACTGTGGATCACAAAGTTCAGAGGCCAGGCCCACTCCGAGAGAGGCAAGGCGATATGTCCCAAAAAGTATCACAGTGGAAATGCACTTCGAGTCTTTGTAGCAAATTGTCACAGAAAGGTTGGACCAGTTTAGAACAAAAAGTTAAGAAGGTCTGGCGGCGACCCAAGGGAAAGGTAGGGATTTAAGACACCCCACGCTAACCGTCACAAGGGAAGCCAGGCGGACACAGTACCTTGTAAGTGCAGAGACAGCTCCGGCGGGGGCAGTTGTTCCTGGTGGTGGATGCAAGTCGGGGCTTTGCCAAGAGATGAGATGATCTCGTCATCGAAGGAAAGTTGAAGATCGTTGCACCACCAGGGAAGAGACCAGTCACAGAGTGCTCCGTCACAAGGCACCACCTTTCGGTCACGGTACGGGCTAGTGGCTATCCGGTTGCCGGGGTGCTCAGCACGGGCAATTCGACCACTACGCCCTGGAAGCGAAGAAAAAGCAAAGGGACTGGTTGTTCCCACCAGTCAGGGGAAGAAGACTCTCCAGCCGGAAGATCTCCTCTGTCGTTGGGAAGTGGTGAGACGGTTCAGCAGGGCTCCACCGCAGGTGTCGCCATTGCAGTTTGGCTCAGCTTTACCCTCGTTGGATTCTTAGGTCCTGTGGCGACTTCTGAAGATCCAGTCCCAAAAGCCCTGCTTTTATGCAGAAAACCCCCATTCATTCAGCCTACCTGTCAATCAAAACACGCTAAGTGGTGAGCGGGGTGGCTCACCACTTGGGCCAATCACACCAGAGTGCGACTTTACTTGGCAAGGCAACTCAGTCCAGGGTGCCTAAACCCCCTCCCACAACCCCTGTGGTGCCCAGAAAGAATTGCACCACTTTGGAGGGCTTCTGTGCCTAAGCCTGCCAAAAGTGGAACAAAGGGCTCAACCTTTGGTTCGGAGTTACAGAGGCGAACACAGACGCCATTTTAAAAAACGAGTTCTGGCAGAAAATACCAACCAGTAGATTTACTTAAGACAAATAAACCGGCGGTATGTTAGAGACTAACGGGAAAAAGTATTAGCCTCCAACAATGGGAAGAATCCCATAGAATTATATTCGGGGGCGAATGTAACAAGTAGTTTCCACTGCCACCAGCCAAAACTTGAAGTGGGGGGACGGGACAGTGCCCCCTCGAACAACAGACGCAGGGGTAATCAAATTACCCCTACCAGTACGTCCACAATAGGGGTTTGTACTAGTTCTGTTAGTAAATTTAGGTCTAGTAAAGCCAATGGTGACTTTACATGCCCTGGGAGACAGTAGTCCGTCCCAGGGTATGGAGTCTATGGTGGGGATCCTCTAGGACACCCCAGTGTTACGGCATGGAGGGTGCGGTGTAACACACATAGCAAAACACATGAGACCCTATGGAGTAAAAGACCCCATAGCCCATAGAACACATTGACATCCAAAGGAATTAACCACATTCATGTCCAAGAGTGGGAGAAAAGAGTCTCACTCTTGGCAGGATGGAAAAAAACAAACTCCCGAAATCCAGCAAAGCTGCTGGGGGACTTACTAGGTTAGGAAATTCAGCCTAAACAGAGAATTCTCCCTAACACCCTCCACCATACAAATCAAGGAAAATTAGCTGTAAAGTAAACAAAATGCATTGAAGACGTACGCAAAGCTTTTACCCATTTTTTTTACTTAAAAATTAGGACCTATTTATTTTCAGTGTTTACACTTGGAAATGGGTTGTATTTTGTTTCATGAGAAACAATACATTTAAACATGAGCTGCCAACCTTTGTTAAGGCACAAACCATGTGTTCGAGGATCTGCACAACAAAGGCTACATGGATGTTATGTTATGTTAACATTACGTTTGTTTCATTTGGAGACAAAGGAAGTCGATGGCTGTGAACTTTCAGAGCATGTTATCCCTACAGATCAATATTCATGAAATGGCCTTAAGTAGGTTTGATCTCATGTCTAACTTAAATCCATATTAGCACCTGGGGTGGCGGTGGTCGGGGGCAGCTATTCAAGTTCCTTGGATTGCAGGCTGACACTGCCAATCTCAGCCCATGCTCCATGGAACCTGGAGGCTGCTTTCCCCACCCCACAGCACCATCTTCCTATCAACCTCCCTTATATTTTTGTTTTTCCGGTTCCCTACACCACCTGCCCCACTTATCACTTTTCATCAGCAGCGGCGGCCCAGCTGTCGACGCTCTGTGGCCGCCATGGAAATGGAAGAGGGGCTTCGTATGGAGCCCTGTCTTCCATATACATGGTGCCCATCTTTAGACAGAATTTTCATTCAATGAATGGGACCCCATGCGCTTCCCGTTTGTTGAATGAAAATACAATGTTCTTACCACCCCTGGTTTCCAGATTGGAACCCGGGGTGCTAATAGCGTTAAGCACCCATTCCAAGGGCTGGAACGGGTGTTAGCGTCCCAAGGCGATAATTAAATATCCTCACTTCGCTTGGGCCCTGGGTCGTTAAAACGTGTTCCAGCCCTTGGAATGGGTGCTTAGCTCCATAATATACGCTCCATCTTAAACTGCACGTCTGAAGACATACATGTTGTTTTTAACTGCCTGGAAACCTTTGAAAAGCCTCTTCTGTATAATAGAAACCCCTATAAATGCCCAACAAAATTTAACAATTTACAAAACAATGCAATGTATAGTTGCTAATGTAATCAATGTCTTTATGTGTTTTTTACATATGTCAAAGTAACTCATTAATATGACAGGCCACCTGGGTAATTCTGAAGTTCCATCACATATTTGCAATAAAAGCATATACTAAAACGCATATTTTAGTATAATGAGTCAGGTATGTCTTTTAAGAAATGCCATATATAGCAAGGTGAAATGTGTATAACATATAAGGAAAGACAGCCACTGCATGGTGGAATAGTTATATCACAAACTGGCAATACCTTTGTGTTGTATAAAGACATAACAACTGAGAACATTATTTCACATTCTGAGATATTTATGTTTTCCTGTGAAAAACAAAAATGATTTATGTTGAAAATAATACACTATATAGCAGAAATGCTTTCTAAATATTTAAATCCTCATGTGACATTATACAGTTTGGATATATCCGGTACTGTAATGCTTTCGACTAAAACATGGCGCTGGTGCGCAGTGCATTCTGGTGCATTCAGAGCCATAATGGACATTTGCTCCAGGCCTCAGTGGAATCGGCACTTGGTGTGAACTATTCAGTGGATAAACATATTTTTAGCATTGTACTATTCCACTGTTAAACATGTTTTTCAACGTTATCCATTGCTTATGTTAGTTTGCACTGCTCATCCAAGGACACGGTGTACAAAGGGTCTAGGATAGGTAGGTGCCGGCTGTTACCTGATAGCATTACCATGGATGTTGTCATAGCTTTAGATGAGTTATAGAGTTGTTTTGTGCTTCCTTGAGAAAGGGAAGAGTTCTGCTCCTTGAGGTTATCGTGGGTCACTCCGGCCAGGGGCCCATGAGAGCTGCCAATGAGTGGAAACTCTGAGAGCCAGAAGATTCTAGAAGGTGCCACCCAACATTTGCTGAGGGCTTAAAACAAGGGGCACCAAAGCCGCCAGGGATAAAGCTTCACTTGGAGGTAGGATGCATTGCTCCAGGCCAGTTGATGCCAAGATCTCTCTTCCTGAAGGTGTGGGAACTTTTCAGTGACTCCTGGTGAGATGAGGGTGTGCCTTGCGGCTGAGTCAACAGTGATGTAATTTATTTAGACTTTTTTCATTAATTTCTTTACTTATTATTCTTGTTGCATTTATTTATTCATGTATGCTTTCATGAATAAAGAGCCCGTAAAGAGACATTTTTACCACCGAGCTGAGTGTTTGTGTGAGTAATTGCCCTACTGTCTAAAGTTTTCATTCAGTATACTGGGCAGAAAACAGAAATATATGCACACTTTGTGAAAGCAAAACAGGTACTCAAATGTATTTTCTGATAAGAATAAATGTAAACAACATTTTATAGCTTGAATTTTATTTTGCACAGTTGGAAAACATGGCTATCCTGTCTGAAACCAAATAAATACTCTTACGATGAAAATGTATACAGCTCAAAATTAACTTACTGTTGAGTGAAAAAGACAGTTTCATATAGTGAGACTGGTCACTAGGCACATATCAGTACCCCTTCGCCACACTGCAACCTCCACTGTGTTACCTGCAGCTCATTGTATCTTTGTTACCCAAATAGTCAAGTAGTAGTTTCTTCAGAGCAGAAGACATCAGTTTTTTGTCACTGTGCAAGGTGTGTCCGGCAGGCTACATGAATGATGGTCATTGTCTTCTTCTGATTTAAGCTCAGATATGTATTGTTTTTCTGCCTTTGGTAAATGCTGCTGATGTTTGGAAACATGAACTAAACCACATTTTTCCATCGGCAGCTTTTTCTGTCTGGGCCTCCTTCGTTTTGGAAATATGTGCGATATATCTACTTTTTTGCTACCAATCTCATTTCTCCAATGCGCTGCAACTATTGTTAAAGGAATTCTTCCCAACGCAGCTCCCTCCACAAATCCGATCACAGCTCTGAAATGTGGGAAAGTATGATATTGTTTTATTTTTTTAGGGATGCATTTGAACCTTTGAGTTTCGCGCCAGCAGATAGTTTTAGAGTCCCACTGATCGCAGCAAACTGCATGTTTTGAAGTACACTGAATGTTTTATTAGTTGTTTTGCCCTTTTCTGGCACCAGATCCACTTAGGTGAAATAGCTGCATGAACAGGTAAGATGATTTATGTGTACATTGGGATGTTCACTAACAGACCCGTACCTCTGATGTCCATTAGGACTGGGGCAGAGTTAATTCAATGACATGTGAGACAATAACTATTCACTAGCCTTCCAAAAGCACAACCTAGCAGGAAACCTTTCTGTGTGTATCATTAATCATCTGGGGTTACAAATGTCTTCTCCTCCACATACCCCTGGTATGACCTTTGCACCTTTGCAGGTATGAGTCATCTGTAATACATGGAATTGATACTCTTGCAGAAAACAATATCATCAGATCATCAAAATATATGTAACAGGAACATGAATGAATCAGCATATATCACTAATGCACTGTTTATACACAGACTGCTGGACGCAAAGCATGTCAAACTGCTGCCATGTTTTTAATAAGAAAAAAATGAGAAATATATATATAAAACACTCAAGAAATATTTCGATTTCACGGTTTGGGACTGGATAGCCTAAGCTTTGTATCAAATATTTATGGATTACACCAATATGTGAAATTTTAAAAAAACACCACCATGTGCAAATGCATGTAAGAGAGCCTATTGGATAATCAGGCCTTTATAGAGAATAGGACTGTTCAAAGAGTCAGGCCTGTCAACATTCAGGCTTTCCTAGGATTTGGCGACATTGGAAAACAACTAGTTTTGGCTTTGCCCATTGTATAAGGCCGCCTTCATCAGGGTTGTTTGTGTAATAGTACACGTGCATAATCTTTGCAATTAACCATTGATCTGTAAAGGCTCCTGAGACCGTCTGTCTATAAGTTGCGTGTCATAGTGGTTGTTTAAATGAAGTACACAAGACGCGGTCAATATCACTGCTGGTCAGCGTGGATTCTCTGCTGAGATTGCAGAAGCAAAGCCAAAACCAGTTGGTTTTCAAAGTCAGCAATCCCTACGCCAAATCCTACGAAAGCCTGAATGTTGAAAGGCCTGACTCTTTAAACAGAGGACTCTTTGTACCTGGTGGTGGGTTTTAAATTTCATATATTGGTGTAATCCGTATGCATTTGATACAAAGCTTGGTATATCCAGCCCCAAACTGTGAAATCTGAATATTTGTTGATTGTTTTATATATATTGTTTCATTTTATCTCAATAAAAACATGGCAGCTATTTATTGACTTGCTTTGCGTCCAGCAGTCTGTGTCTAAACAGTGCGTTAGTGATAAATACTGATTAATTCAGGTTCCTGTTACATATATTTTGATGATCTGATGATATTGTTTTCCCCAAGAGTATCAATTGCCTCTATTTTGTATACTTGACAGCGGTTCCTGAGTGCAAAGTGGGTCTCTCCTCTCTTGCTCAAATATGAGTAATCTGTGCAGGGATATATTGCTTTCCCATGTGTGGTTCAATTACCTGTGAACATTGTTGTTTGGGTTCATGAGAAAGTTTGTGGGCTAATTGTATACATAAACAGAAGCATTCTATCTATCTTTGTATCTATGTATGTATGAATCTATCTTTCTATCTATCTACAATGATATCATGTTAGCACATAACATAGTTAAGGTTAAGACAAATTGTCTATGGAGTTTCGGAAAATAACTGAAGTAAAGCAGGATCCTCAGGCACAACAGGTAGGTTCCAGCAAGTTAATTTATTTCAGTCACAGTAAGTTACATTAAGAGGACTAGTGAGAACCACTGGCTCCCATCACCCAGAAGGGGCTCTTCAACTTCCTGACACTAGAACCTTTACTACACGAATTCCTTCACTCACACCATAACATTCTCTGTCACACCCAACAATCTCTCTGACATCACTAGCTTCCTGCATCCATCCCCAAGCACTATACAACACATCTCCCTGCTTTCCAAATATCACCACACACCACAAGCACATCATAACACATCCCATTTCCTTACACAGTCCAATCATCCATCACACACACACAGAAACACACATCACTCATTCACAACAACTGATCCCCGCCGCACACTGACAACACCAAGAACTTGTGAAGAGAGATGGGGCAGCACAGACAAGTGCAGAAAACAAGGGCAAGTGGAGGCCATATGCCCTTACCCTCAAACAAAGAGAGAAAACACCTTCCATCAACTAACACTCCTCCTTAACGAACATCACGTGTGGCTAAACATCAACACAAACCTCTCACACTTCTCACATATCACCCTTTTAACGAGGGGTGGGACTCTCGATAGGATGGAGGGCGCACCCCCCTTTACTAATCAGGTTGATCTTCCCATCAACTACTCTCCTATGGCTAGCTGAAATGCTTCCGGTTAGCCACTTACACAAACACACCTTCTTAATGCCCGGTGTCGCCAGCAGATTGCGCACCCACACTGTCATTGTGGATCCAAATCATCATGTGGGTCTTACGACCTAACTACACTCAGATGCCTAGTACAGATGCAGACACTCCTCCAGACATGCCAGTAATAGAATACATCTGACACAACTTCTAACAATATCAGCCTTCAACATTCCCAACAGATGTTGAACATTCTCACACAGATAAGACAATTAACATATCAAAACATGTTTCGCTAAAAGTCCTTACCTGAGCACAGCAGCAAACCTGAAATTCCTCGAATCGGTTAAATCTAGCTTCTCTCACTCTCCATTCACATCATACCACACTTTAACCTCTACATGCTAGCCCACACTAACACAGCTTTTACTGCAATGAAGTACTATCATTCCCTAACATTTCCAGGCCTAAACTCTTAAACGCTCTGCATGTTTTAGCTTGTGCTATTCTTTAGAGATGTGAAGTTCTATCATACCCTAAACGTCAATTGCTAGCTTGCAGCTGTATCACTGATGAACATCTTGACTCAACCTCTAAAAGTCCATTGCTCTCAAAGAGCACTAAACCTCAAAGTCCATAGCTGGTCACAGCTCTAACCTGAAAGCCCTACTACAGACATTAATGAGGCCTGAACCTCCTGCAAGCAGCATAGCAACAGTATGCTCCTAATCAACCAATTAACTAATTGCAACATCCCCAACACACTATGGTGCCAAATATTGCTCAATACACTGAACCTCATGAGGAGAATAGAAAATGTCACATTACAATATACTGTAATAGACACTTACTCACGCATCTGTAACCATGCCAATATATTGTTACATATCTACCAAGTGCATAACTTACAGTACATTACTTTTGCCTTTCTATTTCATAAGAGATGTTGCACTGGATTGACAACATTAAAAGGCACTTCACTTGGGGTCTCTCACCGATGAATTTCGATATGCCAGTATTTGTTTAAGGCTGTTCTCATAACACGCATATAGCCTTAAACATACTTCTTTTATCCAGCGCTGCTGCAACTACAATGGCCAGTACCTCAAACTTCCACATTGCCCTTAATGCAAGGTCGGCAGGACACCGCCAAATTCAATGAACTCCTATTTCATAGAATACATTTGTCAACCTGGAATGATGCAGTTCTAACACACTAGTAGTGCACTGCCACTTTGATTCATCGGGTCGGAGCTGGGCCATGGAGCGTAACATTAACCATACTACTTCTCAACCCTTCCGCAATTACACATGGCGTGATCACGTCATGCACCATAAGGTGCCTTACTTTAACAATTCCTGCTTCCCTTGAATCACCTCACCAGGCCAACGCACGCCGAGAAGACACACACGTCAATGTCCTCGGCATTCTACTTGATTGCAATCCCTCACTGCAGTTCTTCTGACGTCACCATTGGTTTCCTGAGTGCAGAGCACAGCGTAGCTCCTTGACTCCAATGGCTGCCTTTTCTCTCTACCACCCTTCGGCATCCAGCTAAGTAGAAGCTGAGCTCCATCCACTAACTATCAATTAAAGCGCTGGGTGAGTCCATGCACTACGATAACTGCCATCCTCGCATTAATCAATCTCACTTTTACAAGCGCAGTGCAAATAACCAATGACTCTTCTCCTGCACTGCAAGTGCTCTGTGTGGGGCTCAATTTTGCATAAGCTCACTTTTGTTTGTCTTGAAGAGAGTCCCTGAGTACATATGAGCGCACGGTGCCATTGACACTTCTCTTTAATCTTGCATTGATTACTGAAAATTACAAACAGAAACCCTTTCCTCCCTCTTGCTCTTCTCATGGGGCTAGACAACACCCCTTGCTTTACCCTGGGCCCTGTACAGGGCCAGCACACAGCACGGTGCCTTTATATTGGGACAACTCCCGTTACTTCTTCTTCCTTGGCGAATTTCTCTATACTCTGAGTCTTCCAATGGGGCACAGCTCGCGTCTCTTCACCCTGTCCCATATAATGGAGCCAACTTCCGCTTTTTCCTCAACCTGGTTCATCAGATGGCTGCCGCTCCCCCTCTTTCTCGCCCTGGGTGATGGGACTTACTTTTTAGGGGCAGTGGTTCCTCTCTCTTCTTTTCTACACCCCCTGCAGCAGATTCCTTAGCTTATCTTCAACTTTCTGGCACACAGGTTTATTTCCTGGACCCTCCATGAGAACAACTCGTCGCCAGTGAAGTAAAGCAGGATCCTCAGGCACAACAGATAGGTTCCAGCAAGTAACTTTATTTCAGTCACAGTAAGTTAAATTAAGATGACTAGTGAGAACCACTGGCTCCCATCGCCCAGGAGGAGCTCTCCAACTGCCTGACACTACAACCGTTCATTCCTTCAATCACGCCATAACATTCGCTCTGTCACACCCAACATTCTCTCTGACACCAGCAGCTTCCTGCAAACATCCCCAAGCACTATACAGTACATCTCCCTTCTTTCCAAATCTCACCACACATCACAGAGTGCATCATAACAATAACATTTTCCAATAACTTTTGAACCCTTTCCATTGAAAGTTCTGAAACATTACCACTGCACATTTTGAAGGCATTAACTCCTACGTGGAACATTTGCGAATATTTTCATGGACAGCTTCATACATTTTTTTAAATGTTCCCATAGGGAAAATAAAATGAAATCAGGCCATTTATCTGAACATTTTCCGCTTAAGGCACCCACTTACTACTTATCAATATTTGGTCCAGTGAACAAAATTGAAAATTGAGCTGGAAAATGTAGAGATCTTCATATTTTAAGATGTATGCATATATCACACAAGTGTACAATAAATGTACATTTTTCATGCAATATATACAAACAAGCAGAAAGCGTACATGTGCGAAATAGAAAAATCCTATATGTTTCCTACACATACATCAAAGGCAGTACGAACTCATGTGGCTTTAAAATGTATATGACACCAAAATTGCAGCGGTCTCACACATATACACACACACCCACCAACCCACCCCCCTGCTCCACAAGACTCCTCTGACAGCCCAATCAAGAGGATGCCTTCAGGGAGGAAGTAGGACTCGGGAAGAGGTGCTTCATTCAAGGGAAGGGTACTTGGACAGAAAGAGAATCTCAAAAGCTGAACCATATTCCACTCTGGCAAACCTTCCTGTATATATGCAACAACCTTAGCAATAGGATACCCGTGGCCTCCTCTTTTAAGCACTCATCAAGCACCTTAATGTGTTTGTCAAACCTTCAAAAAACCGGTTGGTATCTACCTGGAACATGTACATCACTCCACACACGTCAATATGAAGTTGGTCTGCTACTTGTTTAGTAAGTCTCTTGGGAAGAGGACATTCTATGTGTCCTTTTGTATGGTCCACCACAAAAAGATGCTCTTGTTATGTTAAGTAATACATAGGTCTAGACGTCTGACTATAAATACCTCTACACATTTTAATGGCAATCACCCCTCTGGTAGTGGAAGGGTGGAGATAATTGGTTTACTTTCCAGACTTACCACTCTTTTGGTATGTACTTTTCTATGTTTGCCCTCATGCTGGCCCAGTAGAACTGAGGAGATGACCTCACCACTGTCTTTTTCTCACTGAGATGCTAGTGCAGTGTACCTCCTGCTCCAACTGCAATACAAAGGACACAGAGCCCTCTGGCACACACAGGTTCTTTCTGGCACCAGGTTCAGGTTCCTTGAACAGGCTGTATATGAGCCCTTCTTTTCAGAGTTTGATCCATCTTCCTAAGCAGCAACCTGAATGTACCGATCCTTCAGATTGAGACACAGCAATTGTTCCTTGCAGAACAATAATTTGTCCAGGCACTTGGAGCTCTGGTAGTAAACAAAGGTTAGGCATTTGAGACCTCTCACCTAACAGTGAATACTTTTTAAGTTGGTAGCCCAGCAGTTTGTGAAGGTCTACACAATGGCAAATTTATCATGGAGTTCATCTCTGAAAGACATATTGCTACTTGGCGGTTCCGTTTGCATATAAACAGGCATTCAACATTCAACGTGCTGCAGTAAACACCAACCCAGCAATTTATTTCCCAAAAGAGGTCCAGGCACAGGAAACATGACTACCATCTCTAGGTTGTATATCACATTCAGTTTTTGTGACAACTTCTACAAGCTTCACTTTCTATCCGTCCTCTTGATCCCTTGGTAGGAAGATGCTCACTGGGGAAAATACTTGGGGTTGTTAATCTCCTATGCACTATAATCTGGCTTTTCCTAGAGTCCCTGAGGGTGGTAACCCTTTAACCATCTCCTAAAATGAATTTTAGAAACCTGTGGTTGTTCATGAGAACAGTTTCTAGAATCTTATGGCCTTCCTTCCAGATACCTAGCGATATCATCACTGATTCAGCAGCTAAAGCTGCAAGAGTCTCAGGCACCTGTAATGCTAGGCAGGCTGGGGTCTCTTACGGCTTATAGAATTGGTGTTTATTATTTGCTTTAAAGCACTGCTCCTTCTACTCTGCTCTTTCTATGGGTTACTGGCAATGTACGTAGTTGGAAATGTCTTGGTGAGTTTGTTTTGGCTGGTGCTCCTCCAAGGACTAATATGCCAGACCTGTCTGCTTCCCTCTGTTAGTAACACGCTGGTCAACAGCTTAGTGAGGCATTGCTGGAGTTCCATCATGTACTCTGTCTTGGTGGCAAAATATTGAATCAATTTACAGTAATTCTCTGGGTATCCATCAAATTGTATAAAAAAATCTTTGTCTGCTGGTCAGGAAACCCTTAAAGTGGTGCCACCAAGTTCTTTTGGGTTGTATACCCTTTCGGTATATGGTGCAGCTAAGATACTCTACTTCCTCAACTACAGCGCAGCACGTATCTATTTTCAGAGTGACGCCCTTATCGTTGAAGATGCCCAAAACACCAAACAGGCAAGCATAGCTGGATCAGTATTGGCTCAACTGGGGAGCACAAAAGAAGTCTGCCCCAGCATAGAATGCTTTGCCGCTGTTCTGTGGAAGTGCTTCATTCAGCCCAGGTATTTTCATCCCACCCCCACCCACACTATTTGGTATTTCAATTATACCCATCTTCATTTCCCATCTTTTATTAAAATAGTGATCTTGAACACTGGTGGACGGTTTCCTTGATTTGATACACACACTGCTAATTGATTGCAAAGCCTAAAGATGAAGAATATTTTGAACAGCATGTGGTGGATGATCAACAAGAGGGTGCATCAGGGGTACATACAGATCCACTCCAGTGCCTCTACCTAAAGTTGGAAACATTACTCCAGTTGAAACCAAGCCGCAGCGACGGGTGCAAACTACCGAGAACCAAGTGCAACAAAGATCATTACATGGGATCGGGACTTCTGGCCTGGTTGATAAATGTTCCAGTACGTTGTTCATTACCTGAACATTATCATGGTTCCCCTAAGACTTTTCAGATTTTTGTTAATCATTGCCAGATCTAAGTTCTATATTGACCCCAAACATTGACTACAGACCACGCCAAGAATGGCTTTTGTGTTTAGTTTATTGAATGGGGGTGCAGCCCTCTAAGAGCTACCCCATATTTAGCCAAGGATAGTGCAACCATGAAAGGCCTTTTACAATTTGAAAAGGAGTTCAGGACCGTGTTTGCAGAATGATAGTTGGAGCAAGAATGAGAAACAGATCTATTTGACTTGCAACAAGAAGAACAAGACCTCAACAGTTATATTGCTTGATTCCCCCATATTATTTCCAGTCCTCTTCGAACAATCCTAACTTGGGGGGAGGGGGCATTTTAGGAGAGGTCTTTGCAATGAGTGGTAGGATGAAATGACCAGTTTTAATTTACTAGATTTATTTTCTCAAGTTGTTGATCTAACCATTAGTATAGACGTTTGCCTTCAAGAAAGGGAAGTAGAGAAGGGATGTGGAAGGGACTGGCCATGATGCTGGGCTAGAAACTACTTTTCTAGGCAAAGGAAAATATTGCAAAGCCACCAGCCCTCTCCTCCAGAACCCACAGAGTTGGGATCCAGCATGAGAGCCCCTTTAACACTTGAAGATAGTAACCAGTATGCAAGTGATAATCTATGTTTGCCCTGTGGTAAGGCCGGCCACTTCATCAAGGAATGCACAGTCAAACCTCACGTTAACGGACCAGTCCGACCATAGGAAGGGGAATTGGGTGGAGCCAGAACAGAAAGATAAGCCCCCAGATAGTATGCTCTATGAATTGTGCCCACTCTTGCTATATGGTGATGGACAGCATACAGCCTGTTGACACCTTGGCTATGTTGGATCCTGGGGCGACTGGCAACTTTATGGACCAACAATATGCTGAAGTACTGAGGTTCCTCCTAATCATGACATCCCAAGTAGATGTGTTTCACACTGCACAGTAGATGGTTGCTCATTTCTTTGGTACCCACCCAGTACAGCATTGAAGGACTGAAGATCTGGTGTTGTAGTATACTAATATCAAGAACTTACATGATTTAAAATGATCAAAGTTCCACAGTTCAAGATTCTACTGGGTTTATCCTGGTTGGTAAAATTTAATCCGGCAATGGATTGGAAGGCCAACCCCATAATCATGTAATCGCCCTACAGCTTATATCATTGCCTTCAGAAACAGAAGTACCTATGTTCAACACACAGACACTACTAACAGTCGCTACTGAGACCTTACTGTGGGATGTTTTTACCCATGCATCCGAGCCCTACCTCAAAAACTGTGCAGTACTGGCATTGAAAACATCATGATGGCCAGAGCTTCCCAGAAAATGCCCAGGGAAGTGCATGAAGAATAGGCTGCCACCCATTTTGCCGATGTTATGGGCACAGAAGGGCACTGCCTAAAACCACCATTGGACTACCCACACAGCAGTCTGAAACCATTGGGAATGGCAATGCTGATTGCCAAAAGCAACTTAGAATTGTGGGGAATTCATTTTCTTAAATCCCAAAAATGGGTGCATTACCAGTACTCACCACTATCAGAAAGCCGGCGTTTTAAAACAACACCAGACATTTGTGTAAAACTGAATAAATGAACCCAAAGCAGGCCAAAGAAAGACTTACTGAGAGGTGGATACAATGTAAAGTTATATTCTGAAGTGACTTGAAGGTTTATAACAAGACTGGCTGAGATGTGGATTTCAGCAGTTTAAGTAAATTTGGACTGTAAGACACTAAAAATCTAAATGTTTAAAAGAAATGAGTGACCTACTTCTGAGAATCACATAGGTTGCAATTGTTTAAATGTCATAGTTTGAAACTTAGAATCAGTATTCTAGCTGCATATGTAAAAATGGTTAGTTTATTTGAATGCAGAAAACTGGGTAACTAAAAGTGACATTAGCTGGGGCCTGGCTTAAGGAACTGAATTCTGCCCACCAGCTACCCCCGACAGGAGTTGAGACTTGCACAACTGCTGTGTTCCCAGGCGTAGCTGCCTTTTGCTGTTCCCACCAAAAGGGATATGACACTTCTCTGATTGAATTACCAAGGGACTGCTAGAGACTAAACATAGGACCCAGGCAGAGGGTTTATTGAAGTGGCCATAAATGGCTTCCTCTTGAACAAAGCCCTGTCCTGACTCAGGCAAATGTTTTATTATGGGGGCCGTAATAGTGGCTTCCTCCTGGAAGGAAAGGGGAGGAGCACTGCCTGTGAGAGCAAGCTGGCTTGGCAGAACTGGAAAAACCAGAAATTCAACCTTGTGCTGGGGGGAAACCACACCCCTTTGGGGCCAGAACATAACTCTAAAAAGATGGATCATTCATAGAGCGGACTTGTGAAAATTATTTAAATGATACCATAATTCTTGTGATTTTTCTGCCCACATTTTAAGAGGTTTTTAGAACCGGTGGTATGATCTGGGGGCAAGCTAGCAGTTAAGAGGGTATTACTTAAAATGTATGCATGTTAAAAATCTGACACTTCATCAAGTAATGTCCATACTCCTTGCGCACATGTGTATAAATTTGGGGTAATGTCCGATATTACGAAACCAGTTAAAAAGTGCAAATGTTGCCATTTCTGAATGCAAGCTCCCAGGAAGAGCAGATTTTGGACAGGGTATACCTCCTGTGATATGTGATGGGTGCATGTAATTTTAAACAAATGTGTACCTGTGCAAATATGTCTTTTGGGTCAAAATATAGATTGTGTGTAATTTGACAGGGGTGGGTTCTCTGTACCATAAACAGAGCTCATCATGATGACACTTCATTTCATTCCCCCAATCAAGGGGAAGAGGATGAAGTGGCCAATGACAAGTGGAGAGGGGTAGGGCCTAGGAAGCTAGCCTCTCCACCCATTTTCAAAACACATAAAAGCAGACAGTCAGGACAGATAGGGACCTTCAAATCCATTTGCTGCGGAGCATGCTGCCGGACCATACCACATCCAGAGATCCAGACTTCAAATCCATCAATCTCCAGAGAAAGCTGTGCAGAAAGATCCAGAAGCAGTGCTGTACCCAGAGAGAGCAGAGCTGACCCAGACCACTGTTAGCAGAACCAGAGAGCTGACCCAGATCACTGTGAAGTGCCGAGACCAGACCAGAGTCCAGTCTAAAACCTGACCAGATCCGTGGCGAGGCCCATTCTATTTCTAAATATATTGTGAGTACCTAGCAGAACTGTGCAGAACCAATCTCTTAGTTAAAATAATCTAATCCAAGCTATTTTAATCTAAGTAGAACTGCCTCCTAACTGTCACCTGTCATTTGCAAAGCTGTCACCTGTCATTTTCTAGTTGCTAGCTGTAACTGTCACTTTGAACTTTTAAAATTTCAAATCTGAAAAACGACTTTTACCATATCGCTCATATGACCGTTTGTCTTAGAGACTTGTGGTAACTTTCCTCTGAAAGCTGGGAATCTTGGCTTTTCAACGAACCTAGAACCGCATTCCTATTCCCTATAGTATTGCCGCAATCGCGAAAAACGCACTCGCGAATTTTACCGCGATTTGCAAATTTCTCCACGTGTGAAAACAGCAGCTTCCTTGCTTTCCTTGCTAATAATTCGTTAGCCTCTTAAGAACCATCCCTGAATCATTGCTAGAGTGAGCCTGGACTAATATTAACTTGACACCACTCACCCTGAACCTCTAGAGGGAATTAAAAGCATTTTAGCATATTTTTCACTTCATTGCCAGCACATATAAAAGCATCTTGGGCCTGTGTTTCAAACTTCTGTAGTCTAAGCTTGCTGGGGTGAACCGAATTACATTTGATTGCATTTCTGAGAACTGTGTGCTTTCCTTCCATTTCCTTGCATTGCATAAAGGGGGGAGGGGATTGCCAGAGAAAAGTGATTATATTGTTTTGTTGAAATCATATTGAGTATTTTCTGTATTGCATTTTCATTCAACATTACATCCATCTGAACTTATATAAAGTATTCTCTACCACCTTATTCTTCTGTTCCTATTCACAAGTGTGCTAGTGCCAGACTATCCATTATTGATTACTGCTCAGATTAAGTGTGATATCCAATTATTAATTATTATAAAGTGTGATATATATATCTATTGTTTAAATTATCAAATAAACCTTTTAACTTGCAAAACAGAACTACTTCTTGGCTCAGTGGGGTCAGGGGGATTCCAAGAGAGGGGTGTTATATAGGGGTAGTCATCCAGAACGCATGAACTGGACATAAAGATATATCAATAAGGGTTTTCATTCAGTATTCTAGACTAGGCGTTGACTTAGCTGTAGTGTTGAATTGAATCCTCTTACATTACCTAACCATTACAATGATTATCAGACAACTTTGATGAAAAGGAGGCAGAAGAACTCCCCCCCCCCATCGAGAGCATGAATGCCCAATTGACTTACAACCTGGAGGGACGCTCTTGCCTGGAAATATATACACCCTTTCTGAGAAGGAGTAAGACACACTCACTTCCTTTATCTAAAACAGCTGAAGAAATTGGTTCATCAAGCCATCTTCATCCCCAGCAGGAGCTCCACTCTTTATAGAGACAATGCGTGGTGGGGAAAGTCCCTGTATGGGCTATCATGGCTTGAACGCCAAGACCAGAAGAAACAAGTATACTATTCAACATATTTTTCCTGTGCTTCATCAAGTCACAGACACCAAACTATACATGAAGCTGGACCTGAGTAGAGTGAGCAATCACTATGGATCTGACCAAGTTATGAGTTGAAGGTGGCTTTAAAATGCAGTTAGGACATTTTGATTATCTGGTGATGCCCTTGGCTGCCTTTGTAATACGTCCACAACCTTTCAACTCCATTTGTTGATGATATCTTCCAAGATAATCACCATATCTTCATGGTGATTAATCTAGTGGATAGGTTAATCTAGTTGGCAAATGAAGGATCTGGCATTGAACATGCATGAAAGGTACATACATGATCAAGAGAGCACTGCCTGGCAAGCTTTCCAAGTGTCAATTCCGTACTAACACAGTGGATTCCCTCATGTGTTCTCAGCCCTGAAGGATAAAACATGGATACCAAGAAGACCAAGGTGATTCAGTTATGGCCAAGCCCAAGTAATGTCATGAAGTACAGTGGTTTTTTTGGGTTTATCTATTTCTAATGTAGATTAATTCCTATGTCGTCACAACTTGTATCTCCTATCTATCTTTGTGCCAGAAAGAATCAACTCTTTGTTGGACTGAAGAAGTACAAACTGCTTTTCATCAAATTAAACAAGACTTTGTCATAGCCACACTGTCAGAAAATCCTGCTACAAACAAAGCATACTATTTGGAAATAGAGGCATCCAACATGGTTTTAGGGAATCTTCTGTCAATAT
Source organism: Ambystoma mexicanum (assembly GCF_040938575.1). Lineage (NCBI taxonomy): Eukaryota > Metazoa > Chordata > Amphibia > Caudata > Ambystomatidae > Ambystoma > Ambystoma mexicanum. The sequence goes on from NC_090922.1 coordinate 175,943,373, forward strand.
CAAGAATGATTACTGAACACCTACTTTTCCTGAAAGCTTAGTCCCGCTGAGGTTAATGACATCAAAAACGAGTTATTGTTAATAAAGACACACTATAAGAGCGGAGGCATTGTTTTGAAAGAACCGCTCTTCTGATAATTAACTATACGGATGACAATAATCGGCAAAATTTAAGAACCCTTTGGTACTTGAACCAACTGTCTCACTGGCTGATATTCATTTCCTGCATCAATTTTATTATTACATACATCCCAGGTCCTAAGCATACAGATGCTGATGCAGTATCCTAATCATATACCCAAGAACAGTGTACGGTAGTACAGATCATGTTCACTCCTCAACAAATTCCAGCTGTAGGGAATTCTTGCAACTTCTTGGCTCAAGTCTGTCAAGGGATGCCAATTTCAAAGGTACTGGAAAACCAAAGAAAGGCCCGTGTCCAGGACGATCTCTACTTGTTTAAGGTTAAACTTTTAATACTGATCCTGGTCCTCCAAGAACAAGTCCTGTCTTGGTGCCACGACATACCTTCTGCAGGGCACGTGGGAATACACAAGAATATGCATTTAATCAGGGTCGGACTGGGGCATAAAATTGTCTCGGGCACCAATGTAAAAGTGCCCCACAGATGCAAATGTCAAATAATTCCTTTTGTGATAGACTGTTTGAATAGTACCCAAGGGGGAGTTTGATTGATAAACTGTGATGCAAATTGTTCAGGTTAAAGAATATTTATTCAGCAACACTGGTCAAAACTACTAGCTGCATAGTGAAGTAGCTCATCAAACGGGTCCACATTGGCCAAACAAGTGGCCCACTTTGACCAAAAAGCTGGCCTGCACCAGAATTTAGCATTTTTGTTTTGGGCATTGCCCTAGTTCCCTATAGGCCAGTTCGATCCTGGACTCAATCCAGAGACAATTCTGTTGGCCTGAACTAAGAAACAATTGCAAGCAATGTATACCAAGAGATTATCAGGGCCTCTTGATACCCCTACAGAATCTTCCCCAGCCATGGAGCCAAATATACATGGACAAACGTAGCTAATTTCATCCCTACCAGCAATATGACTTCTGCAATTTCATTGGCACGCTTGTTTTAGGAAAATATCTATAAGCACCCTGGTCTGCTCACTAAAATAGTATTTGATTTAAGAAGCCAACTCGCCTCCTGATTTTGGAAGGAGCTTTGCATACTTTTGCAAATTGAAGTTTCATGTTTCAACAGTCACCATCCTCAGAGGGTGAACAAACTGAATGAGTAAACTAGGCTTTGGAAAATTTCTGCTAATGTTTTATTCAGGGGGAATAAGAGTGTTTGTCCCAATGTCTATATTTGGCAGAGTTTTCTCAAAACAACCCCTTCGATGCTACCATGGGGATACATTAATTTTACAGGCCTATCACCCTCATACTGTACCCGTGCATTTGCTGAGAATCTCGACCCCTGCTGCTCGAGAGATGGTGGTTCAGGTTCAGGAGGTACACAAAGGAGAACATATAAAAATATAACCACCCAACCCACAATACAACAAACAAGTAGTCCGGAGATCAACCTTTGCATCTGTAAGGACATAGATATTTTACCAAAATGTAATGGCATTTTTTTTATTGCAAAATGTAGTGGCATTTTTGTTGTCAGCAGTAATATGGCATATATATATATTTTCTTTTTGCCAGTATGACATGTAAAGGTGTTATTGGTAGTATGCAAAGTACAGAATGTATAACACAGCCAAGCCCAACTTGAAACTTGCAGAGAATGAAATGCACGCATAGAAAAGCTTAGTGCTGCCAGGCCAAACAATAAAGTGCACCATATTTTTGGATACCTCATACATGGAAGACTACATTAAATCATATAACTAACTAATATAATTAACATCGCTAAATACTAATTCTAACTTCGCTAACATTATAATGTAGTCTCATGTGCAAAATGAGGTGCAAATCCATGTTTTATTGGCACTACTGAAATTCATTTTAAATGCAGACTGGCGTTTACCTTAGCTTGTGGAGAGCAGAAAGAGTGCTGCAGCAGGAAACCAAAATGAAACAATAATTGTGTTCTGAAGGTGTGTGTGTGTGTGTGTGCGTGCGTGCGTGCATGCGTGTGTGTGTGTGTGTGTGTGTGTGTGTGTCTTCCTTGCATGCTGATGGGAGGGAATCTGATATGATATATAGATTACTGGACGTCCATGAGCCAGTAATGTCCAAGGGCACATAGATTGCTGGATGTAGATAAGCCAGTGATACCAGCCACACACTTTAGGTGGCGCTCTGAAAAACATGATTGGGTTCTAACAGTGCATAAGTCTGGGGCTCTCTACAGACAACTAAGAAGTATTCTAATAGAAAGGAAAGTTTTGTTTTATGATGGGGTTATAGTATAAAGAAGAAAACCATGCTCACCACTATACCACAGGAATAATTACCGCAAAACTAGATACCACTAAAATTACCCCAATATAAGCTAACAAGGTATGGTCACTAAAATAAGGTGATGCCAAACCCAATCTAAGCGCAAGACTAATTTACCACCAAATTACTGCCAATATTTTTACAGTAAGAAAATACAGCCAAATCCCAAAATTACCCCAATCCAACAACATCTCTTACACATCTACCTACCAAGGACAGCTCATATAATTAAAGACCAAGAATCTAAGGCTTCACCATCTCAACAAAACAATTCATCCTAGATGTGTGTGTCTTCTTTCTATCACCAAGCAAGTGACATAAAATGCTAATCTTCTAAATCTTTCGGTGGGGTGGAGGAGCCATCCTGTCTTTCAAGTCTTGCTATTAAAACTTGATATTCATACCATAACAACCATCCCACTGATGCCTATGCAATGCCCAGCAGAACAGGAATGTAAGGTCCAAAGATCTGTGACTCCTGCCTCAGAAACATAGGTTAAAATACGGTACAAGCCAGAAAAAGAGACATGGGAACACATCAAGAATATTCATGCTCCAGAACTAAAAGCATACCACCGCAAAGATAATCACATTGGGCCCACAGCAGCAATATCCAACCTCAAGAGAGGGCTAGTGCCCCAATCCCTATGACTTAACCTCCTCCCATGGCCATCATTCAACTAGGGGTGAAATGCCATCCACAGAGCCAAGTTTCCAAAAGCCCCCGCCCACTTAGGAAGCCACATTTACCTTTGTTGTGGAGGAATAACATCAAAGAAGACAGGTCAATGCCCTGAGAAGATTAAGGAAAGATTGGGACAGTGGCAACATAAACTCTAATAGTCCCAACAATGCTGAGTGAGAGTACCTTTCTACTAATTGTATGCAATAGAATAGCACCTGTGTCAGAGTATGATCAAAAGAACTATCCCAGCCATCAAGTAGGCACAGAGGAATAGAGTCCTCCCTTTGAGCTTACACTGGAAGCTGGGCAGCATGTCTTTATGTTGGTCTCAAGATCTGACTCAAAGAGGTAAGTCAACAATGTTTATTACAAGTATCTTCAAACCTGCAGCTGCTTCCTTCCTCCCTGCCCAAGCCACCTTCACTTTCACCTGCCTCCTCACCCACGTTCCATGTTCCATATTACACCTTGGAACTTGCAACCCAAGTCAGGAATCTGGGTACAGCACATCCTCCTCCTTAAATACTTACATAACCAAATCAAAAGTGACTTTAAGTACTAACGTCTGTCTAAAGGGTATCCGGTCATTCCATCTAAACCCAAACCATCGAATGTCAAACCATCAAATTTTTTTCATCGAAATACCATTCCATCGAATGGCCATTTTGTTGAAAAAATTGGTAAGTATTAGGGTTGGGGTTGGGGCTTGGGTTAGTTTAAGGATTAAATTAGGGTTAGGGCTGGGGCTAGGGTTAGGGTTGGGGTTGGGGCTTAGGTTAGTTTAAGGGTTAAATTAGGGTTAGGGCTGGGGGTAGGGTTAGGGTTGGGTCTTGGGATAGTTTAAGGGTTAAATTAGGGTTGGGGTTCAGGTTAGGGCTGTGGCTAGGGTTAGGGTTGGGGTTGGGGTTAGGATTGGGACTAGAGTTAATTTAAGGGTTGCATTAGGGTTAGGGTTAGGGTTGGGGCCAGGGCTAGGGTTAGGGTTGGGGCTTAGGTTAGGGTGGGGGGGGGGTAGGTGTGGGGGTTGGGGGGCCTGGGGAAGAACCCCCCCAATATATAAAAAAAAAAAAAATGTTACAAGGGGCTGGCCAGTGCTGAAACTTCAGCACTGGACAGTGCCATGTAACGTTTTAAGTTACACAAAAATGCATTGAAATGCTACTTTTTACATGTAAAAGTGCATTTCCATTGAAACCAGTCCATGTATATTGTCGATGGACTGGTTTCGATGGAATTGCACTTTTACATTTAATATATAGGTTGTCAATGCTTTGGCATTCGACTGTTTGTATTCGTTGCTTTAGCATGTCGACCATTTTTTTCGAGGGAATCACTATAAACCGTCTAAAGCATGCAAGTGAACAAACTATGTTGAAGAAAAACAACTATGTACATTCTTGGCTTTTAATTATGAAACTATAGAACAATCGTGATAAAAACACAACAGTTGAACATCTTTGAAAAATATAACTTAGACTATTACGTCCGTAGGTCTACATATGGATAGATATTTCATAATTTAGTCCTTAACCCAAACAGGTGGCCTGCATGTCCTATCACTTCCTCTGTGCACCTGGGCACAAATAACAGACTCATTACCTGTCTCTCTCTCTCTTCTGATTTTCTTCCACCATGGATCTTGAAGTATTGCTCAACTTTTCGCACCTGCATTTCTCACTGCATTTTTTCACCACTGTCAAAAACAAGGTGGCTCTAGGTGATTGCGTAGCCTGAAAAATAGTTTCAACACATGTATCTTGATAGGTTTGTAAGCGTGTATTGATTTCAATTGATCACTAATTGAAGTGTGTTACTGTACCCTTATTTGAAGAAACTCTTTTTCAGGCTATTGCAATCACCTAGAGCCACCTTGTTTTTGTACGTATCTATTTTCTGAGGTTGGGATTGGAGCCTCAAGGCTCAGGTGGTGCAGCCAGCCTTACCACACTTTAGGACACTTAGCACGGTACAGTCGGATCTACTCGCATCATTTAAACTTCTTCAGTACTGTGTTGAATATCATCTTCCCAAAACCTGGAACTATCAGCTTTTTCTCTTTCCTTGCTATTGCTCTCTTCAATGACGTTTCCACTTCCCCAGAATGTTAACAAATTGACCCATCCTCAACTCTCAATGCTTTGGAAAACACTTCCTTAACTCTCACTGGGACACAGAATTTTGGGGAAACCCTTTTGTACTGTCTGCTGCTACTTAATTCTTACCACTCACTGGGTAGAAACTTCAATCATTCATGCTTCTCTCCCTACTGCGTGTTTCTTGTGTCTTCCTTGGAGACTCCTCCCCATCTTAACATTTTTAGCCTTGGCGTGGTTATTCAACCATGCAAGCTTTATTTGGATATTAGGTTCAAAACCTCTCATTAGACTGAAGGGAGGCACTTCTGTCATCTTATTTGGAGACATTCTAATGTTCTGCAACCTTTTTGTATTTGATTCTCTGACATCTAACCCATTCTCCAATGCTGGTTCAATTGTTTCAACCATCACCTGGTTACATCTCTCTACTACCCCATTTGCTTCAAGATGGTAATTTGTTCAAACCATCTGCTTTATGCCTACACTCCTCGCATACCCCTTCAATCGTTCACTCTTAAACTGAGTACCATTGTCAGTTAACATGTTCTCCGCGTATCCCTCTTTCCTGAACACTTATTCTAAGATTTGTATTACTTCTATCATGCACACTTGCTAACAAATTTCACTTCTGACACCTGGTTTAATGATCCGCCATGACTAGAAGGAATTTTACTCCCGCTTTCAGATTGAAAATGGCCCCAAAATATCTATACCCACTTGCTTCCATGCTCCTTCATGTGCTTGAATTCCAGAAATCACCTGTTTAATCACTTTACAACTCTTGTCTGAATTCTGGAATGGGCAGCAATTCCTAAATGCCTTTTTTATCTCCAGGTCTATGCTTAGCCATCAAACATTTTCTCTTGGTTTTTGTTTGGTTCACATTATTCTGGGATGGCCTTCATGGGATATAGATATCAAATTCTCTCTGAACGTTCCAGATGGTATTCATTTCAGCCCATATATTATCATGCCCCCTTCAATTGACAATTTCTCCATGACCTCCCAGAATGACACCAACTCCTGGTATAGACGTCCTTTCCTGGGACAATCTTCAATGGCATAATTAATTCCCTGCTGAAACAACTTCTCTATACTTAATTGCTTAACCCATTATACTTGTGTCACTGCTTCTACCAACAAGGCTAACACCTCTTCCTTTTCTTCTCTGTCCTGTTCTTCAATTTCCCCCACTGGTAGTCTAGAGAGAAAATCTGCCACCTTGTTCCTTATCCCTGGTACATATTTTACTTGGAAGTCATACTCTAGTATTTTGAAAACTCAATTTAGCTAAATGTGGTGTCACCTTGTTCATCGCTTTCACTGTCAACAGATTGGCCAATGGGTCATGGTCTGTGCAAATCACAAATATAGTACCCCACAAATACCATCAAAGGAAACATACGCCCCACTCGCAGGGTTACAATTCTTTTTTTATCGCCATATTTAATTTGATTCTGCCTGTATTATTGCTCTGCGGGTATGACATATCACTCTCTTCCTCTTTTTCTGTGATATGACTGCTCCTAAACCCTTCCCACTGGCATCTACACTCAACTTGACACTCTTTCCAATGGCAAACCTTCCCAAATTTGGTGCATTGCATATCCCTTCCTTAATCTCCCTTGTGGCTTCTTCACATTCTTCACTCCATATGAACCTTGCTTCTTTCATCAACAACAAATGTATGGGATGCGTGATGCTTGTGACATTTTTCAAAACGTGTTGTGATATTCAGCTAGCCTGAGAAATTATCTAACTTCTTCCTTGTTTGATGGTGTAGGTAAATTCCTGATAGCCTTCATAGATTCATGATTCATTAGGCCTGTACCCTTTATCATTTTTGGCATGACCTAGATAATCAGCTTCCTCTTCCCTGAAGTTGCATTTGCTAGCTTCAATCTTCAACCCCTTGTCTTGTTTAAAACTGTCTGAAACACAATTTCATGTGTATTTCTCCTCATTCCATACACCAAAATGTCATCCTGATATGCAATCACCACAGGCAGACCCTTCAATATATGAGTCTTGATCCTTTAGAACACAGCGGTCCCTGAAGCAAGACCAAAGGACATCCTGCAGTACCCGTACAAGCCAAACAGTGTACTAAATGCTGTGAGGTTTCTGCAGTCCTCGGTTTACTGTACTTGAACATAAGCTGCAAATGAGTCGAATATTGTAAATAAATTGGCTACTTGCAAGCAATCTAGTATGTCGCAAATAATGGGTAAGAGATCTTATACACCTTTATGTTGCTATTTAAGTATCTCAAATCCACACAGATTTTAAGTTTCACATTTCTCATCACAGCAATCATAACAGAACTCACCCACTATGCTGATTCAATCTTTTCTATCACCCTTCCTTCTCTAATCTGTTCAATTCTTCTTCTACCTTCTGTTCAAGGGCAAACAGCACAGTTCTTGACATGTCAACTGAAGGTATCACCCGCGATTTTAAAATAATCCTGTGTGCATAGGCCTTCAGACAATCCATGCCTGGTTTGAATATTTCTGCCAATGCATCTTCTTCTGATTTGTTCTTCATTTGTAGACTCAAAACCGGTTCCTCTTGAAACAGATCCAATTTAATTTCCATCCCTGCTTGCTCCGTCAATCCAAGAGCTTCAACTCCTTCCTAAGACACAAATAGTTGTATAACCACCTTCTTAACTTTTAATTCAATCATTGATTAAAACCATCCCATACATTCAATGCATAACCCTTCAAATCCACCTGAGTATTTTTATGTCTGACTTGTTGAGCTCCATGTGTAATTCCATCCACTTGCTTTCAGTTATTATCAAATACAGTGAACAACCGTCTACCATCATCCTCACATTCCAGTTTCCTATGGTCTCTTCACAACTATGGCATTTAATTTTATTTTGATTCCTGACAATCATCTCTATCTCTTCATCGGAGCTGACATCTTCCTTCACCACTATGACCCTATTCTTATTTGTGTTGACCACTGCAAAGTGTCCACTCGTATTACATGTTGCACATTGTTGATTTATCACAGGACAATGTTTTGAGCTGGCAAAATGACCTTGGGCTTCATTACGACCCTGGCGCTAAGGGGTTAACGGCGCCATAAAAGGCTGCGGCGCCGTTAACCCCTTAGCACCTAATTACGAGGTCCCTTTGCGGCTCCCGACCTTAACGGCTGGTCTGGACCAGCCGTTAAAGTAGGGACCCGCAAAGGGACCTTGAATGTAATTACAGTACCGCAGTTTGCGGTACCGTAATTACCGCCTTCCCCATTCCCATTGAGCCCTATGGGGCAAAAATGGGAATGGGGAAGGGCCAATGGTGCATGGGGAATTACCGCCCCGCCAACCTTGGAATGGGGTGGTAATTCCCCATTGCACCACGGCGGACTTGTTACAATACCGGCAGCAACCATGGTGCTAATAGCGCCATTGGTTACCGCCGGTGTTGTAATGAGGGCCCTTGTCTGCCGCATATGTAATATATATTCTTATTGGTGTCACTTCCATATCCACATTTATCTTGCCACATCCTCCTCCATTCTCTCAAATCCTTGTCCTTTACAGTCAAACCCTCTGTTTACCTTTTAATTATGTTGACCTGTCTTCCCTTTTCAGTATTCATTATGAATTCCACTTTCTCTTCAATCACTTCTTTATATTTTGTTTTGATTTCCTTAGAGCCCCTGTGAGTGTGCTCAATCTTTTTGGCAACAGCATTGGTCTCTGCTAGTGACAGATCACAACACATCCATGATCTTTCCCATATGGTTGTGTCATTTGTATGTTTGACTATTTGCTCTCCTATTAACTCTTCTGTTGTGATTTCCACCCCAAACTTGCACGATGGTGCTAATGATTTAAGAGCTGACACATATTCTTCTTTGTTTTCTTCAGGGTTTTTAATCCTGGAATAGAAATAAAACCTGTTTATGGCAACAATTGTTTCAGGGACATACTTTAAGTCTATTTGCCCTTTCACAGTCATCTAAATCCCCTGTATATACAACAGTTAATGGTGGTAGTTCTGTATATTTTCATTGACCTTCAAGGCATAAACATGGAGTAAAAGTGATTTCTTCTTTTCTGCTATCAACCCATCATGTTCTACAGCCTTGATGTAAATTCTCCAAGATTAATTATATTCTGTCCAAGGAATAGAAGGTTCTCCTCGGTTGGGTAAATCACTCTCTGGATGGTGGATTATTATAGCCTGCATGCTACACCAACCTACTGTGGCTACAGTTCAGTATTTGTTAAATTCAATTATGTTCTTTAAACTTTCTACGTATTTGTTTTTATATATATATATATTGTTGTTTTTCAAGGAAAAAACTTAGTTGCAGGGACGTCAAGTTGAGAACGTAACGCAACATAACACCTGAAATTCAGCTAAAGCCACTTTAACTTTGCATCCCCTGTTGCGCAGCCTATTACCACAAAGATGACCTCACAGATTACATCACTAATAATATCACTAATTACATGTTGTATGAGAACACTTATGACATTAAAAACCACATTGCTGATGCCATCCCTGGTGACAACACTAATTACATTGAATATAAATGATTAAATCAATAATGGAATTAGACATAACATCATTTATAAGTTAGCTCATGAAAAGTTTGATTACCTTAATAACAATGTAGACCATGGACTTGGCCATGATTAAGGCTGGGGTCACTGGCCAGTACCAAAGGCCATAGCTAGTGGTAGGTTAGTGTTCAAAAATACCAATGTGCATGGTTAAAAGCCATGCCTGGTAGCCCATCACTGTTTTAAAATGTACAGTGGGCAACATTGAAAGCTGTAGTCAGTGGACATTGCTAAAGGCCATAGTTGGTGCCCATTAATATGTTAGAATATACAGTCGGCACAGCCAAAGGCCATAGCCACTGGCTAGTATTGTGTTGAAGACCATAGCTAGTGGCTGTTTAGTGCTGCGTGATACGCAGTGGGCACGGCCGAAGGCCATCAATTATTGCATTACTTTTATTTTAAAAAACACAGTGGACATGGCCAAAAGATGTACAAACTGCTCAAAGTCAAAGGCCAATGCTAGCGGCCCATTTCTATGTTAGAATATATAGTTGCCACAGCCAAAGATTGTGGTCAGTGGCCATTATTGTGCTAAGTCCATGTCTAGTACCTAATCAGTGTATATAACATACAGTGCATAAGGTTGAAAGCTGTATCCACTGGTAAAGGCCAACATCTATGGTTGGTAGCCTGTTATGTTTTAAAATATTCAGTGCACATGGTTGAAGGTTGTGATCACTGTCCATAGCTGAACGCAATGACTAGTACCCGTTCATGTATTAAAATATACTGTTGTAATGTAATTAGTGATGTCATCAGTGATGTGATCTGTCATGTAATCATTGTTGTCATAGGCTGTGCAACAGGGGGCACGAAGTTAAGGTGGCTTTAGCTCAATTTCTGGGGATTTGTTGCATTAAGTTCTCACCTTAACCTCCCTGCAACTAAAGTTTGTTCCTTGAATTTCAAAGGTTTTGTTAAAATGTATTGCCCACCTTAACGTCCCTGCAACTAAAGTTTTTTCTTCGAATTTCAAGGGTTGTGTTACTCCATAGATTTTTATAACGCTTCCAGACCACTAGCATGGTCTTCTGCCTTGGTCAGTGGGCATGGCCAAAGGCATCCAATGTCCATTTTAAAATGCTACCATACCACTAGCCATGGCCTTCGGATTGCAGGCTTTGAAAACTCACAATGTTGTTAGGCAATGCGTAGTGAGATTAAATTATTTGCCATGGACCACACACTTTGGTTAAGCAGTGTACTCCAAGCGGTACACCCCTTTTCGGTGCCATCATTTTGGTGTGGGCAGGTTTGGCACTGCCATTCCGCCGCAGTGCCCATTTTGCTGTGCCCTTTTTGACACAAAAGCCATTCTGGCGCTGTTATTTTGGCATGAGGGATGTTCGGAAGTGGCTGACATTGCAGCCACATCTAAACACCCTCATGCCAAATAAGATCACAGGACAGCACTGCAACAAACCTTGCCACCTCCACCTTGCGTAGCCTTTCTATTTATTAAATCAAATTAAATTAAATTAGTTACATTTAAAAAAAAACATAAAGCCTTGAATCCTGGTCTGTCAGAGTTTAAGGCCTAGCATCCAACCACTAAGCCACAATGGCTTGGAACTTTGTTGAGCATACATTTCATACTTCGCCTATAATTTAATATGTTCAATGATAAAAAGGCTATGTATGGAACTTGTGAAAATCCAAACAATAGCATCATTGTTGCATGATGGTTAAGTGCTGTGTCTCCAACTCTTTCATGCCAGGGTACTTTGATTTCAGCATAAATGTGATTGTTTTGTTTTAGATTGTTGCCCAGAGATAGTGTAGTCCTCTTTTTGGATATATGTACAATAAGAGGGAATGTGTGGTGTGAGGGTGTGCATGTCATCTGAGAGAGTGTGCATGCAATGTGTCTGTGTTTGATGTGATCATGTGTGTGTACATGGTGTGAAATTGTTTGAAGGATTGTGCGTGCCGTGTGCATTTCCTCCATCAAGGCGAGTGTTAGTGTGTGCGCACATGTGTGCACCCATGTATGTATGTGAGCATTGTGACACATTGAGTGTGAGTTTTCAGTGTGTGTGTGTGTCTCCATGTAATTCGTAAAATAGCCATCCAGTTCTTGTTTTTGTTGTTGCATTTTGTGACTTGTGGTTTTGTTTTGTCCATCGAAGTGTCCTGTACTACAAGTCCCAAAATGCGAAGTAAAAAGGAAATCTGAATGATCATCTTACAAATAACAAGGGACGTGTGGCATATACAATATGTACAAGACATGTAACTTGGCTATATTCATGATTTCTCCTGCATCTCTATTTGTTTGGGTTGAATGGCAGTAGGGGATCTTTAAGTTATTGAAGGCAGAGATACGTAGTGGTGAATCAGAGGAGGAAAAAATAAAATATATGTTTTTTTTCATCTGGGGAAAGTGATAATAAGGGGCTGGAGAGAAATGATGTCTACTTGCCCCAGACATTCTTAAAGTCTAATAGTAGCGCAATATATTAAGGGAATAAGGGGACTCTCTGGAAAGCCCTTCCCTTTCGCTGCAAAGAAAGTCTTTTTTGCGCTGACTCACGTACAATGGAAGACACGCAACTATTATTAACCCATTGGTAGTGCAGCTCAAAAGACCTTCATAAAATCATGCAGTGATTGGGTAAACGTTTCCATGAAGGAGGCCACATGGCTCAAAGGCACGCCTGTAAGACTACATAGTCCAGAATAGAGTGCTTAACAAAACATACTGTTTTAAATACAAATTTAAAAAGGTCATGATCCCTGGCCTGCCTCAGTTCAAGGACCAGCATTCAACCACTACGCCACAATGGCTTAATGCTTCATGCTGCATACATGTCATACTTAGCCTACAATTTAATGTGTCCAATTGTAAAAGGCTAAGTATGAAAATTGTGAGAACTCAAACAATAATGTCATTGTAGCATAATGCTTAAGTGCTGCGTCTTGAACTCTTGCAGGCCAGGGTTCTCGAAGGCAACATTCAACATAAATGTGTTTTTATTTCCTTTTTTCAGTTTTATAATGTTGCCCAGAGATGGCGTAATACATGTTCCATTCTGTTTTATAATGTTGAATTAAATAAATGTGTTTCAAGTTGAATTTTTAGTGGGTTTAGGTCACCTGGCCTAACCATCACCCACCTTATTAGCCCTGCCTCTTCCTTCCTGCTCTTAAGTCTTAGATCAAGGGCATATCTCGCCCGGGCGTCCAAAGCGAAGGGCAGACGAAGAAAAGGGCAATTCCTGTTTGGACCTGTTTGGACCAGGAGGACCCAGGGCCCGAACCCCTTCCCAGACAGCAGGTAAGCATGCACCAACATGTGTTACTCCCTCTGTCCCCACAGGCCATCCCCACCCCCTGTTGTCCCCCTGTGATGTTGCCTTGTGTCCCCCCCTTCTCGCACACAGGGGTTGCCTGTTTGCTTGATTCTTCTACCCTGCTCCCCTCCCAACCCTCCAGCCTACTTCAGCAGGAGTCTGTCCTGATACATTCTGGTTTCACCATCACCGCCTTGTGGCCAATGCTGGATTTGACTTTTATGGACTTCGCTGATTCATGGTGTGTCACCCTTTCTCAACTCTCATGCTGGACTTCCTTCGCATCTTGTACACATGGTGGCCCTGATTCATGCTGTTCCTATCTTCATCTTGTATCCTGGCTAGAAGCATTATGTGTTACTATTGACTTCTGCAATTGTATTCGCTCTCCTCTCTTGCTTCTCGACTCTTTTTGACTGCTTACTCTCTGTTCTCTCCTCCTCTCCCTTTCTCCCTTTTCCTATCTCCTCCCCTTACTTTCTTCTATGCACTTACTCGATCAGAATTGTCCCTGGACCTAGTATGATAGCAACCTCGTCTGTCTCCCCCCCTTCCCATACTTATTCCCCCCACTTTAGCACTATCTGAAATGTCGTCAGGCCTAGTACGATAGTCGCTTGTTTTGTCAAAAAACATGCAAATGCCATCAGGCTAGAGGTGGGGGCGGGGGTGTGGCTGAAGGGCACCACTTGAAATTTGGGAGTTGGAGGGGGTCTAGGACTGAATTTGCAAAACACAGTTTTCTGTAGCCTCGGCTATAGCCTCAAATAGCCGCCATCTTAAAATCTTAAAGCAAACTGCATCACAGAAACAGCGTGTGCTGTGAGGGGATAGGGAGAGAGCAGGGGAGGTGAGGAGGCCATCTGGGGAGTGGGAGGAGCTGGAATAGATGAGGGGGCCGCTTGGTGAGGGATTGGGTCCAAGAAAGCATTTTTATTCCTGCCTGTTTTGCCAATATTCGCGGTTATATTTGAGGCTAGAAAGGCCTATTACCGCGGGTAACAGTAGTTTTGTGCCCGCGGCTATACATTTTGGGGTATCAGTGTTTTATTTCATTTTGAAAGTTATTTTTATAGGTATAGTGATATTGGGGGTGAAAAATAACGGTCAGTTACACGGTAGGTATTTGGGAGTCTTATCTATTTTGGCAGCGTATTTTCAGACTTTTGTACATGTGGGACTGTGGTGAAAAACAGAAGAAAATAGTTAAAATTAATATAAAAAGGAGCCACCCTACTCTAGTTTTAGATGGATCATACACTGTATTTTAGTCTGTGTATTGTCCCTTATGCTATTATATCTTGAGCCTAATAAATGTTTCCCTACCTAGTTTACTGTCATGTATTTTTCTCTGCTTTCTTTATCTTCAGCTACCTTACATAACTACATGAGCAGTGTTGTACGGTATTGATCTTTTAAGTTTTATTGTATTATAAAACCCAAAGTGAGCCCCCCCTTTAACTAACAATTAACGGTTATAATAAAAGTCAATGAACCGTAAATGTTTTTGGTTATTATTTGATTGTATATTTGTGTATTTATATGAGATAAGTAGTCCTTAAAAGGACTGTTTTGGGGTACGCTGAGTGTAGTATTTTAGCACATTTGGAGTACTGTTTTGATGTTATGAAGGAACACCACATTTCCTTCATCAGTTAGGTGTACTCCGTCAAGCCTATAGAAATTGGCCCTGTAGAACTGTACGTTGTTGTTTGAAATCCATAATTGGTTGTGGTCTCTCATGAATGCTGAAACTACTTTGAAATGATAGGATATGATACAGCATTTATAACGCGCCTATACACAAGTGTTTCAAGTGCGACGAGGCAAGGGAGGGAGAACAGAGGGAAGACAGAGACAACGATCTCGCTAGGCCAGGTGACAATGAGATCACACAAGTGCAGGAGAAGGGGAAGGGGAAAAGTGCCGTGGCGGAAAAAATAAATAGACGAAATGGCATGGCGGGAAAAATAAATAGATGAAATAAGCAATAAGTAAAAAAGTGTGGCCCGCTGGTGGTAGGGGACTTTAGGGATGCAGAATACAGTCCCCAAGTGCAGGGGTTGCCATGGAGGCAGTGCAGGTGTGCAACTTGGGGGGGGAGGGCCTGGGCACGAGATCAGAGGGTGGCCAGTTGACCAGTGCAGTTTCAGTTTCAACCAGGAGTTCAGCAGAGGAGAGGAGGAGAGAAAGCAGAAGTTTGAGGTGCTTCCAGAAACGGAGATGGTTTCGTCAAGTTTCAGGGAGGCAGGGAGACTGTTCCAGAGGGAGGCCCCAGCCGAAGAAAGAGATCTACCACCAACTCCTGGCTTGGAGAAGTAACTGACCCTAAGGGAGTTGGAGGTGGATGAGCGAAAAGCTTGAAAAGTAAGATATTTAGGAGTTGAAGGTATTGAGGCCCCAGAAGGCCTTGCGAACAATGCAGAGGGTTTTGAACATAATCCTTCCAGCCACTGGGAGCCAGTTCAGAGATTTCAGTCCAGGAGAAATGCGATCCCTGGGCTTGAGGCCAAGTACAAGTCTCGCAGTCCTGTTCTGGATGAGTTGCAGAGGGCAGAGAGTAGAAGCAGGCAGACTTTATTAACATTTCTCTGTGATTTCTCAATTTTACCATTAAATCTGTTGGTCCATCTCCATGTTTGCCTCTGAGTCAAATTGGAAAAGATAAAGATGGTATGAGGAAATAGTTCCATTAGTTTTCCCATGTCTTGTTTCATCATTAAAGTAAGCGATACACCTCGTACATTCCCCAAATCATTGCCTCCATAATGAATTAATCTGGCTGCCTTGTACTTCTCAGACTTTACAATTTTGGAAAACCTTGGAGCCAACACATTCCCCACAGTCCAAACCATTAAATTGTAAAATCTCTCAAACCTGGGTCTATGCTAATATTTAGTTTCTCACAAAAGGCCAGTAACCGAAACAGACAACTTTCTCTGATCAACCACACAATTTTCAAACCAGCCATGATATCTGCAATCTTTCTCTGTTTCCAGGAAAATGATTCCTAGTTTGAATTTCTAGTGGTTTGTACGAGCAGGGTATGTATGATGTGTGTGTTTTTCAGTTTGTAATTGGTTGATGGTATTGTTGTGATTATCTGTGGCTATCCAGCAGCCACTCAGTGTGCAGTGTTGCTACTCGCTGGTAGATGTGGTACCCTGTGCAGCCACCGATATATCTTGGAAAATGGCACATCGTCTGTTGGTGGAGGTGTGGTAGCTGTGGCTATCTGACATTTCGGATGGCGTTACGTCATAGATGCATTGATTGTTTTGGTGGATTGGGAGAGAGCTGAGGAGTGGAGGAGGACCATGGGGAGTGGGGGTGGGGAGGTGTGGTAGGTGTGTTAGGGGCACTGGTTTGGACTTTGGGGGAGTGGAAATACGTTTTTGTATTCATAGTTTTTTTGTATAGCCGCGGCTAGCGCAAACTGCCATGAAGGGCTTTTCTATAATCGCGTCTATAACAAAGCATGTGCGTAGGTGCGTCAATGCTTTTTGTCATTTTATTAGTTGTTCTTGTAGGCACGGCTATGGTTATAGCCATGTATATTAAATCATACATTTTCTGTGCAATAATCATATTGTAATGTGGATGATACAGCACAGAATTTCATTTGTGTGTGTTATTTTATGTGCGGTGTTCCCTTGTTTCATTTGAAGTTTGGAAGGCCAGCTTAGTGTGATTTTGAGTTTGCAAAAAATGTACGTGTAGCCAGAGATACAAAACATGATCTGTAGTCGCATTGAATAGCCGCAGCTATGAAAGATGCTGTGTTAGGGAATAAGATTTCTGTGAGTTTGATTGTTATTAGTTGTTGTTACTTTTTTATTTGTGTAGCTCTCTGTGGCAGGTTGTGGTGAAAATGTACCATCAATTTTAGTAGCTGTATTAGTGTATAGTGCTCTTCTTTTGATGTTAATTTTGGAAAGTATAAAAGCCACCATTTTCTGCAATGTTATCCTTTTGATTCTAGAACTCTCACTGTGCACATGGCAGTAGTGTGGCTGATGTGAAAGTATGTGTTAATAAATATTTACATATTTGGAGGTTTATTTGCAGTGTTGTGTCTGTTAGTTATATTAACCACTGCTATCAGATTGCTTTCATTATCATTTTTTTCATCTGCTTTTATTTTGTGGCAAGTATTGTTTAATGAATGTTTTAACTTTCACAAACATGGACCGTCAAAATTAGATTTGGAAACAAATGGCATTTATATGCAGGCATTTCGTTTTTGTATTTATGTTAGAGAGGGTGAAGGTTTATTCATTTGTATTTCTTGTAATTTTAATGCAGTTTCAGGTATGCAGTACTCTTATGGCTTTTGAGCATTTTGTGAGGTGGTTTGCAAGTTCATTTGAGTCATTTTTTAAATTTTGTATTTTATTGTAGCTGTATCGTTCTCATCATGCCAGTGGACTTTCACAGGATGTTGTACAGTCAACTCCCGTGAAAGGCCAACCCATATTCCAAACATAGTGGTACTGCTGTAGATAGCAGCAGCACATCTGTAGACTGTTCATGAAAAGCCTCCTTTGTGACCTTTCTAGCGTTTCTGATGATTCTTTAAATGGAGTGCTTCAGTGCTGCAAGTGTTTTAGAACACTGGCTGTTGGTGGCAGCACCTTATTTATTTATTTATTTATTTATTTACATTTATAAAGCGCTCACACAGCCCGCAGGCATCGAGGCGCTGTTACAGGAATTGTTTGTTTTTCTTAGTTGCGTAATTGTGTTTTTTTTTTGTCTTAGTTACGTATTTATAACGCGCTTAAACACCCAGAGCTTTATAAGCGCGGACCCGGGGATCGAACCTGTTATTGCTTCGTGTCGTCTTGCTTCCAAGACGCGCACGCTGCCGCTGAGCTATCCTCCCGGGACTTCAATGTGTTGTGGTTGATTTTGTACAACCACCGTGCACAGCTGCAGTAAAGAGGGAAAACGACATGTGAGTCAAAAAAGGCTGCAGTCCTGTATGGGGCAGACATCTAGAAACATTTGATGACCCATAGTAAATCTGTAATGCTGCTGTCCAGAAGTTTAAAGAAGGGGGCCCTAGCCATGTATGGACAATATGCAAATAAACAATGCAGCCAGATTCTCAACAAACCAGCACTACTGAATCATCGCCTGTTGTGCATGAACTTCCTTGCATGATCCACATAGGAGTACCCATTAAGTGAATACTCATCAATTTGCCCATCCTGATGAATGTTGTACCATTCACAGCACATTTCAACTGCTCCCTGTGGCTGAAACACAGTTGTGTCGACAACCAAATCTCTATACAGTATTGGTTGTTCATACTATTCACCAAGCTGAAACATTCAGCAGATACAATGATTTGTGGTTCCAAGAACATGTAAAGGGACCACCCTGCATTTGTACAAACTAATGTTTGCAGTTTGAACCTTTATTTGTCTATATTTACACTGTATTGTTGATGTATATTGTTTTTCCTGTGTTACACATTGCTCAATAACTGTATTTGAATGTCTTGCACCAAACTCATGAATGGAGTTGTGATGTCTACCATTTTAAATTAGGTAAACTCATTTAAAAATCCAATTGAGTCAGAATATATTCGGGCTTGCCCTGATCATTAGTTTTTGTGCTAAACTTATTTTGTCTGGACGGATCAGGGAAGTGCCAGGAGCCCTTTAATTTGTCTCTTTTGTGAGCCCAGCAAGAACACCAGCGATTTGTCCACATTCACCTGGTAGCCAGTGAGAGCCTCCAAATGATATAGGTCTTCCAACATGTAATGGACATGCACGCTGGGGCTGTGTATGTAGAGCAGAACATCATCTGCATACAGGGAGATAACTGATGCTGACCCTACACCACTATCCCTGTTTCTCGGAATTGTAAACTGAAGATTCTTGCCACCGGCTCTAATGCTAGGGTAAAGAGGACGAGGGACAGTGGCCAGCTTTGACGTGTGCCTCTTCCCAGTTGCCAACTGTGGGAAACCACCTTCTCCCTCTTTACCCTCACTAAAGACTCCTGGTACAGCAAACAAATCCACCTCAATAAATTAGAACCCAGACAATTTCTCCCAAGGACGTGGAAAAGCCAATCCCAGTGTACTGAGTCAAAGGCATTTACTGCGTCTGGGGAGACCACCGCCAGATCCTCCTCCAACCTCTGTCATTTTTATCTATAATGTAATAAATCCCTCTGAGCTTTAACATTGTGTTCCTGCCTCATACAAGGCCGCACTGATCTAAATGGATCAGTCGGGGGACCTCTTTCATGAGCCTAGTCACCAACACTTACCTCAGTATTTTGGTGTCTATATTGAATCATGAGATGGGGCAGTAGGACCCACTATGTTGCGGTTCCCTCCCTGTCTTCAACAATACTATAATGATTGCTTCCCTCACCGATGCCAGTTGGCTCCCCCCATGGAATGCTGTGTCATAAAGTCGTCTGAGTCGGAGGACGAAAAGGTCGGAATATATTTTATAAAACTCGTTGCCCCCTGGCGTCTTCCCATTCCAAAGGATTCTATCGCTAGCTTAATTCAGGGTTATTCTAACTTGGACACCACCTCCACACATAGCCAAGGAAGAGAGGCTTGGTCTAGCGCATCCTCCATGTCAGTGGTACTCATATAGCTGTACATAGTACCTCTGAAAGATTGCATTTATGCCCTCCTGTATTGTAATCAGGGCCCCGTCCCGGTCCTCAATCTGGGTGATCAGACTCTGTGGCTGTTGTAAAAATCTTTTATTGCTGATGCCATAAAAAGTGTGCACATTTAAAACATGATAAAATGTACATTATACATCATAAAAGCAAGAAATTAATACACAGCCATTTAAAAATGTCCCACGCAAAACCCAAGCAGGTGCTAAATACTTCATTAATCAACTACACAGTTTTCATCCCTCATTATTTTCATCAGCTTAGAGGCCGCAACAACAGCCCTCTTTTGCCACTGAACAAATAAAGTTTTTAAATAACATCTCCTCTTGGAGATATATGATTGGCAAATACAAATGAAGTGCATAGCATCTTCCACCTAGGTGGTACAGAATGGACATGTATCTAATTGCTCAGGGAACAGCTCTTTTCTCTGTTTAAGGGGATCCAAGCAAACCACCCAACACATTTACAGGCCGATTCATGGAATTAATGTGCGCCGAAAATTTCGGCGCAAGCGTGCGAAAACGTGCGATTCGCAGTGAAAGAGCGAAAATCGCAGTGCAAGTGCGAAAATCGCAGGGAAACCAGCGCACATCGATTCATGGAAGTTCGTACGCGACAAAAATATTGGATGTGCGCTGAAAAAGTGCGCTGCGCACGCCGGCGCACAGGTCATCTAACGGCGTGCGCCACGGCCACAGCGAAATCGCACATAGCGCGGCGCACATAACAAAAGTAGGCGGAACACGGGGCGTAACACTCGGAATAGGGAACAACGTGTGAAAATATGGGCGTCACGGGGGAAGTACAGGAGGCAAGTGCGCGGAACGCCCACACGCTCGCCTACAACACGTGTTCATGGAATCGAATAGGGCAAACCAGCGCACGAGCAAAGACTCGCACAGGCCTAAACACGTCCACCACAAGAATGCAGGCGGTAGCGTCCCTGCGCCTGAAATAAATGTGCGCCAAAATGTGCGCTAACAAAAAGCACCTATATACAGCTATGATGAATGTCCCATACTGTGGCCCTCTAGGACAAATGACGTGCAAAGGGGTACACGACAAACACGGACACCTGCTGCGTGAAAAATAGCATCTGCGTGCATTTCGGGGTGCATGGGAAGTACCACACGCGATTGGCCTGGGTACGTGTATTTCGGGGTGCGCGTGAAGTGTCACACGTGAATGCAGCAGGGTACATGTATCTCAAGGTGCGTGTGAAGTGTCACACACGAATGCAGCAGGGTACATGTATTTCAAGGTGCGTGGGAAGTACCACACGCAAATTCAGCATGGTACGTGTATTTCGTGGTGCGCGTGAAGTTCCACACGCGATCACAGTAGGGTACTTGTACTTCAGGGTGCGCGGGAAGTTTCACACGTGATCACAGCAGGCTACGTGTATTCCGGGGTGTGCAGGAAGTTCCACACGCTAATTCAGCAGGGTACGTGTATTTCGTGGTGCGCGTGAAGTTCCACACGCGATCACAGCAGGGTACGTGTACTTCGGGGTGCGCGGGAAGTTTCACACGCGATCACAGCAGGCTACGTGTATTCTGGGGTGCGCGAGAAGTTCCACACACGATTACAGAAGGGTACGTGTACTTCGGGGTGCGCAGGAAGTTTCACACGCGATCACAGCAGGCTACGTGTATTCCGGGGTGCGCGGGAAGTTCCACACAGGATTACAGCAGGGTACGTGTACTTCGGGGTGCGCGGGAAGTTTCACACGCGATCACAGCAGGCTACGTGTATTCTGGGGTGCGCGGGAAGTTCCACATGCATATTCAGCAGGGTACGTGTATTTCGTGTTGCGCGTGAAGTTCCACACGCAATCACAGCAGGGTACGTGTACTTCGGGGTGTGCGGGAAGTTCCACATGCGATTTCAGCAGGGTACGTGTATTTTGAGGGTGCCGGGGAGTACTACACGTGAATTGG
Organism: Ambystoma mexicanum; assembly: GCF_040938575.1. Lineage (NCBI taxonomy): Eukaryota > Metazoa > Chordata > Amphibia > Caudata > Ambystomatidae > Ambystoma > Ambystoma mexicanum. The sequence goes on from NC_090922.1 coordinate 175,965,064, forward strand.
CCGTGTGGGTCCTCCCAGGTGTTCCCTCTACACCCTCCACGGCCCATGCAGGCTGCCCACACCACAGGGGACTACCCTGCAGCCCTGGTCATGTCCCGCAGGCATCAAATCCACCATGGCCATGCCCCCCAGCCAACCCACATGTCACCTTGCACTACTGATCACCAACGCATGTCTCCCAGCACCCCCACCCCCCAGCATCCAGGGGCACCCTCCACCAGGCCCCCACTCATAACCACACATGTCCCCCTGCACCCCCACCCCCCAGCATCCAGGGGCACCCTCCACCAGGCCCCCACTCATGTCTCCCTGCACCCCAACCCCCCAGCAGTCAGGGGCACCCTCCACCAGGCCCCCACTCATGTCCCACACATGTCCCCCTGCACCCCCACCCCCCAGCAGTGCAGGGCACCTGCCAGCAGGCCCCCACTCATGTCCCAAACATGTCCCCCTGCACCCCCACCCCCCAGCAGTGCAAGGCACCTGCCAGCAGGCCCCCACTCATGTCCCACACATGTCCCCCTGCACCCCCACCCCCCAGCATCCAGGGGCACCCTCCACCAGGCCCCCACTCATGTCCCCCTGCACCCCAACCCCCCAGCAGTCAGGAGCACCCTCCACCAGGCACCCACTCATGTCCCACTCATGTCTCCCTGCACCCCCACCCCCCAGCAGTCAGGGGCACCCTCCACCAGGCCCCCACTCATTCCCCCTGAACCCCCACCCCCCAGCAGTCAGGGGCACCCTCCGCCAGGCCCCCACTCATGTCCCACACATGTCCCCCTGCACCCCCACCCCCCAGCAGTGCAGAGCACCTGCCAGCAGGCCCCCACTCATGTCCCACACATGTCCCCCTGCACCCCCACCCCCCAGCAGTGCAGGGCACCTGCCAGCAGGCCCCCACTCATGTCCCACACATGTCCCCCTGCACCCCCACCCCCCAGCATCCAGGGGCACCCTCCACCAGGCCCCCACTCAGGTCCCCCTGCACCCCAAACCCCCAGCAGTCAGGAGCACCCTCCACCAGGCACCCACTCATGTCCCACACATGTCCCCCTGCACCCCCACCCCCCGGCAGTGCAGGGCACCTGCCAGCAGGCCCCCACTCATGTCCCACACATGTCCCCCTGCACCCCACCCCCCAGCATCCAGGGGCACCCTCCACCAGGCCCCCACTCCTCCCAGCACCCCAACCCCCCAGCAGTCAGGGACACCCTCCACCAGGCCCCCACTCATGTCTCCCAGCACCCCAACCGCCCAGCAGTCAGGGACACCTGCCAGCAGGCCCCCAGTCATGTCCCCCTGCACCCCCACCCCCCAGCAGTGCAGGGCACCTGCCAGCAGGCCCCCGCACATGTCCCCCCAAAACCTCATGACGATCCACAATCATGGTCCCCATGCCCCCTCAATACACCCCCCAAACCCCCCAGTCCGAACACACCGCCAGGTATGACATCCACCCCACCAAGGAATCACCACTACATGATGCATCCCAAATGGCTAGTCTGCACGTCCACATATATCCGTCAAACCCACACAATGAGAGCATGTGAATGATAAAACACACATTGTGACATGCATGAAACCAAAGAGAGAATACCACACATTGAATTACCAAATGATAATGTATTAAACAGAAAAACAAGGGAATGAAATGGAACAGAAGAAAATGTAAATAAGAATTGAAATCCTGCATGTCCAATAAATGAAAAAGATGCATGAAATCCAAATGAAAAGCAATCCAAAAGCAAGTCTCCAAAGTCTTAGTCTGAGAAAATAAATCCAAGGTGCAAAAATAATAAAAAAACATTGATCCATGGAAAAAAAATAATAATAAACCAAATCCATTGTCAAACTATTTACAAAGTGAAAATCCAGGGTCCATGTGCCCAATCCTTAAAATGAAACCTATGAAATAAAACCCTACCTAATGAAGAACTATATACAAGAAGTTTTGGCATTGTCCAACCGCCCCAAAAAAAAATAAACCAAAAGGAAACTTAACCCTAAAGAACTATTTACAAGGGCAGCGGGCTAGTCCGACGGCTCAATTCTGGATGTTCTGGGCCAGGGCATCATCGAACTCCTGCTCAATGTCCCGGAGGCAGTCCTCTTCCATGGCCCCGAGGGTCCACAGGGACGACGACATGTTCTCCTCCAACTCCCTGCGGATTGCCTCGAGGCACTCGGCCCGCCTCAGGGCCCTCCGCATGGAGTTCTCCACCCTCACCATCGTGATCCGTGCCTCTTCCGCCCACTGCCGCTCCGCATCTATGGCGTGGCCCAACCGCTGCCACACGGAAGACACTTCCCATCCTGGGTCCTCCTGCCCTCCCGCGATGCCTGCTCCTCCGATGTCGAAGGCCCCGAGCCATCATGGCTCCCACCTCGTTGCTGCTGCTGCTGTGCATGTGCCCGTGCCCGTGCTCCTGCTGCCTGCACATCCTCCTCCGGCTGGGGTGCAGTCATTGATGTGGCCACCCCTGCTGGACGTCCGACTCCCGACTGTGGCAGGGATGTGTCCTCCACCAGCCTGGCCGCACGGTCAGAGGCAGCTCCACAGGGCACCCAGGTGACAAATGGGTGGAAAGATGGCACGGAGGACGACTGGCGCATAGGGTGTTCAGTTGAGGAGGGGGCCGGAACAAGCTCCAGCAGACAGAGGAATCCGGCCTGGGTGACCCGTCCCAGTAGGCCAACGCGGTCAACGAGCCATTCGAGATGACGTGCAGTCTCCTCACGAAAAGACTGCAGGTCACCTCGCATGGCCCGTTAACGCAACGCCACACCAATCAGGACAGGCTCAACCCGTACCTGGATAGCCAAGTCCGCAGGCAGAGGAAGCCCAGTTGTTGTAAGCTCATCCCCTGCCTGAAAACGGGTCTGGATGTAGGCATCCCTGCTGGTGCAAGATGATGCAGTGACAGGATCAGGGACAGGATTGCACACAGGCACCTCCGCGGCGGCCTGTGCTGCCTCCTGTCCCTTGTCCTGCACTGCACCACTAGCACCAGTGGAATCCCCACCTCCAGACCCCGTCTATGTCACTTGCACAGCCTCCTCCTCCACCAAACCCCCCACCAACCTGGATGACTCCGTGCCATCTTCCCCCGTCGGGCCCTGTGGGCTCCCAGCTGCCTCTTCTGCTGCCGAGGAGTCCAACTCCGATCTCCGCCTCTTGGACCTGCCCTCGGCAGCTGCGGCCTGGGACGCGGCACCGGACTCCTCACTCCCCAACGAGATGACAACATGGGAGGGGAGCCGGGCCTTGCGTCTCCGGCTGGCGGCAGCACCTTCTCCGCCCTCTTCATCAGTTGACGCTGCAAACAGGGACAAATAAAACACAGACATCAGGGCACTGTACAATGGACTCATACACCAACACACATGTCATTTCAACTAGCACACATGAGCAATACCACTGCGATATCGCAACAGCCAGCACCATTCATACACATACAACAGCATGAGCAGGCAAAGGTGAGCCAGACATCACATGCAACACAGGGAGTGGACTACACATGCACACACACCACCACACTTGCATGCATGTGTACACCTCCGCCAACTGTCGCAGTGTTGCAATCGGCATCCATGTCACATCTGCCAATCAGTCTTCCACATCCCGGTGTCACATGCATCCATGTTGCATCACTGTTGCACCCTTGTCAAATATACACACATGCACATGTACACGGTGCAGATACATGCAGATGAAACCAACATCCATGTGTGACATCACGACCATGCCTACTTACATACACATTCATCCAAACATGTGTGCACACACATCTGCATTTGGCATGCAAGCCTACACACACAAGCACCATCCATGTCTCACACATGAGAGCCCTCGCCTGTGTTAGCCTCACGGCCCTGTACACACACCCCCATACTTGGCCCCATAAAACCACATGTGCAACCTGCACACTACTGGCACTCCACCACACGCACAGCTTACAATCAGTATGCATGTACACTTACCGCTCGACTCCAGACGGGTCTGCCTCTCAAGGACCTGGACGTGGAGCGCTGGGGATATGCGTTCCAGGACCCTCATCTGATCTTCCGACAAGTGGCCCCGGCGCCCCGTAGCATCCACTGCCTTCAAGAGGCGCCGGGCCTTGTTCAGGGTCCTGGACCTGAAGTCCTCCCAGCGCTTCTTGACATGATGGAATTGTCGGACTGCCACCCCCTCCGCGTTGATGGCAGTCACGATGTCTGTCCAGATCCGAGTCCGTCCTTCCTTGTCGGCGTGCAAACTTCCAAAGAGGGCATCATACTGCCCCAGGACTAGCTCCACCAGGACACCAACTTCGGTGGCAGTGAAGCTGGTGCCCCTCTGCCTCTCTGGCTGGGGGTTGCCAGTGGTGCCAGATGGTGTAGTGCCTGACATGGCAACCCCAGAGGCAGTAGTGAGTGGGCAACTGGGTCCTGGGGCTGGGCTGTGGAGCGATGGAATCCCAGTCGGGAGTCTTCAGTTCCAGCAGGGGTGGTCCCAGGAACAGCACCCCTGGCTGATGTGCAGGCAGCAAATGGCAGGGCACGTGGGCAGCAGGCAGTCAGGCAGCAGCAGATGGCAGGTGGGAGCGTGCTCGGGGCTCTGGGGGGCAGTGATTCGGCCTTCTGGGCAGGAGCGTGGTCTTCCGTGTGCTTACGCGTGGCCAGCTTGATACGGAGTGATTTGGCATGTGAAAATCCAGCACGTCTGCGTGTAATTCGAAGAAAGGCCCTTAGCGCGTAAGCGCGTCAGCACACGTACGCAAATTCATTGGCCCAAAGGCCCCCAGCGTGTAGGCGCGTCTATGACGTTTCGCGCACGGGCGTTTTCCATGGCGTGTGGAAAAAAGTAAGCACGTCCGAGTGTCAAAGCGTGTAATTGGTGGAAAGGGCCTCAACGCGTAGGCGCCTCTGTGACGTGCGTGCGCAGGCGTTACCCTGTACACGGGTGCATGTTACACATCCAATGACTGCACTTCAGAGTGTCAGCTCGTGTAATTGGAGGATAGGGCCTTAGCCCGTACACGCGGAAGTGATGCTGGACGTGTGGGCATGTTTAAAAGGCACGTGTAGGACGCCAGTTCCTTGTACATGCTTTTCGTGGAGAGCGAGTGGGTGAAATCTGTACTTCTTGTCGGTTCACACGCGATTTACTTCACAGCGTTTCAAGTTCGTACTCCCTGTTACCTCTGACAGCTTTTTCTATTTTTGTCTTTTTTCTGGGCCTGTTTCCTCAAACAGCATACACTTCTTCTGTTGTCCTGTCTCCTCAGACAGCGTACAATTCTTCTTTTGGCGGGGGTGTTGCCAGCGCGCACACGCGCATCTTTTTCACGCTATTTTTCCAGGCAGACGGTGAGTCGCGCACGTATTTAACATCTGTGCTTGCCCCGTGTGTTCAGAGGTCATTCTAGGCTGCGTGTGACACGCATACGTTCATTTTTGTGTTTCTGGGTGCCACAGCGTAGTGCAGGTTTATTTTTCCACGCACGTGGTCTAGGAGGGGTTGTGTGCACGTTATCTCCCTTTTTTGGGGTGCCTGTGCGTTGCGTGACCCGTCATCTTTCCCCAGGGGTCACATACAGCCTTGCTAGAGCACTGGGGTACGAATTCCATCTAGTACCCTACCCCTTTAACCCCCATTTGCCCAGGACAGTAGTTTACTGCAACTCCCATATGCACAACAACATCAGTGCCATGGTTGGGAGGTGAGCATGCGGTAAGGGTGGCAAAGGTGGCCGAGCCTCAAGAGGTGGGTGTGGTGGATATGGTAGGGGACGTGGCCGGGACTTGCAGGCTGCCCCTAGCCCCCCATGTGTGGAGGACCAGTCAGGGACACCCATGCCCCCCCCTGGTTGAGGGTAACGTGGCTGACACCATCCCTGCTCAGCCCTTGTTGGACCAGCCCATTGTGGTACCAGACCTGGCACAGGGTGACTCCCAGGCTGACTTCCAGGTCAGCAGGTCTAGGCCACGTGTGGCGGTGCACGTTGGTGTCACCAGGCCACATGGATCAGGAGCAGCTATGTCATCTGCTGCCCCAAATAGGCAGGGTGTGGAGGCTGCAGGGGCAGCTGCGGCTCCATCCACCCCAGCTCTCACTCACCCAGCCAGGACAGTGTCGGTCCCAGTCCATCCTGCTGACGTTCCCCCTGACTACATCACACTTCAGCTAATGCCTGCACCCAGTCCCATGCTCAGTGTTCATTCCCACACTCCTATTACACAGTCCACTGGGGCTCCTGCCCCTAGTGTCCAGAGCGGCGTAGGACACTCAGGATCCCCACCACCTTCCAAGCGGAAGAGGAAGAGTGCTCGTCCAGTACAGGCTGATGCCCCAGACACGGCTACACAGTCCGGCAACTCGAGGAAGCCTAGCTTCAGTGAGGCCGAACGTGATGCACTTGTGGAGTATGTGTCCGCACATGACCGGGAAATGTTGATTACTGCAGGGTGCAAGACGACACCTGCTCAACGTCAGGCACACTGGCAGACGATCGCGGACATCATTAGTGCCCTTGGAATCGTGAGGCTCACAGCTAATGATTGCTAAAAGCGCTGGAATGACCTGAAGCGCAGGGCAAAGAAAAAGCTGGCCTCAAGTCATGCCGCTACTCTATTGACTGGAGGTGGGTCTCCAGCAAAAGACATTGAACTCACTCCACATGAGTATGTTGCTGGGACCTACGTCACGGAGGAACAGATCCAAGGCGTGGGAGACCTGTCAGATTACGAGGCATTGTCCGGTGAGTGCACATGCATGTGTGTGTCATCCATGTGCATGGTGTGTGTGTGAGGGCTTCTGATTGAGTGCCAGGTGAGGGTGTGTGTGCCTGAGTGGTTTGGGTCACCCATGTGCTTCATCCAATACATTCTGCGCACCAGGATTTGGGTATTGCAGTATCCCTTCTGGCAACAGTAGACATGTAGCCCAACATCACTCCAGTTGCCCTTGAAGTGTCATCTTGCCACAACATTGTTCCATATTTTTCTGTGTTCATTCAGGCTGATTGTTTGCATTCCACCACTTTCACTAGGCATTTCTCAGGCCTATTGTCACATGTGTGACATGGCTATGGTACATGCCATCTGTGTGATGGCATGTGTCATGTATGCGTATTGGACATGCCAATCACAGGCCAATGTGTGATGGCACTGCTAGCCAGCATGCAGCAAATGTGTTGATCTTCCATCTTGGTGTAATCAATGTGTGCCATTTGCCTCCCCTTCATACGCAGTGATGGTGCATGCATGGGAGGGTTATAGTCATGTGGGACATGTGTCAATGAAGTACTGGTTCTGTTGCTTCTCAGCCCTAATTGTGTGCCATGGTGCTAATGCCTGTTCCCATTTCTTTTCTTTCATGTCTTTGCAGGGGATGACGCACTTGATACTGCTGGGGTTGTGGAGATGGTGCAGACCCAGGAGGGGTCTCAGGGCCGACCAGGCACCAGTGAGGGACGTGGCGTGGTAGTGGGTGAGAACCCACACTTGCTGCAGACCATTCTCTCAAGGGGTGACTCCGGGTGCACCTCCACCGAGCTCTATTCAGGTGTCGATTCAGATGATGAGACCTATGTGCGGTCGCAGGTAAGTGTTTCTGTGTGGAATTCTGTTCTGTCCGACCCACCTGCACCAGGGGTAGAACCCTCAATGGGGATGTCAGTGTTGGTAGGTCCGCCTTTGGTGGTTACGGATGCAGGGTCACACTCCGCAACATCTTATCCTGTTCCTGGGCCAGCAGATCAGAGGGGGAATGCAGTCCTGCAGCCTCAGGCAGTGCCGGCACAGCAAGGCGCAGTTCGCCTTGCCCCAGACAGGTGTGGGGCCCGCCAACGTGGTGGCCGTACGCCACCTGGCAATACCGCATGGGAGCAATCCATATACGGTATGGCAAACCAACAGGCAGCATCAGCTGAGATGATGGCTCAGCCATGGATAGGGTGGCCACTTCCATTGTCCCCCAAGAAAGGCTGATGGAGCAACTACAGCAGGCAACAGACTCCATTTGCCAGTCACACAGGGAGGACATGTTGGTGTCCAACAGGGACAGACGGGCGGCACTGGAGACTCTGCGGGAAGCCATTTTTATAGAGTCCCAGGGCCACAGGGAAGCCCTAAGGGTGGAACTCCGTCACCTCAGGGTGACTCTTGTTGAGCTTGAGGCTTCAACTGACATGAGGACAGAACAGCAGCTGGGGCGTCTCACACGTACGCTCTCAGCTGAGATGCAGGCAACTCGGGAGGAGGTCCGGGCATCCCGTGAGTTGTTGAATGGGGACCTCCGCACGATTATCCTCCAGAACCAGACCTTCCACACCCGCATGTTTGCTGCCATGGAGGACCAGACTAGGGCTTTGCGTGGGCTGCCTCCCATAGTGCCACCACCTCCTGATGCAGCTGCAGAGGGTGGGGAGAGCGACAGCAGTGATTCTCCCACAATAGGGTAGCCGTGCAGGCCATGAGCCCATGGAGGTGTTTTTTTTTCGCAGAATCCACACAGGTGGGTTTTGGCGTGCACCCTGTCCTCGGACCTCCTGGGTGCCCTCCCCACCCCCCCAGCCCATACATGGCCATATTTGATTTTTGATTTTTGATTTTGGATTTTGGATTTTGGATTTTGGATTTTGGATTTTGGATTTTGGATTTTGGATTTTTGAATTTTGATTTTTGATTTTAAATTTTTGATTTTTGATTTTTTTTCAGTGTGTTGCCTTGTGTGGCTCCCGTGGGCATCCGCTGTATTGTGGCTGGGCACATGCAGGCTTGTCCTGAATTTGGGTTAGATGCTTGGGTTTGTGAGACACACACCCCTCCTGCTTCCCATTTCCATGGGCTTGCAAAGGGTGTGCCCAAGTGACATTGACTTACACAGTGACGTTGGACTCCCATGTGCTGTGTGGTCAGTCTGTAGTCAATACTGTGTATACATTCCTAGTGCATATTGTTGTTGTATTGTACACTGCATGGTGTATTGATATGTGCCTCTGCATCCATGTCTTCCTCCTGATTTGCAGGTCCATTCCTCATTTCTTCACAAGGCCGTCTACTTTGGAGATGGAGTCCATGTTGTAAGCAGTGCACCTACACTTTTGCATGGCACCAACACTGTACAGTTGGAAGTGGTCGAAGTGCTGGCATTATCAGGTAGTGAGACTACACATTTTTTGAAATTCGTACTGTCATGTTTATGGTAGGCTTGAGGTTGTGTAGCTGATTTGTGTTATTGCTAAATATTTGCTCATGTGTGTTGTTGGTCCTGCATTACTGTGAGCATTTCATGTGTGGCCAGTTTCCATTAGGGACACTGAACTTTGTGACACTTTTGTCATGTTGTGGGGATTACTTTGTTTGATCTCACATTGCATGACATGCCATGGTGTGTTGTGTGGCGGTGCCGGGGAGGGGTTGGGTGACATGGCACTGTTCTCATGTTGTATTTTGCAAGTGGGTATTCATTGTTGCTGCATAGTAGTGTGTCTTTTGATGACACTGCATTGGTGGCGTTTGTGTAGGTAGGGATGCACACATTGTAACACTTCCAGGTGAACAATCTCAGGCTCCTATGGTTGTGACAGTTGACTGTCCCTTCATTCATCATCATTGTCTGATTGAGGCATCATTGATTGTCAGATGGTATGTGCCAGGGCTGTGTGCACTCCACAGGGGTGTGATTTCTATGTGAAGTAATTAGCCACCAGCTGTGTACGGGCTGCCTCACCCCGTGCCCTTTCCCCTCCCATGAGCAGCGGGCGTGCATGTGGTTGGGGATGTAGGGGCACCACCATGTCCACAGCCAGGCCCCGGCGTGTTGCAACATTGTGCAGGACACATGCTGCCACTATGATCCTGTACACTACTGGGGGAGCGTATAACAGCTGCCCGCCAGAACGGTCAAGGGAGCGAAAGCATGACTTGAGCACGCCGAATGTGCGCTCCACTATGCCCTGGGTTGCAATATGGGCTGTGTTGTATCTTACCTCGGGAGGAGTGATGGGGTTCCGAATTGGCGTCATCATGTGGGTGCTCAGAGGGTAGGCACTGTCCCCTGGGGAGGTGGTGATGGGTATCATTAGTGGGGTAGTGACATTACTCTGTATCTGACATGCATGCATGTGCAGTGGCATTTATACTCACCAAGCAGCCCGGTTTAGGGTTGACATTCTGTAAATGAAGCTGTCGTGGGTGGACCCTGGATAGTTGGCATATACTGAGGTGATGATTCCCTTTTCATCACATACTACCTGGATGTTGATGGCATGCCAGTGCTTGCGGTTTCTATAGATGTGCTCAGATGCCCTGGGGGGACATAGAGCCATATGGGTGCAATCAATGGCACCTAGCACTTTGGGGAATTGTGCCACCCCATAGAAATCCTGGGCGGCAGCCTGCTTTTCTGCTGGTGTTCTGGGCAGGTATATGTGCCTGCGGACTGATGGGCGTGCAGGGATGATGGCCAACACCTGGTGTAGGCACCGTGACTGCGTGGCCTGTGACACCCCCCCCACTATGGCACTTGTCCGCTGAAATGATCCGGTAGCCAAGAAGTGCAGTACATTGAGGACCTTCTCCAGGGGGGTGAGTGCTTGGGAGCAGAGGGTGGGTGATGTGAGGTCATCCTCCCACTCACTGACCAGGTCGAGTATTATGTGAGGTCGAAACCTGTACCTCCCATACACCTGGTCATCAGGCATCCCAAAAAGGCTGGTTCTGGGTGTGAAGATTCTGGCCCTGACTATCCTCCTCCTCCTCCTGCAGTATCCCACGGCCACTGCTGCTAGGAACGGTATATTCATCCTGGCGTATGAGCTTGTTTGTTGTTTGCATGCACTTTTATGCTGCGCGTGTCGACGTACGCCTGCTTCCTGCGAGTCGACATACGCCGGCATCATGCTGGCGTACGTGTTTCCGGATTGGACCGTCTTTTTTGGCGCGTTGTAGGCGACCGTGTAAATCTTCCCGCCCACCACAGGAATACACATAGCCCACTCTCCCAGGCCCAGTCAGGTGTGAAACTTCCCGCGCACCCCTGAAATACACGTACCCGGCACAATCGCATGTGAAACTTCCCGCGCACCCCTGAAATACACGTACCCAGCCCAATCGTGTGTGGAACTTCCCGCGCACCCCGAAATGCACGTAACCTGCTGAAATCATGTGTGGCACTTCCCGCGCACCCCTGAAATGCACGTACCCTGCTGAAATCGCGTGTGGCACTTCCCGCGCACCCCTGAAATACACGTACCCAGCACAATCATGTGTGAAACTTCCCACGCACTCCTGAAATACACATACCCGGCACAATCGCGTGTGAAACTTCCCACGCACCCCTGAAATACACGTACCCGGCACAATCGCGTGTGAAACTTCCCACGCACCCCTGAAATACACGTACCCAGCACATTCGCGTGTGAAACTTCACGCGCACCCATGAAATACACGTACCCGGCATAGTCACGTGTGAAACTTCCCGCGCACCCCTGAAATACACGTACCCAGCACAATCGCATGTGGAACTTCCCGCGCACCCCTGAAATACACGTTCCCCGCTTGGCGTTTGCTGTTTGGCAGCCCTGTAAACTCGTCCAGGGTTAGCGCAGCCCTTTGCACTGTATTGGGACTTTTGATGGATTTTCCTTGCGCGAGGGCGTTCTTGGGGGCGTAACTGGCGCTGCTGCAGGGTCGCTGCGCCACTCTGCGCCACGGCTGGTTTTGGAGGCTAAAATCCATGAATACGCTGTGCGATGAAATGGATTTTATCGCACGCGGCTGGCGCAGTCTATAGCACGGGAACACTGTGCGCCAGCCGCGTGCGCCACCTTTGTGCGAAATTCCATGAATTACCCCCTTGATCTAACCAAGACCTTTTCTTAAGGAGGATCGCTTTGCACAGGGATGTAATTGTAAACAAGTGCTCTTCGAACTTGCAGATATCAAAAGGCTATTACTGATTCTGGTAGAAGTCCATGGGAGGTGAGGAGAGGGACCCAAAGGGGGCCTTAATAATAGCCCACTGGATGTAAAGAGGTCCTATAATCTACCCCTGGAATCCCAGGGGAAGTAAATATATGCAATACATCTCCCCCTGATGAAATGGCTAATTCTAGCAATTCTGAAAATGTGATACAAATTCAGGCACCTATCCACTGCAAGACCAATATGCATATTCATGTGACAAAGCCTGAAGATGAGCAAGTTTCCCTGCAGAATATACTCAGGGGAGTCAACGAGGTCCCTAAAGTTAACATTATGAATACCGTAGGGAAGAATTGGGCCACAAACACAGGGGGAACCCAAGGCCCCAGCTTGGTTGAAAATAGAGTACACAGACCATGGCCTAGGGAAAGTATGACCAGCCACCTAGTCCCCGGGGGCCCAAGGAGGGCCACAGTTTTTCTTCAAGGGGTACATAAATTGCCTACTAACCAACAGCAATCAAGGGAAGCACTCTCAAACAAATTCCTCCACTAGCTTTGTACTGTAAGGGGCTGTTCTTTTGTGTCATGGGAAGCCATGGCGAGTTGTCATATAGTGTGCAATGAGGGTGCCAATTCCTGTGATTCTGCTAAACTGGAATTTTGGGATCCAAGCGTGGCCAATGGTGTTTTGGGTAGAGCTGGGGTCCCTGGCAGGACTGTAAATAGGAGGATTCTAATTGACTCTTATTCCTATTAGAAATCTGGCCTATTTTGAAATCTCTCATTCAATTCCGCTTTATCTGGTACGAATCTTACACCATTGGGGACAAGGCTAAATGGTAACCATTGCGGCTTTAAGACTAAGGGATTTAGAAATGCTATGTGAAAATACCAAGGGACTTCTTCTCTTCTCCTTGATTTGATGTATTGTTTAACCAAAGTAATTGTCCCCTCCTGGACAGGGTATTTAAGCTTTTCTCTATCTGGGAACTCCAACTGCAATTATAGCGAACCAATAGCCCCAGATAAACATAACCCTCCACCTGTTCCAAATTAACATTACCTAAATAAAATGAATACAATCTGCGGATATCTTAGTTCTTAGGAGTAAAAACATAGCTTTAGACTTTGAAGTATTAATTTTTAATTATTTATCCTCACAGTAGGTTGAAAAAGCAGTCGATTGTTTTTGTAGGCCTAAGGGGGTCTTGGAAATTAAAACAGCATCATCGGCAAATAGTAAAATACCCCGCCTTTTGCCATCCATTAGCGGCGCATCAGCTTCCAAAGTGTTAATCCCTAGTGCAATATCATTATTAAATATTGAAAATAGGAGAGGCACCATAACGCACCCCTGCCTTGCTCCTTTTGAGATTGGAAAATGGGGACTGTACTCACCTGCACTGCCCCAACGGACAACTGCAAAGTTGTTTTCATATAATTAAGATATTACCAAAATCAATGTTACTGGACCCAGTTTTGATTCTAAGAAGGCCCATAATTGAGGCCTAGGAACAGAATCCAAAGCTGCATGTAGGTCAATAAAAGTGACATATAAAGGCATCCTCCACTAAGAGAGACAATCTGAAGGACTGATCGAGTGTCGATGTAGCTTTCCTAAACCCTACTTGAGATGGGGATAGGATGCTATTATCAGCACACCAAGACTCAAGTCTTAAGGTTAATGCTTCAGCGAAAAGCTTAGATAGGGAATCTAATAGGGATATCGGTCGATAGAGGGGACACTCGGGTCCCCCATTTTAAATAATGGAATAATGGCTGAGCCCTGCCACCTATTAGGGATTGTATTACTCTCAAGAACTTCATTAAAGAATTTTGTCAAGAAAGGTACCCATAATAATGGTTCCTCCGTAAAGAAATCCATTGGCAAGAAATCCAATCCCGGTGCCTTATTAGGTTTCTGATGAGCTAATGCAAATTCTATCCCCCCTTCGATGAACGTCAGGGGCTCAAACTCAGCAGGACCCAACTCTATGATTCACAGACCTGCATAATTAGTCTGCTTCTCCGACAGGCCTGTGCCCACGATATCTCCATCAAACTAAAGTGAGATAGCATTAAATGACCTGCTATCAAAGAAGGCTGCACAGAAGACGTTGAACCTTGAGCATCCAGCCTCACCGATTACAAAATAATAATGCAGCTTTCAGGGCTTGAAAGCACTTCTCACATTGCTATTTTTTTGTAGCAAGTAATTTGTTTCATTTTTTATTTTATTTTAGCTTTTAGATAAGTGCCCAAGACCCTCAGGAATCACAGCGCTAGTTACATTAAGTGCAAAGTGAACAGGTAATACAGTGAAAAACAACGCATAATGGTTACAATATGCAGAAGGGAGTTGAAAGACAAAATAGGTATGTGTGTATATGGACTGGCAGAGTCTCACCTCATAGTGCGGGGGCTTCATCAGGCATGCAGACAAGAAAATGAGACAAAATAGGTATGAGTGTATACAGACAGGCAAAGCTTCAACTCATGGTGCGTTGGCTACATCAGGCAGGCATATGCAGAACGTATGGTTGTAGACAAGATAGGTTTCAAGTACAGCCAGAGCTACCAGGTCATAATGCAGAGCAAGAAAGATGGCACTTTCTGGCAAGGACACGCCTCATGGCTACAACTGTTATTCAGGCAAGGCAAAAAAACAAAGTGGAGTGGGTAACTAGTTTGGAAAGATCTGGTCTCATCCAGTTACAAAGACAGGGTCAAATCCAGAACATTTCAGACACGATAAGAATACATGTACAACTCTCAACTGTGCGTCAAGACCGTTGCGTTGCAGACGCGTTGAGAATACATAAGCCACAAACGGCTGTAGATCAAATGGGGTGCTTTGTAGACACAAGCAAATTAAAAGTTCAGCATACGATTGCATGTCAGATTTGGTTGATTACAAATAAATTAAGAATACATAGGCAAAAAACAGCATTGTGCCCAATTAGGTATGTTATGGAGAAAAAAACAGATTGGCCCTCATTACGACCTCGGCGATAGCCATGCCGCTGTTGGCGGCATGGCTGCCGCCAAAGTCGCGTCCGGGTCCACGGAATGAGGAATTACTGAGCCATTCCGAGTTCAGAAAGCCTGGTAATTCCTCCCTCCAAGGACCCGGACCCGGTCCTTCCCCATTCCCATTCCAGCCCCCATAGGGCTGAATGGGAATGGGAGAGGGAGCAAACAACGGGCCATTACGAGTTAGCCCGTTGTTGCTCCCTCTTCCCCTCGCGGGACCCGGAAAGCACGCCTGGTTTGACCAGGCGTTACTTACCAGGTCCCACGAGGGGACCTTGTAATGAGGCGGTACAGGGTTAACTGCGCCGGCACCTTTTATGGCGCTGTTAACCTCGTACCGCCAGGGCCGTAATGAGGCCCATTATATATTGCACACGCCACTGTACTTAAGGTCCGGTACGTTGCGGGAAAGGTCATTAGCATATGCAGCACAAGGCTGTGGGACGAATTCAGAATGTGAAAGGCAAGTTCAGGTTGCATGCACGGCCCACAGCTGTGGGTCAAGACCAGTAGGACGTCAGAAAGTTCAAATTGATTTACAATACAAGGCTACAAGGCAAGCAGATAGATTCCGTAAGCAAATCATATTTTAGCTATTACTGCAGAAGTGGGAGATAGGTGTAGATAGATTTGCATAACATGAAGGGCAGCCCAATCTGGCAACAAAGTTCAGGTGTGCAAGTTAAGGTGGAGGAGGAGCAGGTGAGTCGATGAGTTGTTTCGAGGGAAGCCTACGTCCCAGCAGAGCAAGTGACAGGGGGCATCAGGCATGATGAGAGGTAAACAGGGCAGATGAGTCAGACATTATACATTCCTATCCTTGCAATAATTGGTGAGGAGGGATGGCAGTGGCACTTATGCAATGCAGCATTAGTACCCTTACCTAGTGTATCCAAAACTAGAAGTATGGTACCGAGATTGGAGTTTGCCTGGTCAAGTAGAAGGACAAGGAGATGGTGGAATGCCAAGATATGCATGTAAAGCAATGTGGCCATGGAGGGCCGGCGGCCTGCGGCCATGGCCAGGAAGGGCCAGACGGCCATTGAGGCATCAAGGCCTTAAACCAGGTCTTTAAAGGGGGGCATCATCGCCTGCCAGCTCCCAGGGGATGCTGATAACAAAGGCAGAGCCGGCCAATAAGCGTCGGGTAGAGGCGGATAAAGACAATACTGGAAACAAGTGTGTCGGTCATTGAGAAGCGGGCAACCATGTTTGCAGAGCATATGATTGTGGGGATGCTGTAGCCCAACTGGGTTTACCTGTGGCTTGCTGGAATCATGTGGCAACTCCTGCAGGGACTGTGGTTCCTTGGTGGTGGATGCAGGGCCAGAGAGGCAATTACTTATAGGCTAGGTGTTTCCTTTTAATAACATCCCAATTCCCACCGGGCAGATGTTTTAAATCCGCAAGTAGGTCAACCTTTGCTCCTCTACATTCCTTGTCATACCATATGTGCCCCTTTACTGGTGGCTTGTGATAACTGATTTTACAGGTAACATGACCATTTTCAGTAGTCGCTAGCTGGTCATAAAACAACAAATAATTACAATCCACATCACCTGTCGAGTAAACATTCAACAGGAGTAACAAATCTGAGTATAAAGCTTGCAATATTCAAAGAATACCATTTAACAGATTTCAACATTGCCGAGTGCTGTGAACATTTTACCACAGTATGTGCACCAAGGACCTCACCCCTTAGCTCCAAAACATCATATAGTTTTAAGGGACCGTGATCCCTCTCTGGTCTCATGATGACCTCGAACGAGAACACACTGCACCAAGATGCAAGATCCAACAACCTATAATCGATATGCGTCTGAGCTAACCTTAGACCTAAAAGTACATTTAGCCGGGTTATCCCTCCTTCCGAGGGGCAGGCGGTGAGACCCTGACCTCGGAACAGAGTGCCCCGTAAGAGCCAAAGTACCGAAGTCAGCCCAGTGAGTCTGAATGAATTGCAGAGCCGGATTGTGAAGAGCGTGATGCATAGTAACAATGGAAATGTGTAAGAAAGAGGATTGCGTTTGTGCGAGTGTTCAATTTAGGCTAACGGGAAGATTTGATAGGGTGCAAAGTCATTGACACAAGGAACAGTGTAGTATAAGTGCGAAACTGGGAAGATGTGCGTGTGTGCAAGAATAAAGAAAGTAAAATTGAACAGTGAAAGTAATGTGAATGTGAAGAGGGCTAGAAGTCTGTGGAAAGGGTCCAAGGGGCACGAAAAGTAATGTGAATGAAAATGCGGCTAGAAGCCTGTGGAAAAGGTGCAAGAGGCACAAAAGGAAAAGAATAATGCAGAAAAGTTGCTACAAAGGCAAAGGAGCACACGAAAATAAAGAGAGGGGCAAAAGGGTCAGAGTGTTCACGCCAAGGAAAAGCAAATAGCCTGGCATTTCTTAAAGCCTCTGATTCTACCCCATGAGATGGTGACATGTAAGAAAGGATATGTATATGGAAAAGGTGCATCCTAAACAGATAAGTTGGTGTTTGAAACTATAGGGGCCTAAGCTTGAGGGCGGGTGCCCTGAGAGTTTAAGAAGGAACTGTGATACATATTGCTTTGTGTTTGTTTGTTTGTTTGTTTGTTTGTTTGTTTGTTTGTTTGTTTGTTTGTTTGTTTGGAAAGCTGAAAGAGGCCTGAGCTTGGGGAAGGGAACCCTGAGATGCCTATTGAGACAAGTAGACTTTGTGTTTTGTGCTGAAAGCTGGAAAAGGCCTGAGCTTGGGGAAGGAAACCCAGAGAGGCCTATTGAAGAAAGCAAAGTGAACAAGTTGAAGCTTAGGGAAGGGAATCCCAAAGGAACTCAGAGACGTTGAAGGTACTGGAATTCACTGTAAGAACCCTGTGGAGAAGGTCTTTTGAACAGACCTGCACAGTGAGTGCATCTCTGTGACATTGACCAAATTGCACCTGATGAGAAGACCACTTGAAACCAACTCTGGTTTTGCCATTTTTGTTGAACCACTATTTGTCCTTTTCAAAAAAGACTTGCTATCACGTCTTTGTAGAGTGTGAGGACAAGCATAGGTTTAGACACAGAGATACTTTTGTTTTGGACTATTAGACAACGGTGGACATTAGAAACATCAGTTAAGGGAACCATCCCTTTAGAGTTAGGGCCGGTCAGGCATTCCACCAACCCAGGAAACTTAGTAAATAAAGGTTTTTAAAACAAATACTTTTGAGTCTGTGTCTCTCTTGATACCATGCCTGTCTCACAGAGCATAGGTCTGCTGGCATCAAGGGATAACTCTGGAATACCCCAAAGTTCATCATCAGTAAACTGATCTCTATTAACAACAAGATCAGGTTCAAATTGGAAATGTAAGTCACCTACCACCACCAGCTGTTCTTGGCCTACATGTAAGTTGCCATCCATTATCAATGATATAGCATTGTCTATTATCCCCACTGCTTCCGTAGACTGCCTGAGATAAACATTAAGAAGGACAAGCGTCCGATTATCCTTCCATTTGATTTTAATCCCCCAAAAATCCGGAAAGCTTGATAACTATAGGGCAGTGCACAGTGCACCAATAGATGTTTCGACTCAGATGATAAGCCCACCTTTGGGGCGCCCTCTTTGGCCTTCAAATGCTGGTTGGAAGAAGGTCTCGTAACCCGGTCTATAAACTGGGATAATACTCCACGTCTCCTGAAGGCAAATAATCTCTATTAACAACAAGATCAGATTCAAATTGGCACTTTAAGTCACCTACCGCCACCAGCTGTTCTTGGCCTACATGTAAGTTACTGTCCATTATCAATGATATAGCATTGTCCATTATCCCCACTGCTTCCGTAGACTGCCTGAGATAAACATTAAAAAGGACAAGCGTCCAATTATCCTTCCACTTGATTTTAATCCCCCAAAAATCCTGAGAGCTTGATAACTATAGGGGAGTGCACAGTGCACCAATAGATGTTTGGACCCAGATGATAAGCCCACACTTGGGGCGCCCTCTTTGGCCTTCAAGTGCTGGTTGGAAGAAGATCTGGTAACCCGGTCTATGAACTGGGATAATACTCCACGTCTCCTGAAGACAGATAATCTCAGCTTTAGAAATAAACTTGTTCCACTCCAAGTCATCAGTATTTGAACTAAGCCCCTGATGTTCCATGAGTAGATCGTAATACCACTATCCGCCTTGAGATGTGGCCCTGAACCAGACACACTTTTTACAACGCCTACTAAGGGACATTTAAACCTGCAACAATGGGACAGGTTTTAAGGAGCGGTATACACTCTCAGAAGCCCCTCAGGAAATAACTAAACTCGGAGTCATACATACCTTCAATACATGATCAAGAGATTCTCTAGGATAGTCCAAGAGACCAATTTCCCCCCTCTTTACCTCAGATGTAACTACCAATGCAGATGAAGTCTCAACAATAGGCTTGTGCCAGGAATCATGAAGATGACACGTTTTAAAAACAGTATTCATATAATGATTATACATGTTCTCACAAAAGGGTTAACAAATCTATATCTAATGTTACAGCCCCCACAAAACATGTAGTCCAAAAGAATTTGGCAGGTGGTAAAAATACTACTCATGATATCATGCACTTCCATAATCTCTGACAAGGCTTTAACCACGGCGTGCTTATAGGCGTTCTCATTTCCGTTTTACCTGCCCTTAAAGGTACAAATCAGATTAGTGGATCTCCATCCCTTCAATAAATCAGGCACACTCCCCAAACTTGAATCCTACAAATCAGGTGGTGTCTCCTTTCTGTGCGCTGTCTCCTTTCTGGGCACTGTATCCTTTCTGGGGTCAGACGAACTAGCATGGAGCTTGTTCTTCTCCAGTAACAACCGTAAATGGTCTCTACTGCCAATATTGCATCAACAAGGCCTCCAACAGCAGCATTTCCAAGCTGTTGACCAGAATTCCCACAAGCACTATCACCATAACAAGCATCCGTGACTGCAGAGCGGTGCACAAGTGTGGAGATGGCACATTCACTCGATACTGCAACTGGGGGTGGTCGAACCACCGAGATCAAAAACTTCTGCAAGACAGCGTCCCCTTGTTCGATGACCACACATCCAATCTCTTGGATCCCACCAACCTTAATGATGGTTGTGATGCCTGTGATGCTTTATCCACCTTGTTGTAAGACGTTCTCAACCTCAACCTCACATTGCCAGCATGTCCACCCCCAGTATACATCATTGATTACCAGCCTTTCTAAAATAGCTAAGCACTTTTCCAACCATGCATTATCAGTTTGCCTTAATTCCTCCTGTGCCCAAATAGCCTTTTCAAGATCCTGTAAACGTTGCATAATAGTTACCATGATTGGGGAAAAGGGGGAAACCCCTGGACTCACATGGAAACTACTAGTGCCCTCATGGCCAAGTCTGAGGTCAAAGAAATAGGCAATCCCACATCTTGTGAGACCACTTTAATACCATCGCCAATGGATCGAGATTCACTTCCCTCTGAGACAGTCTATCGCCCCTTACAGAGCCTACTTCCAAAGAGGCAGAGCCCTCCTGACTATCGTACCACTCCATAATTAGTTAATGGACATCTGGAATTTTGGCAAAGTTCTGCATCATAGGAGCTTTTCTTACTATTGACACTGTAGTCGCTGAGGGGGGCAACCGCCCTTAAGAGCCGATACAGAATCACCCAATGTAATCTAAATCGATTCCAACCTCCGGGGCTCCTCCATTATGTTGCCCATACCATTTGCCATATCCACCATAGCATTGTTAGCATTATTAGCATTGTTATTAACCAGCCCTAGGCAATTCTCGGTATAGAAATGATCAATGGAGCGCTCCAGTGCCTCTAAAATTGACCAATCTGTGTTCTCCTGTTGTGTTTCTCTGAAGTATTCTTTGGCCCTAGGCACTGCCATACTTTCCATGACTCCCAATGGATCAGCTTGGTGCACTAGGAGCTGCCCCGGCCCTCCCTGCACCATTCCTACTAATAATGGGGTAGGGGGACAGAGGTGGGGGGGGTCAGAAGGGTCAATATTCCATCTCAGGACATCATATGCAATATCAGTATCAGTACTATCGAAGAGCTAAGGAGAGCTTGGGGGGATCAGCAAGACAGCAGAGGAGACAGTTGATGAAGTAGCTTTAAAAGGTAGTTCCTGAGTCCCACAATCCTGCTCCAACACTTTCTGCCTTTCCAGTGCCCACTTCATGGTAAATTGCATAAGCTTGTTCGACCACTGCAGGTCCTAGAGGTCAAAGGACGTCTTGTTCCTTTTCAACTTTCTGGTCCCCCATCTTCTAGATCTTGGAGTGAGCACCATGGAAAAGTTGTTGCCCCCCAAAGATCAACATTGCACTACAATGCTCTGCCCACAGGCTCTAGAGGGGAGGCAAAAAAGGGGGGAGCGCCCCCGCTCATTCCTCAGACCTCCCACTGCTTACACTTAATTTGTAGTAAATTGTAGTGATTTGTAATGATTTATTTGTTAGACTACTCACTACGTACTGCCGCTATCCCCCATGCTCAAGATCAGCTGCAGGACCTCAATCCCCCCAACACTTCCAAAACCCCCCAATAATCCACTACTCCACACACCATCCACCCTCACTCTTCGAGCAATGACTGGTGGATGGCTGGTAAACAATGGTATACATTCGTGGAGCTGCACCGCCAGCGAACCAGCCAGCCTGCCAACCAGCCAACACTTGATTACAGTGCCACCTTATCAGGGCTCAGCAGGGCTCAACAGGGCACTTTCTGCAAAACCAGAGGGGGGAGGGTCCAATGCCAACACCAATGCTCCAACTCAACTCAACTCCATAAGATGAGTGACACCACCACAGCACATAGCTTGCAGCTCCCAGGCAAACGAGCACCAGGCAAACTACCTTTAGGCAAAGCAAAACAAGAGAGGAAAGGACCGCGGAACATGTCTGAGTGGCAACATTGCTCTTTCGCTATCTGCTATCCGCTGTGTCAAGCTGCACCCATCTCTCTGAAGCTGCTTCCGACATGCAGACAAATTTCTCTGCATGGACATCAAAGCTGACACCATGGCTGTTCCCATCTGAGGAGCCAGGCTAAGAGTTGTCCCGCTTTGTCCCCCTCCCCATGAATCTTCGATGTTTAGTATGCATAGTCATGCTGCCCTAGGTGCTCCTGTCGGTGCACCCTTTTCCAGAGGAGTTCCGCCCCGCACAGTGACCCTGTTGCCATTTCGCCTTCCAGTATTTTGATCTGATCCTCTGCGCCCTTCAAAGTGGAGAGTTACCGTAGTGCGAATGCAATGAGAGGTGGCGATGCATTTAGCCCTGATCATCGCCTTAAGTGCCTCCCACAGTACCACATAATCATCCACGGAGTCGTTGTTAAGATCAAAGTAATCTGCAAAGGCCAGTCTAATCTTCTCCACATACTGCCCATCTGTCAGAGATTCAGCCCACAACCACCGGGTATGAGATGTGCTTGTATTCTTCCGCCAAGTTATTATTGCGTTTAGAGGGGCGTGATCCAGAAATGTTCTCCCCATGTATTCATCCTTCCAAAACTGGGGTAACTGTTCCCTCCCCACGAAAATGTAGTCTAATCGTGAGTATATGCCATTTGGGTGGGAGTAAAATGAGTAGCCCCTCTCATCCCCCTTGCTCTCTCGCCAAAGATCTATTACGTCAAGGTACCAGAGTACGGCTCAAGGATTTGGAAGTTAGTGGCTTAAACCGCTCCCTGTGGTCCGGTCTGTCCAGCTGAGGTTTGAGGATGCAGTTGACATCTCCTCCCCACACTTGTTCCCCCCGCCCCCCAACCTTTTGACCACCCCTGTATCATTATCAAGGTTGTGGGTGTATGAGTTTAGTAAGCATATCTCCCTCACATCTAGCGGGGTAAGAAGAATGAGAGTCCTCCCATCCACATCTCATATAACTTTGGTTGTCTGGAAAGGAATCCCACCCGCTACTCAGGTCAGGACCACCCGGGAGTAGGAGGAATAAGTTGTGCCACGTACCTCGCCTACCCAGCTCGATTTCACCTTCTCCAGCTCGGTTATATTTAGGTGTGTTTCTTGGAGGAGCGCTATCTGCATCCCCTACCTCTTAAGGAACCCCTGTACCTTTTGCCGTTTAGCAGGCCATCCCAGCCCTCTCACATTCCACGTAAGAACCATCAGTGATCCCATAATTGTGACTGTGAGTCCCCTCCTCTTGTCCTTGCAGCACCTCGTATCTTCCGACACCCAGCATGGCATGTAACCTTGAACTGGGATCCACCACCCTCCTCCCGCCCCCCTGAACTCCCTGCCCCCTGCCCCCTCAACACCATAACATCCCCCAACACAACAATAGAATTCAGTAACAAATGAACCATGATAGTAGAACCGCAGTGGTCCACCTCTCCGTCAGAAGCTCTTGACCCTGTGCTTGTGCTAAGGGTGCACGGCCTCGCGCAGACCTGTGTAGGGTTTGAGGTCTCTGTGCATGACCAGAGGACCTTAAGTATAAGAACGCCTAGAGATCAAGCTCATAGGCACCCCCGCCCATTTCCATGCTGCAGCAACCCCTCGTCACCTCCAATGGTGTCCTTCCACAATCTCTTTGTGGATCCGTGTGCAGAATCAATCCCCCCTATTGACGGGGTTAGTTCCCCCAAAGTCTTTGCAGACTCCTCTGTTGACCGCATATCTTCCCCTCGCAACTGAAAAGATTTTTTCTTCCGCCATTGTATCCCTGCTCAACCTCAGCTCGGTCATCGGGAGCCTGTCTCTTATTGAGTGCTAAATTAAAGGTGGCACATTATGTTAACAAGATATAAAGTCTCTTGATTTTTTTCTGAATGTGAAGGAGTATGTTTTACACACACCCCTGATGGGTAGAAGCACAGTTTAAAAAGGAAATGCTCCTTAGGTTTATTTTTACAACTTAAATGTACCTGAGTGAATTATGTGGGCAACTTGCAGCTACTAGGGATTTGATGTGGCGTGGGCATCCGTGCCCAATTTTGAGAATTGTCTCTTGGCGCCTAACTCATTTCACGTATTACTGGTATAATGCCCGTCCGATTCGCAGCTTTGCTATAAGAATCCCTGTCCATTTCCAGTATTGCCCCCTATTCCCAGGATTTCCTTCAGGACCACTGTCACATTTCCATAACAGATGACAGGATGCCTATATTATTCCTAGTATTGCCTCAGGCTCACTGTCTTATTCCAGAATTGCCCTCAGAATGCCAGCTCCACTCCCAGGATTACTTCCCGGATCGCTATCCAAATCCCATGATTGCTATCAGGATCACTACTCCATTTCAGGAGTGCTGTTGGGATTCCTATTCCTTTTTGCGATTGCTCTCATAATCTCGGTTCCATTTCCAGAGCTCTTGTACAGCTCCCTGTCCCCTTTCCGGCTTTGCTGTCTAAAGACTGCACAGCAGGTCACATGCATGGTCATTCATATCTGATATAAACCTGCCTGTATTATAATCAAGTGAAAAAGCCTCAGAAAAATCTCAGACATTAGAAATAATGGAGACATTATAAACATTTCCGCATGTTGGGCAATTGCACTACATATGTGAACACTCGTAGTCAGACATAGTCGCCTTGTTCTTCTCATGTTCAATACATGCTTAAACGTGGAACTTTTGCATGACTTTGCTTTTGGGTGGAGAATCCTGAGCCCTTGTGCGATTCTAATGTCCTTTCTTCTATCTTCTATTGTGCACATGAGATTTTCTGATAATAAACTTGCATGGTCATATCACTTACCTTTTCTAATAGACACAGGGTCACTGAGCAGTGATGCCAACAATTGTCCTGATTCCTGCATCCGATATGAACACCAGTACTCCAGGGACATCATTTGGGTGTTACCAGGGATCGCAGCTGCTACCCCTGGTACCCCCTCTAAAACCCTTAGACCTGGTCCTTGCGACCCCTTGTCCCCTGGACAAAGAAGCAATGCCAGGAGCAGATATCTGTGTTGCACGTGAAAAAGGAGGTTGTAAATGCAGTTAAATGTGCCACAGCATTTTTCACCAGAAGACTAGATCTCATTAGCAGGAGAAATAACAAGGATGCAGGAAAACCATGAAGCTGCCATCACTAACAAGTTGGCAGTCCATTTGTGAAGAATGCCTGAATGGTTGGGTTTAGAGGGAGGGCTGTCTGTGCAGCTCATATCCAGTACTGTAGCAACAGGAAGGGTATGGGCTAGGTCTAGCTAGCTGGGGATGGGTAAGAGCAGCTTGCAGTACTCAGTGACAGCACAGTATGAACGCAAATTTCATCAGTGTTTCTTGTTGTCTGCTTTGCACATCCAGTGAGTCACTGGGCCTGAGATGAGAGGGGTGTGCCCTAGCTTCTGCCACTAATCCTGCCTTGGCACTGTGTGACCTGACCCAGATCTGCCAGACCTTCATCAAAAGAACACTGTGGACAGACGCAAAGTGAGATCATTCATTTGCATGAAGTTTCACTCCACCTTTAAAGTAAACCCTCTGTTGTTTCTTCAAGCAAAACAAATATATGTTTGGAAGGTCTGCCCAGGGGCAATGCACTTGCTTTATGTACAAGAGGATGCAGTCCTACATGGGTTCAGTTCCTGTTCCAGTGCTTAGAAGCTGGAGGAGGCTGTCATAAAGCCAGATATGAAGGGCCAAGAAAATAATAAAATGGGCCTTTTTCTAGTGGTGATGTCATGGAGCTGTTGCTGTTTACAATTTAACATTTTAAAAAACCTGCAATTAGTTTGACATGCACCACATTCTTCCCCTCTATCTCCCATCTAACAAAAATAACAAATAAGCAAAACAGAAATGTGATGGCTGGAAGGTTTTCAATCATTCATAACCACTGGCACAGCTCTGGGCAACCCTGCCGACCATCGTTTTTCTGGTTGGACTTGTGTTGTTCATTTGCTGTTTCCAGTCTGGGGCCAGACTTTTCATGCACTGCATGTCGCGCTTAGGGGTTAAGGCCTCCTCCAGATGCTCTGTCTGTTTACAGTTTAGCCTGAGTGATGTACAATAGTCCAGGTTGTTGTGCTGTACGTCTGCATACATTCATAGTAATTCGGTAAAATGGGCCCATGCACAATGATATTAACGCTTCATATGCTGTTCCATTCTTGTATGAAATGTATATCATGTAATGTATATCATATTATAGTGATATCGTAACCATATTTTTCTTATTGTACTGAGGAACAATGCTATGTGATGCCACTTCCTGTTTTGTCAAGGGGTGAAATGTGTGCCATCACTTCCTGCGATGTCATGTGGGGGTGCAGTGCAATGGCATCACTTCCTGTCATGTCATCAGAGGCCAAGGGTCGTGTGGTGTCACTGCCACTACCCATGGCATGTTCGTGAAATGACATCCCTGCTGTACTACATTGCTATGCTTGTTGTGAAAGAGCACAGTTTCCAGTTCCCATTATTGGCATTAAAGTGCTACCTCTTTTATTTCAATAAGTGCAGAAAAGCACTAGTTGCAAATTCTTTTTTTACAGTGCTGATAGAAACGTAGATAATTACAGATAACATTTGTGAAATTTGATTGTGGTAAATACAGACGGAAATGCTAAAAATATAAGCACCAGAAAACCAGAAGCCTAAATTATGATTTAGACTTTTGGACGTAGTTGTGACACATAAGGTCGTTTAGAATATTGGATGATTTAGCATTCCTCTATCTACGAGATTCAGGCTTGATACTCTTCCACTTCTGCTGCTTATGTGTGGCAGTAGTTACTGCCACATAAAAGCATTACCGAAGGCGGTAATTACCAATCTTCATGGAGTACTATAGGACCTCCAAATGGGGCATAGATTAGGGGTCTGCATGACTCAGAACCATGTGGAACCTTGAAATTACTGGATGCTTACTTTATACAGTATTGGTATTCCGGTTGGGTGGTGTTTCCTGAGGGAATACTCAAAACCTGTAATTATCCCCTTAGGTTTGTATGCCAATATAGTAAGAGTTGATGGTAAGTGTTTGTTAAAGGAGGCAAATTAGATCAACAGGGAATAAAGTTCCTAGCTGTTTTGCTCGACTTGAAAAAGTGTGTTTTCCTTGCACCATTGATGTGTTAGAGTGGAGTTTAAAAATGTACATGCTGTTATTTGTTTTTCTTTTACAACAACTCAAATATACCTGAGTGAGCTTTAAAAGGTTTGTGAGCTGCCTGTAGTTGTTCTATGTTCGGGTAGATAATTCTTTAGATTAATTCATGCATTCGTTTTTTGTGAAATAACTGTTAATTGCCATATTTTGTATATAGAGGAACTATATTGATCAGCATATCTGGAGATTAGCTACACATGTAATTACTGCTAAACTGTGTATAGTTTAGCAGTGGTTAATGAAGGCTGTATAGATGTGGTCCGGATGTATTTAGAGAAATTACAGTTGTGCACTGATGTACATAGAAAAATGTGCATATTACTGCATGTTATCTCTGGCTTTCTATTGTGAAAATTATCATTTGTCATTGCATTTGATTTGCTTGTATTTTGCAATTGTTTCAATTTTGTGATGTATGTGATTGATGTTGTCATTGTTTTAAAACATATCTAATACTCTAGATCCAAGAGTGCAGTGGACATATTCCTAAATACAATATGTAATACTATCAATAGATATGTGCATGACACCCAGCGTTTATGTACAGTTAGTCCCCCCAGGTGTCATTTTTTCAGGTTTCTGACCTCCTTCAATGGAGGGCACACCGAGGAGATTTTTTTTCACAGATTTGTGTCTGAAATGCCTTTTATCAATGGTTTTATCCCTGAGCGGCATGCAGGCACACATGCACAAACACACACGCCCACACATATGGAATAAGGATGTCACTTTCAGGAATCTGCCAATAACTGTGGGCAACAAGTTAGCAGCCATGCTGAAGAAGCTTAGTGTCCATCGTTCGTACATATGTATACAAGTGATCTATAGAACACAAACCTAGCTGTGAAGCAACAGAGGGTGCAGGGGAGGCAGAAGAGCCAGAATGCACAGGAGGAGACCGGGAGGTAGGCGCTATGGAGAGGAAGACGTAGCATTGAGTGGAGCGATCAGTGATTAGCGAGATGTTCTTGGAGGAAGAGTAGGGTCTTCAGGTCCTTTCGGAAATGAAGGATGGGGAGAGAGTATTTTCTGTTTTGTTAATGTGTTCCCAAGACAGGGTGCTTATCAGTATAGTTTAAATATACTAATTCACAGTTTTATACAGCACCAAAACAATATGCCAAAATGCAGCAGCCCCAGGGCCCTGATAAATCAAAAAAAGTGGGACATTTTGATTTAGCATCGGGGATATGTGGCCCCAAATGAGCTATATTCCTCCTCTTAGGCAGGCATGTAAGAGGTGAAGGCCTGGTTGAGTTTAGGTGACGTTAGTGGATGGTTGTTGATGAGAGGATGGGGGGAGGGGAGACTGGGGCCATCAGGTGGAGAGTTTAGAGGGTATTGAATGGGGCAGGGCTGCAACAACCTGTGTGGCATTTAGCAATGCATTGCAGATGAAGGTGAGGTCTGAATAGTTGGGGCTCAGTGAGACATGGAGGGTTGCACTTAGTGAGTTGGGCAGAGATAGTGGAGTCATCAATTAGTTAGTGTTGGGATGGGAGGTAAGGAGGTGCCAGATGAGCATGGGTATGGAGTGTATGGTTATCGATGGACAGTGAGCAGGCATGTTAGTATGGGACTGCAGCGGTACTGACATAAATGGTTGTGGTCTGTCAAGATTAAAGATTCATACAGTGGTGTGAATGGAGGGCATGATTGTACTGGAAATTATGTTGATTGTTAGAGTAGGCAGGGTTAGAGTGGGTGTAGAGGGGTACAATGGTGATGGGAATGTCAGGATGGGTGAGTGGAAAGACTGCAGCTCAACGAGTCTGGCGGGTTGGCAGGGAACAACTTGTTCGGGAAGGTGGCATCGGGAGTGGAGAGTGGTGAGCAGCTCGAATGAGGTGCATTATATGACCGTTTGGTTTAGCGAGAGAGGGTTTAGACAGAGTGGATGAGCGTGTAAGTGCAGGTAGGCAAAACAAAAAGTTGATGGCTGGAAGGTTTTGAATTAATCATAACCATGGGTGCAGCTCTGGGCAACCCTCCAGACCATCGTTTTTCAGCCTGCCAAGCCATTACAGAAGGGGAAAGACCATATGCAAATCAGGATTGGTCCCACCCCAAAAGAGGCAGTCAAGCCCAAACTGCTAGGTCACACCCCTTCTGCACGAAACCACAAGAATCCCCAGACATGTTTTGGCCTTGTTGGGCATCATCAGTGAGGAGTAGCTTGAGTGTCTGAGCCTAGAAGGCATGGGACCCACGTCTGGGCATACCCATCCCACTTGGGGTGACTTAAGCAAAACAAAAAAGTGATGGCTGGAAAGTTCTGAATTAATCGTAACCTCAGGCATCGCTCTGGGAAACCCTCCAGACCATTGTGGCTGTTGATGCCTTTCCTTTTCCTCGTGGTATTTAGGTGTGTGTGTGTGTGTATGTGTGCGTTTAGGGCACAGACTTCGCTCTGCTCCGATTAAGCGGGTGTCATTGGCAGGGTGACCTTGGGTAAGGGAACTTAGTACCTGGATCTTGATCTTTTAACTGGGACTGCATGCGAACCATGTATGTCACTTTCTTTCACTTGTTTGATTTACGCCTGTGGATGTAAAGTTGATTGGCTTGAAATTCTGATCTTACCATGCATGAGGGTCTGTAGGTGTGGAGGGACTTTGGGGGAATGAGGGCATTACCTTACCTTGGGTGGTGGGACATAACAGACAGGGTCGGCTTGCTTGGTTTGTGATGGACTAACACTTCATTAGACCTTTAAAAAGGCTTTGATGCAATTAGCTTTAAAATGTGTAAGACAAACTCAATCTCCCTTGCTTTGTATTTTAAGGGCATTTGGGGTTTAGTGATAATTGGAGATGGAATCCAGTGCATTACTGTCAGCATTACTGTCAACATAAAGTCTCATTCTAGTGGTAATGCTGGTGCATTTCCAAGACAAAATGGTAGGGCTCAGACAGTCATGCAAGGTCTGCTCCGCTTTCCTTATCCACCTTGGACATCCATCAAAATCCCTTGCATCGGTAAAAGTGGCCGGAATGGTGGCGGTAACCATTTTTCCCATGTTTTCCATCACTTATTACAAATCACAGGGTTTAGAAAATGTCCAGCATGGTAACTGCCTGCTGCAGTCGTTAATTGCAGCAGGAATTTGTGATTTTCTTGAATCATAGTGCAAAAGAAATGTGTTAAAACTGCTAATGCCAAGTTAGACACTTTTCTCTTGTAGTACAGTTCAGGAATAAGAATTGTACTAAGTGCACATTGATGTGTTCCCTGCAATTTTACACTTTATCGAAAATGGTCCCTTTAGCTCTTAATCAAATAGAAAGTGAAGTCTGTCAATGCTGTTCATCCTACTAAAATCCAACAGGACATGAAACCTTGTTTAGTTATGTGTAACTTAGAGTTTAGAATGTGGTTCTTAGTAGATAATATGGCTTTTTTTAAATAGTATTCTAAGACTATATTTGGTCTTTTTTAGTGATCCATAAAAGTCTTTTTTTATTAAGGCTAGTGTATGCATACTCTTTATTTACTAACAGAATACACGAACAAAATGTATGTTCTATTCTTTAAGTATTCACTTTGCAGTGAATAGTAAGTACATCACCACTAGTGACCAATACTCAGAAGACTAAAAAATTACCAGAAGAAGATTGTCCATTCTGGTGAGGGTCAGTATCATTTAAAACGTGAATAGAATATGTGCACAGTGTCCACGTGAGGTGGTACAGTTGCAATTTTGGCGTTAGGCTCTGGGGCTCCCGCCCGGTTGCCCAAGCAAGGCACTGAGGATTCTGCTGGGAATCGAGAATATCACCTCTCTGGCACAAGCCAGACAACCAGCCTATTTTGCAAAAATAAAACTAAAGGTAACAGCTAATCAGAATCAGAATCTCCACTTGGGATTTGTAGTCATGGAAAGCCGCCGTACACAAGCCGGTCTGGCATGAAACTGGAAGCAAACTTCAGGAAAGGTTCTTGGCAGAAAGAGGAAGAGTCAACTATGACCAAGTCAAAATAGAGATTAAAACCTTGTCCAGAGAACGGCTATGGAATGATGGGAGAGGGTTCGTGCTCTACTCTCCCTGGTAGCCTATGTACAGTATAAGGGGAGCCTGTGTCCCTGGGGGCCCATATAAGATTCAGATTTCCTGGAAGGACCAGGACTCCTTCTCAAAGCCAGGCTAAACCTGCTCCTCCTGGCGAAAGTAACTACTTGGTTAAAGGCTTCAACAAAATGAAAATGTGGTACAGGTGCAGAGGATGATCTGGTGACCTTTATTCTGTTATGCCCATTTTACAAAAGGGAGAGTATGAGATGGCTGGCACCTCATTTTTTTGCCTTAAATATTAGATCTTGTAAGGAGGCGATGTTTCTAAGTTTTAACTTCCTCTATGATCTGATGAATTACCTAGGTCAGTCTTTAAAAAAGAGGTTTCACATAACAAGTTTTAGCACAGGTTTTTGAGGAAAGGTCTGATGGTGCTATCAAACATTGTAAAGGATGTGGTCTTAATTGGACCAAGTTATATTTTACGGTTCTGTTTTATTATGTAATGTGCTGTGATCTAATGTATTCATTATGTTAATGGAGAAACCGGAATAAAATATTATGATGATGACAGTGTCCCCTTAAGGCAAATTTGAAATATTCCACGACGGAGTTGAAAAGTGAAGAATAAAACACTGGTGAGGTTTGTTTGTGGAAACGTGAATTCCTCACACAAGCAAAAATTGCAGGCGGCATGTAAAATTGATTCCCATGGAATTCACTGTTTGTTTTTACCAGGTGGTAAATTCACGCAAATTCCACAGGGATCTATTGCATTACCACCAGCATGAAAATACATGCTGGGATATTGTAGCCGCATTTGTTAGTTGAGTTGAAAAGGCGGGAGTACATGTAAAGTCCGCCCTGCTCCCTACATCTGCCGGACAAACTGCAGAACATCCTATGAATCTATAAAAGTGGCAATAGAAGTAAACCTACACTTGTACAGTCCTTTGTACCGAACCCAGGGACCCAGACCATGATTTCTGGCGGCATCTCAGTAGACATGGCACTACTTCCCTAAGCAAATGTGATGCTGGACAGTGCAGACAAATAGTTTATATTTATGCTGACGTCAAAGAATACATTGGCCTGACTAGAGCTAGGAGGACCTTCACAGGTGCGCTTCTAGAAATTAGAAGGGTGAGATCCTCTGTGTGTTAATGTAGACAACACCACGGGCTGGCAGCAGCAGGGGTGGAGGTTTCTTTCTCATGACCTGAATGCATATTTATGAAAGAATAAACATTTATGCAAACCTGCAAACCATCTTTAAATTGAGTAATTTAAATGTAACTAAAACCATATTAGTTCTGGCTGTGAAATAATTGTAATGGTTTATTTTTGCAAAGTGTGTGATTTTTAAAATAAATGTTGTGCAACTAAAGGACGCTGACCCTTGAAGCCCACAGTGAGATGGAGAAACTGCATGTGTCCTTACAGACCACTTTGGGTGGGCAGGGTACAGGCTGGCATAGGGACAGGCAAGGGGGAGGAAGAAAGACCCGAGAGGCAAGGGCATAAGATAGCTGCAGGAAGCTGCATATAATGGGAATGGAGAGGCAAAGAAAAGAGTGATAGGCATGGGATAGGAGTAGGAAGGGAGAGGCAAGGACACAGGAAATAGCATGCACGTGGCTATGATAGGTATATCAAAGAAATAAGGAGTGGAAAGGTAAGGAAAAGGAATAGGATAGGTAATAGCTTGTTTGGCAATATTCTTTCTAGCCAAAGATTGTTTTGACCTCTGGCCACTTTTACGTCATTATGTCCACCACAACACCCCCTTACATAGCCACCACAACACCCCCCTTACCTAGAACTTTAATCTGTATGATGTCACTGGCGTCAGAATAGATGGTGGGTCCTGTTCTTGGGTGATAGCGGCAGGTGTAGGCCCCTTCATCTTCCTGCTGCAGGTCAGTGAGGAGAAATGTGGCCTCTGTTCCAGGAGGGTCCTGTGTCGGGAGGACAACAGCGGCACCTCTATAAAGGGTGAATCTCATAGATGGATAGAGCCCCACACAGCGGATGGTCAGGTTTCCTCCTCTCGTGATCACGTTGCCTGGGATCACCTCAACTGTTGGTTTTGGGGGGGATCCTGCATCTACAAAAAAGAATGGAAGTGACTGGTGAGAGAATGCAAAACGTCTGCCCCTCAGCACTCCCATTAGATGGCTCCCAGCAGGTCGTGGTCTAATGCTTCCTCACTAACAGCCTCCTGCCCTCAATCTCTTCCCTCTTCGAAAAACACGAGAGACCCCAGTCTGCAAGAAGTCATTGCCTTCATGGCTTCTATCGGGCGTCTCCCAATTAAAAGATTATTCACCTTTGGAGAAGTTGCTTCTGGAGCCTTTTGCCCGAACTTTACCACTACCCTACCATTTACCTTTGGATGCCAGAGTAATAGCATGGCCTTTAGTGTAGCTTTGAGGTCACTTAAGGAATAATGGGCTGGCCTCACACATGTGCTTCCCGCAATAACGCTCACTATACAGTGGCACACAGAGCCAGCTTCACCAGCAAACCCGCTGCGGTGGAAGCAGGTGCCGCCGGTGCGTGAAGTAGGACCCGCCATTGAGGACGGTGGCACTAACTAGGGGGCATGGCCGTAGTGCTGGGCGAAGAGTAAATAGTGCTGGATTTATTCTTTAGGGGGAGCTGCCGGCCCGAAAGAAAACATAGGGAGACGCTGCAAACTGGAACAGGACGTTTAGGCACGACCGTTTGGCTGAAGGTCCTCTTTCAGCGTGCCCTGTTGCCCCAGCCAAAAGGGCGCAGGGACCTTTAGGCACCAGTATGTTTTGGCGCAGACCACTGCATTCAAGAATAAAGAACAAACAGCGCCTGATTCAGGGAATTTTGTGCATGCTGAAAAATGTCTTTGCGCACGTTTCAGCGCGCAAAACTCCTTCGTCCAATTCATGGATTGGACTTTGCCTGTATTTCCGAGACTTTGCTTGGCTCCGTCACATCTTTGCCTGCAGTCGAGCGCTTTGCGTGACACGCCACACAAACAGGCCGATTCATGGAAATAATGTGCGCAGAAAAACCGACGCACGTGTGCGAAAACGTGCGATTCGCAGTGCCACAGAAAAAATCTCAGAAAATCGCACAGAAAACAGCGCACATCCATTCATGGAAGCACGGGCATGAGCAAAATGTGGGATGTGCACCGAAAAAGTGGCGCCGCATGCTAGCGCACAGGTCATCTAACGCTGTGCGATAAAGCCACAGCGAATTCGCACATAGCGCGGCGCACATCCCAAAAGTAGGCGGAAAACGGGGCGTGACACGCGGAATGGGGAACAACTCGTGAAAATGTGGGCGTCACAGGGGAGGACCAGGAGGCAAGTGCGCGGAACGCCCAGACGCTCGCCTACAACAGGCATTCATGGAATCGAATCGGGTAAAACAGCGCACGGCCAAAGACGCGCACATGCCCATACCCGTACGCCACAGAAAGCAGGCGGTAGCGTCCCAATACATGTGCGCCAAAATGTGCGCTTAAAAAATACCGTATACACAGCTCAGCGATTGTGCCTGGGGGAGCGTGTGCGTGCATTTCAGGGGTGCGCGCGAAGTCATACGCGCGTTTTGGCTGGGTGCATGTATTTCAGGGGTGCGCGAGAAGTTTCACACGCGTTTTGGCTGGGTGCGTGTATCTCAGGGGTGCGCGAGAAGTGTCACACGCGATGGTGCCTGGGGGAGCGGGGTGCGTGTATTTCAGGGGCCTGCGGGTGGTTTCACACGCGATGGGGCCTGGGGGAGCGGGGTGCGTGTATTTCAGGGTCCTGCGGGTGGTTTCACACGCGATGGGGCCTGGGGGAGCGGGTGCGTGTATTTCAGGGGCCTGCGGGTGGTTTCACACGCGATGGTGCCTGGGGGAGCGGGGTGCGTGTATTTCAGGGGCCTGCGGGTGGTTTCACACGCGATGGGGCCTGGGGGAGCGGGTGCATGTATTTCAGGGGCCTGCGGGTGGTCTCACACGCAATGGGGCCTGGGTGAGTGGGGTGCGTGTATTTCAGGGGCCTGCGGATGATTTCACACGCGATGGGGCCTGGGGGAGCGGGTGCGTGTATTTCAGGGGCCTGCGGGTGGTCTCACACGCGATGGGACCTGGGTGAGCGGGGTGCGTGTATTCCAGGGGCCTGCGGGTGGTTTCACACGCGATGAGGCCTGGGGGAGCGGGGTGCGTGTATTTCAGGGGCCTGCGGGTGGTTTCACACGCGATGGGGCCTGGGGGAGCGGGTGCGTGTATTTCAGGGGCCTGCGGGTGGTCTCACACGCGATGGGGCCTGGGTGAGCGGGGTGCGTGTATTCCAGGGGCCTGCGGGTGGTTTCACACGCGAAGGTGCCTGGGGGAGCGGGGTGCGTGTATTTCAGGGGCCTGCGGGTAGTTTCACACGCGATGGGGCCTGGGGGAGCGGGTGCGTGTATTTCAGGGGTGCACGAGAAGTTTCACATGCGAAGGTGCCTGGGGGAGCGGGGTGCGTGTATTTCAGGGGCCTGCGGGTGGTTTCACACGCGATGGGGCCTGGGGGAGCGGGTGCGTGTATTTCAGGGGCCTGCGGGTGGTCTCACACGTGATGGGGTCTGGGTGAGCGGGGTGCGTGTATTCCAGGGGCCTGCAGGTGGTTTCACATGCGATGGGGCCTGGGGGAGCGGGTGCGTGTATTTCAGGGGTGCGTGAGAAGTCTTACACGCGATGGTGCCTGGGGGAGCGGGGTGCGTGTATTTCAGGGGCCTGCGGGTGGTTTCACACGCGATGGGGCCTGGGGGAGCGGGTGCGTGTATTTCAGGGGCCTGCGGGTGGTCTCACACGCGATGGGGCCTGGGGGAGCGGGTGCGTGTATTTCAGGGGTGCGCGAGAAGTCTTACACGCGATGGTGCCTGGGGGAGCGGGGTGCGTGTATTTCAGGGGCCTGCGGGTGGTTTCACACGCGATGGGGCCTGGGGGAGCGGGTGCGTGTATTTCAGGGGCCTGCGGGTGGTCTCACACGCGATGGGGCCTGGGTGAGCGGGGTGCGTGTATTCCAGGGGCCTGCGGGAGGATTCACACGCGATGGGGCCTGGGGGAGCGGGTGCGTGTATTTCAGGGGTGCGCGAGAAGTGTCACACACGTTTTGGCTGGGTGCGTGTATTTCAGGGGTGCGGGAGAAGTTTCACAAGCGTTTTGGCTGGGTACGCAAATCCATTGGACCAAAGGCCCTTACAGCGCAGGCGCGTCTGTGACGTGAACTGCACATCCTAGTCACAGCTCTTGTAATAGGTCCTTAGCACGTATACGCGGAAGTGACGTTGGACGTGTGGTCCGGTTTAAAAGGTACGTGTAGGATGTCATTTCCTTGTACGTGCTTTTCGTGGAGAGCGAGTGGGTGAAATCTGTACTTCTTGTCGGTTCACACGCGAATTACTTCACAGCGTTTCGAGTTCGTACTCCCTGTTACCTCTGTCAGTTTTTCTTTTCCTCTTTTTCTCTGGACCTGTTTCCTCAGACAGCGTTCACTTCTCCTGTAGTCCTGTCTCCTCAGACAGCGTACAATTCTTCTTTTGGCGGGGGTGTTGCCAATGCGTGGGCGCGCACGCGCGTCTACTTCCCGCACTTTTTCCTGGCAGACGGTGAGTTGCACACCTATTTTCCAACAGTGCTTGCCCCGTGTGTCGCGTACCCCTTCAGAGGTCATTGTAGGCTGCGTGTGACACGCATACGTTCATTATTGTGTTTCTGGGTGCCACAGCGTAGTGCGTGTTTTTGTTTCCACGCACGTGGTCTACGAGGGGTCGCTTGCACGTCATTTTCTGTTATTGGGGTGCCTGTGCTTTGCGTGACCCGTCATCTTTCCCCAGGGGTTCCATTCAGCCTTGCAAGTGCACTAGGGTATGAATACCATCTAGTACCCTACCCCTTTGACCCCCAATTGCCCAGGACAATACTTTCCTGCTACTCCCATACGCACAGCTACATCAGTGCCATGTCTGGGAGGCGAGC
The DNA here is from genome assembly GCF_040938575.1 of Ambystoma mexicanum. NCBI lineage: Eukaryota > Metazoa > Chordata > Amphibia > Caudata > Ambystomatidae > Ambystoma > Ambystoma mexicanum. The sequence goes on from NC_090922.1 coordinate 176,002,102, forward strand.
AAGAGGTAAGGGTGGCAAAGGTGGCCGACCCTCAAGAGGTGGGCGTGGTGGGCGCGGTAGGGGACGTGGCCGGGATTTGCAGGCTACCCCTAGCACCCCACGTGTGGAGGACCAGTCAGGGAGAACCATGCCCCCCCCTGGTTGAGGAAAACGTGACTGACACCATCGATGCTCAGCCCTTGTTGGACCCGTCCATTGTGGCACCTGACCTGGCACAGGCTGACTCCGAGGCTGATTACCAGGTCCCCAAGTCTAGGCCACGGGTGGCCGTGCCAGTCAGTGTCACCAGGCCACGTGTATCAGGGGCAGCCATGTCATCTGCTGCCCCAAGTAGGCGGGGTGGGAAGGCTGCAGGGGCAGCTGCAGCTCCGTCCACCCCAGCTCTGTCTCTCCCAGCCAGGACAGTGTTGGTCCCAGTCCGTCAGTCTGAGGTTCCCCCTGCCACTATCACACTCGAGCTAATGCCTGCAGGAAGTCAGATGGTCAGTGTGCCATTGCACACTACGACACAGTCCACCGGTGCTCCTGCCCCGAGTGGCCAGAGCGGCATATGCCACTCACAGTCCCCACCACCTTACAAGAGGAAGAGGAAGAGTGCTCGTGCACTACAGGCTGATGCCCCAGACACGGCTACACAGTCCGGCACACCGAGGAAGCCTAGCTTCAATGATGCCGAACTGAATCAACTTGTGCAGTATGTGTCCGATCATGACGCCGAAATGTTGAGCACTCCAGGGTCTAGGATCACACCTGCTCGGCGTCAGGCACACTGGCAGGCCGTCGCGGACAGCATAAGTTCCCTTGGGTTTATGAGGCGCACAGCTACTGAGTGCTACAAGCGATGGAATGACCTAAAGCGCAGGGCAAAGAGTAAGCTGGGCTCAAGTCATGCCGCAACTCTGGTGACTGGAAGTGGGTCTCCAGTAGAGGACATTGAGCTCACTCTACATGAGAATGTTGCTGGGACCTACGTCACAGAGGAGCAGATCCAAGGTGTGGGAGAACTTCCAGATTACGAGGCATTGTCCGGTGAGTGCACATGCATGTGTGTGTGATCCATGTGTACGTTGCATGTGGGAGGGGTCCAGGGTGGGTGCCAGGTCAGGGTGTGTGTGCCTGAGTGGTTTGGGTCACCCATGTGCTTCATCCAATGCATTTGGCCCCCGGGGATTTGGGTATTGCAGTGTCCCTTCTGGCCACAGCAGGCATTTGCCACTATATTGCGCCAGTTGACCTTGAAGTGGCAACATGCAACAACATTGTACCGTATTTTGCTGTGCACGTTCTGGCTGATTGTTGAAATACCCCCAGTTCTATTGTACATCACTCTGCCCCATTCTCACAAATATGACATGCCTCTGGTACATGCCAACTGTGGGATGGCACTGCTAGCCAGCATGCATCTGATGTGTTGCCCTTCCATCTTGGTGTCATCAGTGTCTGACATTTTCCTCCCCTTCCAACTCAGTGACAGTGCATGCATGGGAGGGTCATGGTCATGTGGGACATGTGTCTATCAAGTACTGTTTCTGTAGCTTGTCTGGCCTATTTGTGTGCCATGGTGCTAATGCTTGTTTCCATTTTCTGTCTTTCATGTTTTTTCAGAGGATGACGCACTTGATGCTGTTGAGGGTGAGGAGATGGTGCTCACCCAGGAGGGATCTCTGACACGTCTGTGCACGAGTGGGGGACGTGGTGTGTTGGTGGGTGAGAACCCACTCTTGCTGCAGGGCATTCTCTCCAGGGCTGTATATGGGTGCACCTCCCCAGAACTCTTTTCAAGTGTTGATTCGGATGAGACCCATGTGGATTCGCAGGTATGTGTTCATGGAAGGGATACTGTTCTGTCCGACCCACCTGCACCAGGGGTAGAGCCCACTATGGGGATGTCAGTGTTGGTAGGTGCGCCTGTGGTGGTTACGGATGCAGGGCCACACTCCGCAACATCTGATCCTGTTCCTGGGCCAGCAGATCAGAGGGGAAATGCAGTCCTGCAGCCTCAGGCAGTGCCGACACAGCGAGGCGCAGTTCGCCTTGCCCCAGACAGGTGTGGTGCCCGCCAACGCGGTGGCCGTCCGCCACCTGGCAATACCGTATGGGAGCAATCCATATATGGTATGGCCAACCAACAGGCAGCATCATCAGAAATGATTGCTCAAGCCATGGACAGGGTGGCCACTTCCATTGTCCCCCCAGAAAGGCAGAGGGAGCTACTAGAGCAGGCAACAGCCTCCATTTGCCAATCAGTAAGGGAGGACATGTTGGCGTCCAACAGGGACAGACAGGCGGCCCTGGACAATCTGAGGGAATCAATTTCTCTAGATGCCCAGGGACAGAGGGAAGCCCTGAGGGGAGAGGTCCAGCACCTCAGGCAGACTCTACTGGACCTTGAGGCTTCCACTGTCACCAGGACAGAACAGCTGCTGGAGCGCCTCACCCGTACGCTCTCAGCAGAGATGCAGGCAACTCGGGCGGAGGTCCGGGCAACACGTCGGGTGTTGCATGGGGATCTCCGCACCATATCCCTCCAGAACGAGGCCTTCAACCCCCGCATGCTTGCTGCAATGGAGGACCAAACCAGGGCTTTGCGTGGGCTGCCTCCCATAGCACCACCACCTCCTGTGGCAGCAGCAGAGGTTGAGGAGAGCGAATCCAGCAGTGATTCTCCCACAAATTAGTAGCCGTGCAGGCCATGAGCCCATGGAGGTGTTTTATTTTTGCAACATTCACCCAGGTGGCTGTTGGTGAGCATCCTGTCCTCGGACATCCTGGGTGGCCTCCCCCACCCCCCTGGCCCCCACATGGCCATTTTTGATTTTTGCTTTTTGATTTTTGAGGTGCAGTGTGTTGCCTTGTGTGGCTCCTGTGGGCATCCACTGTATTCCGTTGGGCACATGCAGGCTTGTCCTGAGTTTGGGTTAGATGCTTGGGTTTGTGAGACACACACCCCTCCTGCTTCCCGTTTCCATGGGCTTGCAAAGGGTGTGCCCAAGTGACAGTGACTTACACAGTGACGTTGGACTCCCATGAGCTATGTGGCCAGTCTGTAGTCAATACTGTGTATACATTCCTAGTGCATATTGTAGAAGTATTGTACACTGCATGGTGTATTGATGTGTGCTTGTGCTTCCATGTCTCCCTCCTAATTTGCAGGGTCAGTCCTCATGTCTTCACAAGCCCGTCTACTTTGGAGATGGAGTTCATGTTGTAAGCAGTGCACTCACAGATGTGGCTGGCACCAACACTGTACAGTAAGAGGTGGTCGATGTGCTGGCATTATCAGGTTGTAGGTCAACGTATCCTTTAGTATTTGGTCATGTTTGTTGTTATTTCTACATGTATGTGGGCATATTGTGTGTGGGCAGTTTCCATTTGTGACACTGTACTTCGTGGCACTTGTGTAATGTTTGGGGTATGAATTTGTTTGCTCTCACATTGCATGACATGCCATGGTGGAGATGAGTGTGGGCCTGCTGGCAGGTGCCCCACAGTGCTGGGGGTGGGGGTGGTAGGGAACTTGAGTTGGACATGGGTGGGGGCCTGCTGGCAAGTGCCCCACAGTGCTGGGGGGTGGGGGTGGTGGGGAACATGAGTTGGACATGGGTGGGGGCCTGCTGGCAGGTGCCCCAGAGTGCTGGGGGGTGGGGGTGGTGGGGAACATGAGTTGGACATGGGTGGGGGCCTGCTGGCAGGAGCCCCACAGTGCTGGGGGGTGGGGGTGGTGGGGAACATGAGTTGGACATGGGTGGGGGCATGCTGGCAGGTGCCCCACAGTGCTGGGAGGTGGGGGTGGTGGGGAACATGAGTTGGACATGGGTGGGGGCCTGCTGGCAGGTGCCCCACAGTGCTGGGGGTGGGGGTGGTGGGAGACATGGGTGGGGGCCTGGTGGAGGGTGCCCCTGCACTGCTGGGGGGTGGGGTGGTGGGGTACATGAGTTGGACATGGGTGGGGGCCTGCTGGCAGGTGCCCCACAGTGCTGGGGGGTGGGGGTGGTGGGGAACATGAGTTGGTGATTATTTGTGCAAGGAGACATGTGCCTTTGCTGGGGGGCATGCCCATGTTGGGTGGGCTGCCTGTGGGACATGACCAGGGATGCAGGGTAGTCCCCTGTGGTGTGGGCTGCCTGCAGGGGCCGTGGAGGGTGTACAGGGAACACCTGGGAGGACCCACACTGGCAAATCACATGTAGGACTCCCGGCACCCCTGCAATACACGTACCCTGCTGAAATTGCGTGTAAAACTTTTTGCGCACCCCTGGTATACACGCACACGCTCCCCCAGGCCAGATCGCGTGTAAAACCACCCGCGAGCCCCTGAAATACACGCGCCCAGGCCAATCGCGTGTGGAACTTCTCGCGCACACCTGAAATACACGCACGCAGCCCAATCGCGTGTGAAACCACCCGCGAGCCCCTGTAATACACGCACGCAGCCCAATCGCGTGTGGATCTTCCCGCGCACCCCTGAAATACACGCACGCAGCCCGATCGCGTGTGGAACTTCTCGCGCACACCTGAAATACACGCACACGCTCCCCCAGGCCCGATCACGTGTGAAACCACCCGCGAGCCCCTGAAATACACGCGCCCAGGCCAATCGCGTGTGGAACTTCTCGCGCACCCCTGAAATACACGCGCCCACGGCAATCGCGTGTGGAACTTCTCGCGCACCCCTGAAATACACGCGCCCAGGCCAATCGCGTGTGAAACCACCCGCGCACCCCTGAAATACACGCACGCAGCCCAATCGCGTGTGGAACTTCTCGCGCACCCCTGAAATACACGCGCCCAGCCCAATCGCGTGTGGAACTTCTCGCGCACCCCTGAAATACACGCACGCAGCCCAATCGCGTGTGGAACTTCCCGCGCACCCCTGAAATACACGCGCCCAGGCCAATCGCGTGTGGAACTTCTCGCGCACCCCTGAAATACACGCACGCAGCCCAATCGCGTGTGGAACTTCTCGCGCACCCCTGAAATACACGCACGCAGCCCAATCGCATGTGGAACTTCTCGCGCACCCCTGAAATACACGCGCCCAGGCCAATCGTGTGTGAAACCACCCGCGAGCCCCTGAAATACACGCGCCCAGGCCAATCGCGTGTGGAACTTCTCACGCACCCCTGAAATACACGCACGCAGCCCAATCACGTGTGAAACCACCCGCGAGCCCCTGTAATACACGCACGCAGCCCAATCGCGTGTGGATCTTCCCGCGCACCCCTGAAATACACGCACGCAGCCCGATCGCGTGTGGAACTTCTCGCGCACCCCTGTATTACACGCACACGCTCCCCCAGGCCCGATCGCGTGTGAAACCACCCGCGAGCCCCTGAAATACACGCGCCCAGGCCAATCGCGTGTGGAACTTCTCGCGCACCCCTGAAATACACGCACGAAGCCCAATCGCGTGTGGAACTTCTCGCGCACCCCTGAAATACATGCACGCAGCCCAATCGCGTGTGGAACTTCTCGCGCACCCCTGAAATACACGCGCCCAGGCCAATCGCGTGTGAGACCACCCGCGAGCCCCTGAAATACACGCGCCCAGGCCAATCGCGTGTGGAACTTCTCGCGCACCCCTGAATTACACGCACGCGCTCCCCCAGGCCCGATCGCGTGTGTAACCACCCGCGAGCCCCTGAAATACACGCGACCAGGCCAATCGCGTGTGGAACTTCTCGCGCACCCCTGAATTACACGCACACGCTCCCCCAGGTCGCGTGTGTTACTTCTCGCACTGGTACAGGGTTGGCGCAGCCCTTTGCAATGGTTTTGCGATCTTGATGGCTTTTCCTTGCGCGAGGGCTTTCTTGGGGGCGTAACTGGCGCTGCTGCAGGGTCGCTGCGATACTCTGCGCCACGGCTTGTTTTGGAGGATTAATCCATGAATACGATGTGCGCTGAAATGGATTTTATCGCACGCGGCTGGCGCAGACATTCGCAGGGGAACACTCTGCGCCAGCCGCGTGCGATACTTTTGACTGTATTTCCATGAATCGGCCTGAAAGTGTGGGACGGGCCTACACAAAGTGATAAATATGGAGTAGAACATGCATATACCCCATTCGCCCGGCAAAATGAGGAAGAACAAGAAATAACGATGGCGTGCTGCAAAGAAATTGTATGCCCAGTCAACCTCAAACGCAACCGAATTCATGGATTTCAACACGCCTCTTCATGTCGGGAGAAGTCACACGCAAAGCTTTCTTTCTCCCAAATGCCTGTCCCCATGCTGCCACATGATAGGATATGCTGCCTTGAATTGTGGTGGTTTGTACACAGGTTAACTGAGCGCTGCCTGGAGTAGAAATGGTATACAGATTATGGGGGTACATTTTTGGGTTGTAGGTGTTCGTACACAGTGTCACCAGAGTGCTCCCTTGGTTGCGGAAGGGCGGCCTGCAGTATTGTCGTGGTGCTTGATTGTGGGGATAAGGTAAGGGCAAAGGTTGGTATATGCCGCTGGTTTTGGTTTACCTGGGGGTGTGTTGTGGGTGTGCCGGGCACTACACTAGTTTCTCTGCACCTAGGGTGACTTTGCAGTTAGAATTCCATGAATATGCAGAACACACAAAAAAATACTTTTGCGTGCAGGTAGGTGCAAAGTTGTTTTATGTGCTCAGTACTTTTCAGGGGTGTCCGGACATTTCATCGACAACAATTGGTCGACAGGACATTTGGTCGACGTAATTTCGTCGAAAACCAAATGGTCGATTTTTTTTTAAAATGTATATATTTATTTTTAAGGTTGTAGTTTAGAGAAAAAAATGGTTATTTAGTCAAAAAAGGGGGTTGGGGGGGGGCCCCTCCAAAAAAAAAAAAAAAAAGGGTAAAAATAAAAAAATAATAAAAATTCGACCATTTGGTTTTCGACGAAATTGGTTCGACCATTTGTCCAGTCGACCAATTTCTTTCGATGAATTGTCTGGTAACCCTTTTCAGGGACTGTGCGCTTTTTCAATTAATCGGGAACACACCGGTATGGGATCCGCTATGATTAAATGCGAATAGGCTTCCATCTAGCAGAACACATTGATAATAATTTGCAGAGTCCTGTTTAGAAACGATCTAGTTAGTGGGTGTGCAACAGGTAATGGGGTTGCGGTACGAAATATGTGTATATTTTTAAAAAGTCAGAAATGAGATCATACGTTAGAAATATGAAAGTAGACTGCAGCTCTGTGAGAAAATCATGATCTTTGTAGCAGTCTTTTGCCTTTTAAATAGCAGTGCGCATACACTCACATCATGTGTTTTATATTAATTCCAAAAGTGAATTCCTATTCAGTTAAAACTGCTTTCATGAAATGTATCGGTCCCAAGCTTACTGTTGCTGGAGCCCCAACCTACAGCTCACTGATGATACCCACTATAGCTGAAACATGTCTGGGGTTGCTTGAAGCTCAAGCATTAGTGGTGTGACATTATTCTTATTATGAAGATGTGAATAATATATTGTTTTTCTTAAGAGTGTACACGGTTTATCAATGAACCTAATGCACCACTTATTAAATAAAACAATAACAAGATGTGACATCACATGAGGAGTTCGGGCTGGAGTGTGGCTTTTGGGGTGTGACTCGGACTGATATGTATCCAGTTCTCGGTCTTTTGCAGTGGCATAGAAACCTGAAAAGCGGGGTTTGGCGGAGGCCCAGAGCAAAGTCAGGAGTTATCAATTGTTTAAAACCTCGCATCATCAGTTATCGGTTTTGCATACTGAGTGACAACATTCCAGTGGTCGCTGAGGGCTCAATTCATGGAAATGTGGGCAGAAATCCCATAAGGGCCATGCGCCGAGAAAGACTCTGTGGGAACCTGCGCACAGAAAAAAAATGCACACCCACGTATTCATGGAATAGTTTGCGCAAAGTAACCGTATTCGCAAGTCGCAACTGGAACGCCCCTGACACGCCCACATGCAAAGCATAAACAGCCAGATCAGCTAGCTTTGCGCACTTACCCGGGCTTGAAAACACGCACCCTTCAAACAGTACGTGCTGTCCACCGCAAGCAGACCTGCACCCCGGGGACTCTGCACAGGGTCCCCCATAACTGTTCCCGGCACCTCGAAACCTGCGTATGAGAAATCGTAACTCAGTCTAAACTCGGAAAATCTGTGTGCGTACCCCCGTAAACCATTCTTGCGCCCCGCCTCATTGCTTACGCGCACCCCTAAGTAACATTCGAACCCCGATTTAGTACACGCACCCCAAAATCTGACATTAAACCCCCCCTCCGTGCTGCAAATCTTACGCGCAATTTTACTTACGCCTGCCTTCGGGTGGCAGATTGTATGAAGGACTTGCATGGCCATTTCCTGGCCGATAGGTTGCGTGATCGATTCCATGAATACGTCTCGTGCCGCGCGATTGTGGGTGTTCGAGGCACTGCCTGCAGGCCGTCTCTCAGAATGCGCACTTTTTTGCAATTTCTTCCATATTTTTGGTGTTTCCGCCCCTTCCCAGCCCTCTGCGCAAGCCACGCCCATGCTCTGCTGGAGTCTCGCGCAAAGCCCTCGGCAGCTCGCCTAGACGTGCCGAGCTAGCCCAAACTCCACACATGAATCGACAAAGCCCTATCGATCTGGTACTCTTTCCGGCAGTTAGTGCTGAAGTTAGCAAAAATTGCGCAGGAGAGAAGAAGGCATCCAGCCGAAGAAACACCCCTTCAACCCCACCTCTCTGGTAAACCTGCATTGCCTTAATCACTATGAAAGCAGCTGGATACATTCCCTATGTATTCCTGCCCACTAGTAGCATGCCATGGGGTCACTGGTATTCCGGGGCCTTACAGGGCCTACATGTCTATCGAACAATAACACTGAAACCCTCTAGTGGAAAGATCAAAGTGTTTGCCTAAAAAGATTGCATGCGCTCATATCTAGCCGCAAGACATGAGCTCGCTTTGCAGCCACCATACTTAAAAGGTGTCAGTCCTAATGCCATGTAGCAGATTCTATCGATATGTGGAACTACGCATGAACCATAATCCAAGAACGAATGGATCGCCTTCCTCGAAGTTCATTTCTTAGTCAATAAAAACAACTAATCAAAAGGAAAAGATATTTTTCCATCAAATGGATGTTTTTACGGAGCCTAAATGGAAAAGGATTTTTGGCACAGGTTCTATGTGCACTTGCCCCAAAAAGATAAATGAAGATAAAAAAAACTTAAAAAAAAATATTTTGAGAATGAGAAAGGTTATTGGAGCTGAGCACTCTGCATCTGAATAGGATGTTTTATATTTACAAGAAAACGTGATGATAATGAAGATCTGCACGGATGATATGCAGACTCAAAATACAAACTAAATATACAGCTGGACGGGCCGAGGTGAATGTCAGAAGGGTCTGGCATGTTCCGGCACAAGACTTTCATGGGCATTGTCCCGCTTGGGAAAACTCCACATTACCCAATAGGCCAAGCATAGCTCTGAGCGTGACCACACTGGGTCTACATCTTCAGTGTTGCGTAGTGACTACGCAGTGTTATGCATGCATGGCCGGGAACGAGGCTCGCGCATGCGCGTTTGGAATAAAGACGGTCTACCCGGCAGTTGCGGCCAGGGACCTGAGCAACACACACGCGTCATGTGTGTTCTCTGCAGCGTGTGTGAATACCTGCGTGTGAGTGCAGGTGTGGGCCCTGGGCAGCCCACACCATATAACACTGGCGACAAGGACGACGCCGGAGCCCTGTATCACTGCTCCGAAGGTGTCGGAGACAGAGGCTCTACTCTGTGTCGGCAAGGACTCAGACGTACGGCCGGTGGCCATTTTGTTCATACACGGATCGCAGCGGTTGCGGCCCATGAGGGTGCTCGTGCGCCGGCTGCGATCCCCTCGTCTGAGAAGCCAATTTTTGGAACCTTCCACAGCCCTTGCTTGCATAAGGGCTGTGGCATCAAAAAAAAAAAATCAAGAAGGAAAGAAGGAAAAAGGGAGGTTGTCCCTGGCTGTGCAAAGGAAGTGCCTGGAACTTTATACACCCAAGCACACCAAGCCTTTTGCTATCATCCGTTGGTGCTGGACACCCGCACTCCCATCCAGTGACTGTGCTGTTTCTTTTCCACATCTGAAGAGCGCCAGTCTGTAAGTACTTTGCCCTGCTGCTATCATGGGTTGAGGGAGGAGAAGAAGAGGGTGCCCTTGCGCCTATCCCACGCAGGATGCACAAGACATAAGCCTCCAAGCCCAAATTTGACACCACTGGCCCACCATCCAAGCTGGGGCCAAAATGGCTTCTGTGGGTCAAGAAACTGGAAATGTTTTTCAGGGCCTCTGGGGAAGAGGATGATGACACGTAGATCGCCACCATGGTGTACTCTGCAGGCACGGAGGTCCACAGAATTTATGACTCTCTCAACATCCCAGTGTTCACATATGATGCTGTGAAACAGACTTTCCGAGATCATTTTCTTCCCATGGCAAATGTCAATTTTGACAGATTCGTTATGTGTGCGGAGAGGCAGCAAAGGGGAGTCGCTGGACCAGTTCTGTGCGCGGCTGAGGCACCTAGCGAGCACCTGCAGGTGGGTGAATGAGGAGGAGATGGTACGGAACCAGCTGCTGCAAGGGTGCAGTTCGGGGAAGCTAAGGAGGCAAGTGTTGAGAGAGCTTGGTCTGACCCTACAGCAAATCCTTGACACAGGGAGACTTACGAACTGGCGGAATGCAGGGGGGCAAAGATGGATGCGGCCATGCACCCTGGCAAGGGCGAAGAAGTTTTGCTACAGGGCGCTCTGCCCCAGGGAGGGCGCCATGGACACCACAGCGGGGGATGGTCCTCCTGCGACTGGCAATGCACAGTCATGCCCCTATTGTGGTTATGATCTGCCACATGTGGGAGAGTGCCCAGCAAAGACGCAAATCTGCGGCCGGTGTGGCACACCGGGACATTACACGAGGGTGTGCAGGGCATCCACCCTGGTGCCGGCATCGAGGGGGACAGCGAGAACAGGAGGGAGCAACGCCCGGAGAGTGAGGGGTGTGTCGTCGGTCGAGCAAAGCATGCAGGACCTGGACATAGCGGAAGAGGAAGAGGAGGAAGAGGAGATCTTTTTCATCTCGGGCATTGCCACTGGTCCCAGAGGAAGCCGACAACCGACATGCACGATGAACATCGGGGAGGTCCCAACTCCGGTTCTTATAGACACGGGCGCGTCAGTGTGCGTGCCAGCGACTGAACATTATGAAGCTCTCCCAGGCCCTCCCGTGTTGTCAGATTCGAGGGCGCTGATATATGCTTTTGGAGGAGACACCCCGCTTCCAATCCAGGGAGTGTTTGTGGCACCAGTGTCCCATGGGCAGAGCAAGATTAAGGCACGGTTCTTCGTGACAAGTGTAAGCCCGCACTCTCTCCTAAGCTGTGCTGCCTCCGAAGCCCTCAATATAGTGCACTTCACGCTGGCCGTTTATCACACTGATATAGAACGCCTACTACAACGTTTTGACACTATCTTCTAAGGGGTCGGAAAGATGAAAGGGGACCCAGGCTTCATATCGACGGATCGGTGAGACCAATAGCCCTCAAACATCGCTGAATCCCGTTCCACGTGAGGGCACAGGTGGAGAAGAAGCTACAATCTCTCATTGACTTAGACATTATTGAGAGGGTGGAAGGCCCGACTCCGTGGGTTTCTCCGATTGTGGTCGCACCAAAGCCCAAACAGCCAGGAGCAGTCCGCATCTGCGTGGACATGAGGTTGCCGAACATGGCGATCAAAAGGGAACATCATCTCACGCCCACCCTGGATGACATTGTCGCGAGCTACAGGGAGTGAGAGTATTTTCCAAACAGGATCTGAGGTCCGGCTACCATCAACTGGAGCTTCACCCTGAGTCAAGATACATTACCACCTTTACGACTCACGAGGGGCTGTACCAGTTTAAGAGACTCAGCTTTGGGGTCTCGTCGGCAGCGGAGGTTTTCCAGAACGCCATCCGGGGAGCTCAGTCGGGGCTGAAAGGGGTGATCAACATGTCGGATGACATCCTGGTGTTCGCACACTCGGAAGCAGAGCACCTGAAGCGCTTGGAGCGGACACTGGAGAGACTCCGAAGCCTGGGGCTGACCCTGCACTGACAAAAGTTAGAATTTTTGAAAGACCGGATAGAATTCTCCGGATTTGTGTTCCATGCCGGGGGCATCTCCCTGACCCAGAGAAGGTTCGGGACATTCAAGAGGCGGCACCTCCAGAGTCTCCCGCAGAGATAAGGAGCTTCATGGGGATGGTAAATTATTGTGGATGATTTATTTGCAATTTGGCCTCGCTGTCGGAACCCTTGCGGGCTCTGACCAGGGCTGATGTGGCCTGGACCTTGACGGAGAAGGAACAAAGAGTGTTCGCCGATATCAAGAACGCCTTGTCGGGGCAAGAGACTATGGCGTATTTGAGTCCGGACCGCGAGTCGGAGATCGTGGTGGACGCCAGCCCGGTGGGACTGGGGGCGGTCCTCATGCAGGCGGACCATGCGACCCATCGCCTATGCCAGCAAGGCCCTCACAGAGACTGAGAAGCGATATTCGCAAATTGAGTGCAAAGCCCTGGCCATCCTATGGGGCTGCAAGCATTTTCAGATTTACATCCTAGGCAAGCCAGTAGTCGTCGGAACGGACCACAAGCCCCTGATTCCGATCATGTCCGGGGCATCGTCCAAGCCCCCGCGCGCATCGAGAGGTGGATGCTCTCGCTCATGGAATACGGAGTCAAGCTGCTGTATCGCCCCGGCACGCACAATCCAGCGGACTATCTGTCGCGCCACCCGTGGGCAGGGCACCCCCGAGACTCTGCTGAGGTGGCAGACTGTGTGGAGGTGGTACAACTCGTGGTGGAGTCGGTGCTGCCTGTAGCCCTGACGCACCAAGAAATTGCAGATGCTTCAAATGTGGACGAGGTATTCCTGAATATCAAGGAGGCCGTGGCCAGTGGAGAGTGGCGTGAAGTGCTCATGAACAATGCCAGGAGGGACTATGGTGCACAGAAGGATTTACAGGCTCTATGGAGGGCACGCAACGAGCTGTCAGTGGCTGACGATGGTCTCCTATTGAGGGAGCACCAAATCATTGTCCCACGAGCACTGGCGGGTAAGGTGCTGCAGCTCGCCCATAAAGGGCACCAGGGGACCGCAAAGACTAAGGCACGCCTCAGGCTGAAGGTGTGGTTCCCGGACCTGGATAGCAAGGTAGACAAATTTGTGCGGGCATGCATACCATGCCAGGTGGCGAGTCCAGTGGAGAGAGGCCGCCCATCCAGGCCATGGAAAGGAGTGAACACGCGTGGGGGACGGTGCATGCCGACTTCGGGTCCACGGGCCGAGGAATGTACTTTCTGGCAGTGGTAGACCAGTGGTCGCATTATCCTGAAGTGGAGCTGGTGGAATCCACGGCCAGTGACCACACCATTCTGGCCCTGGAGAAGATGTTTGCCACCCATGGGTTCCCCATCGAGATCTGTTCGGATAACGGGGCGCCGTTCCAGGGGCAGCAGTTTGCTCAGTACTGTGAGGAAAGGGGGATCAAGCATCAGAAGGTCACCCCGCTATGGCCCAGAGCTAATGGGGAAGTAGAACACTTCATGCGGACGCTGAATAAAGTCTTCCGAATATCGCTGAATGGAGGGGAGGAACTCAGACGCAATCTGTTTGAATTTCTGTGTGAATAACGCACGACCCTGCATCAGTCTACCGGGGTCACGCCAGCGGAGGCCCTCTTCAAACGAGCTCCCAGGGGCCTACTGCCCGAGGTCGAAGGCCTCTGCCCGGGGGTGATCGACAACAACCGAGTGCGAGCGTAAAGGGCCATTCAGAATGAGCGGGAAAGCACCAGGCGGAACCTGCCGGAGAAGACGATTGCAGTGGGGGACACGGTGCTGGTCCGGAACAGAAGGCCAGAAGGAAAGCTGTCATTGCCAAACGAAGCGCAGCCGATGGGGGTGACCCACGTCAAGGGGTCCATGGTCACAGCGGCCAATGCCCGAGGCACGGTCACTAGGAATGTGTTGTTCTTCAAGCGGATTGAGGCTGCGCCCACCCCCGAAATGAGCAACATGCCTGGACCAGAGGCTGGCGGGATCTCCACCAAGGGACGATGGACCGCCAGAGGCTCCTGGGACATCCAATACGCCCTCAGAGGAGGCCCGAAGGTACCCAAGCCGAGCGGGGTGCAAGCCGCTGCAGAGGTTCCAAGACTTTATCAAGGACCCTGCGTCGTAACTGGTGGAAGACTGTTCGTATACGTTTAAACTGTTGTTGATGGTTGCACATGTTATGACTGTTTCTTGTTTGGGGGAAAAGGAGGGATGTTGCGTAGTGACTGCACAGTGTTACGCATGCGCTGCCGGGAACGAGGCTTGCGCATTCGCGTTTGTAATAAAGACGGCAAACCCGGCAGTTGCGGCCGGGGACGTGAGCAACACACACGCATCCCGTGTGTTCTCTGCAGCGTGTGTGAATGCCTGCGTGTGAGTGCAGTTGTGGGCCCTGGGCAGCCCACACCATATAACATTCAGCACCAGCAGCAAACCATTAAAGGTAAAACTGGAGACCAGATAGCAAGGGTGGTTCAATGATATGCAGCTAAATAAGCCAAAGCAATGCCTTTGTGCCTTTTAATGGTTGCTCTTACCAAGCAGCTAATTTCGAAGGGTGTGTTACTATTCATGACAGGGGCAGTTTATAAGAAAGGTTAACTGTTACGATTTCCACATATTACGATTTCCATGTTTCCCCAAAGTGCTTATGATGATTACGGTGGTTCATGCATGTGATGCATCTGCTCCCTAAAATATATTACTTTTTTATGAAAAACCACATCATACTTTGCGGCTCACAACATATTTAAGCTGGAGGTGTCGAAGCAGTGTAAACTTCTTAAGTTTATGGAGATAATTTGGCACGAGGGCTGTTTACACATAGGCTGCAATGTCAGTCGCGTCTAAACGACCCTCTTGCCAAATGACCAGCGCCGAGTTGGCTTTCGTGCCAATGTGGCCGTGCCAAAATGGGCTCTGCGGCCACAGTGGTGTGCCGAAATGGCTGACGCCAAAAAGCTGGCACCAAAACATGGCGTACCACCTGCAAACATGTATTTTGTGTCACTCAGCATGGTCTCAGGTGGTCTTTTTTTAATCCATTCTGTATATTCTAAATATATCCCCCTATGGCTCAGTTCATAAGTAACACACTTTTTCTAAATTAAACACTCTCTCACTTAGCATGTAAGCATCCAATCAGTATATAAATCACCCTCAGACTGTAAATAAATCACCTATGGGGAAGGAGAGGGGGCTGCTTTACATGAAATCAAAGAGCATTTTGGGAACATAAGAAGGAACACATTGTTTTAGATTTGTCAACATTTTCTGATTGAAGCCTTTAACCATTCTGAGCATGTGATGCATGCTGGGCTTCGTGTTCAATTCATTTGCCATAACACTCACCCATACAGTAAACCTTCTGCAAAGCATAAACCATGTATTCTCATTTGGACAGCCTCAAATTGTGGGAGTCTCCTGACTGTTCTGCTCAAAGAGAGAAGGACTTCTATTTTCCCTATTCTTACCTTTCACAGCTTTTAAATCAGGTGTCTGCAACCTTTACTACAACATCCATCAGCCCTAGCCAAAGTAGTCCACAGTGAGTTATGACGGGAGACACAGTTTAAAACATGTGGAGAAGAGCGTGTTACAGAGCTCAGTTGTAAATAGATTGTGGTCCCTGCAATTCTCAACTAGAACTCAACTCAACTTCTGAAGTGCAATTTTAGACACCTGATTTGGCACATCTGAAATCGCTCTGGGGCTCTAATTAGGTGAAGGAGGGTCCGGCCTACTTAAAGCCTTTGGTGCGGAATGTTGGCAGAGCGTTGGCGTGCTGTGGAGCTGGTGGCCAAGTCTTTCTTTGTTGACTATTGTGAGGCGGAACGCTAGCCTTGAAACAGCCTCACCCAACGTGGAGCATTGGAGAGTGTTAGCAGAGTGGTAGCGGTTCCCGTGCTAGGGCAGATGAAAGCATCGTAGGAGGTTGGCTGCCACCAAAGAACAAGACGTCAAGCCCACCTACAACTGATGATTGAACATGGAGAACACAGAGAATCCACAATCCCCGCAGTGGGACGAGTGCCAGTCCTAGGCAATCCGGCGGTAGCTCTGTATCTGCAAGGTAATATTCTTGTTCTGTCCATTGACCTGTAAGATACCGTTCCTATCGTTCGCCAACAAAACAACCACGATCATCGCCCTCCTCCTGTCCCGAGTATACTACGCTAACAGTCTATACTTAGGTATGCCCGAACAACTTTTTTAAAAACTACAACGCATACAAAACGCTGCAGCCAGACTGCTTCTGAAACTACCCTGAAGAGAACACACCACACCAGCACTGAAAACACTATATTGGCTACCAATAAAACAACAAATAAAATTCAAAACAATGCGCATCATGCAGTACACAACCAAGGCAATGAGTTCCTGAGAGACAAACTGCGTCTACATCAACCAACAAGAACGCTCAGATCAAGCATTGGAACTGAAACCCTACAACAAAAGAAATCTTGGCGGATCCTCCTTCTCTCACCAAGCACCGAAAACCTGGAACGACCTTCCAAAGTACATATGTAACACAAGAAACCAACTACTATTCAGGAAACTACTCAAAACTTGGCTCTTCACGTCATAACTAGAAAGACCGGCCACAGGGGCACACACACAACTAAAACATCGATGAACGAAGAGACAGTCGCAGATCCACACCAAGCAATCAATGGAAAAACCTTAAGGAAAATATCCCACGACATACCTAATGACTAACCGGGAGACAGCCGCAATACGACCAAAGACCGAATACATAGCAAGAAGACAGAAACACTAGGACGACTCATCAATAGGACCATGACCCTAAACTATAGCCATTCCCAACAGACCTAATCCCGGCAGATAGCAAGGGAACAGGAAACCCTGCACCACTAGTTCCAATCCAGAGGGTGAGAAACAGAATGTTTCATCATTACACAATGGTCATCAATACACAGTGCAAGCACAATGCACAATCACACAAAAACTACAACTAAAAAATAGCCCCAAAGAAGCCACCCCACGGAAACCAAAGATCCAACTGAAAGATAGTCATGATAGGAGGAAACTAACGATTGAATACCCAGGCTGACCAAGACGGATGCACTAGGACGCCCCATCAACGGCACTACAACACTGAACCATTCAAAGCCTCAACCGACCAGTGTCACATTAGATAATAAGAGAATTGATATTATCAACCCAGTTCCACAACCGAAGAAAAGGTTCAGACACACCTATCAGTCCATATAATACTCACTATGTGTTACACTCACCTGGCTTCCACAGGGGCGTCGATCGGACCCGGACAGCTGCGACCTCCTCTAACGTGAAGCGTAGTGCAGAGATGACAGACTGGACTGGACCGCCTAATCTCGTCTGCTTGACCCGTAGAAATATTCTCCTGCAATTGGAGAAAGGGATTCAGCCACCCGTGGATTTTAGTAATGGCACCCCACTGTTCTCCCCACTAATCACCACCGATATTCACTTTCTGTAAGCTCACCTTATGTTTGTAAATGATGAGCTCACCATCCTGCGTGGAATGCAGGGGCACGTAGATACCAGTTACTTCACTGGTTTGAGGGCGTTGGAAGAGTTCCGGATGAATATTGACTCCAAGGTTCCAGGCGAGAACCCGTAAGTATAAAGTTCAAAGAGTTCAATATGTCCGATGTTCACTCTTGTACATTCCTTTCTTGTGTTGCAGCTGGGTCCAAGGGAAGATTGTCTTGTGGCAGCTGATGGTGTTGAGGTAAGAGTCTGTATTACCCAACACTGTCCGGCAAAAGATGCGTGTGTTTAAATTGCTGGTTTCTCTCTCCTTACAGGTGCAGCGTAAGAAGTTGCGGTTTGTTACAGAATAATGCCTCCGGTTGTTAATCAGGTAAGTCTATGGTGGAGAGGTTGTATTTGTTGGCTCTCTCGGCTCACCTTATGTTTCTTTTGTCCCCTAGATGGTGGAATTCGGCAGAGAAAATGATGGAGGCTGCGCCGGATCGAAAAATGCTGTGAGGACTTGTGAGTACGGTGCGGCGCTGCAGCTGGCGATGCGATGCATGTAGAATAATGTCCTTTTCAAGTTCGAAGACGTGATGGATCCGGAATTCAGGTAAGGATTGAAATAATATCTGTTTTCTAACCTTTCCTTCTTCTTTCTTCTATTGCTAGGAGCTCTGGATTCGAGACGGGGTGTGGCTGAAGACTGGATGCTGACTGCAGGCACAGTGAGCGTTACGCTGCTGGATGAAGAATAACACAAAGCATGTGCTGCTGTTCGGGCGTGGTTTAAATAGCCTCCAAAGTAGTTCCAGGTAAGAAGTCCCTAGAACCACACCCGAGTAAAAAATAGTCCCTGTAGAAAAATAGTCCCATGCAGGCCTTACATTGGCTTGGATTAATTTGCAGCATGGTCTGCATGAGGCAAGTAAAGTCTAAGAGCCTGGCGCCTATGGCGCCAGGACTGATTTCTATTATGAGCCTGGCGCCTAAGACGCCAGGACTGAACCCAGACAGCCCCAGGCCGGGGCTGCTGGGGTTTTATTAAATACCTGGATGCCTGCTCCCGGGGTTGATGGGCTTGATCCGGATGCCCGGCGGTAGGCATCATGACAGCACTCCCCCGCAAGGCCCCTCCTAAAGTTGCTCTTCCCCTTGGTCCTGGTTTGTCTGGGAAGTTCCGATGGAATTTCTTCACCAACCGAGGTGCATGAACGTGGTCACTAGGTTCCCATGACCTTTCTTGTGGTCCGTAACCCTTCCAGCCGATTAAATAAAAAAGTCTTGATTTAACCATCTTAGAGTCCAGGATTTTCTTTACCTCGAATTCAGGTTCTCCATCTATTAGGATGGGGTCAGGTGGTTTGGTTAATCTTGTCCCAGGTTGAACTGGTTTTAGAAGTGAAACATGAAAGACAGGATGAATCTGCAAATTAGAGGGTAGTTCCAATTTGACGGCCACCAGGTTTATAATGGCCTTAATGGTGTAAAGTCCCAAATATCTAGGATTGAAAGTTCGAGTTCCCTTTAGAGGTATGTGTTTTGTAGCTAGCCAAACTTGATCTTCAATCTGGTATTGTGGAGTTTCACTTCTATGTCGATCAGCATTTTTCTTGTATTTCTCCTTTGCTTGTTTCAAGTGTTCTATTGCTTCCTTAAAGGCTTATGTAATAGTAGAGTGCAGATGAGTCACTGCAGGCATTTCTAAGTGTTGAGGCGAATCGAGTTCTGAGGTTCGAGGATGATGTCCATATATGGTATAAAAGGGGCTTTGTCCGGTTCCTGAATGTACAGAGTTATTGTATGCGTATTCGGAAATCCATAAAATATCTTTCCAATTGCTTTCGGTTTGGTGTAGCATACAACGTAGGTATTGTTCAAGAGTCTGGTTGGTCCTCTCCGTCTGACCATCAGTTTGGGGGTGGTGACTGGTTGATAGCCTTACATCGATTTGCGCCAATTGACAGCATTTCTTCCAAAATTGCGAAATGAATTGACTACCTCGGTCAGAGACCAATACGGAAGGAAATCCATGCATTTGAACAATGTTTTCGAGAAATTCCTTGGCCAAAATCGAAGCGGAAGGTAATCCTTTTAAAGGAATAAAGTTGCCCATTTTGGAAAAAAGATCCACAATAACTAGAATGGTGTTAAATCCATTACACGGAGGTAGATCTGTAATGAAGTCTAAAGACAAGGTGTGCCATGGTGTAGGTGGAATATCCAAAGGTTGTAAAAGGCCAGCTGGTTTTTTCTTCTGACTTTTGTTTTGGGCGCAGATACCACAAGACATCACAAAGACTTTACGTCCTTTCGCCAGGTGGGCCACCAGAATTGTCTTTTAATTTTAGCTTCAGTTTTTGCGATACCTGGGTGTCCTTCCATAAGGGCGTCATGATAATTGTAGAAGACTAGTTCTTGTAGTTCCTTGTGTGGTAGAAATAGACGTCCTTGCTAGTAAGGCAGGTCATTGATGACTGTATAATCTTGGCCTTTCTTTACCCCGTCCTGCAAGGCTGCTGGATCGAAAAGTTGTTGGATTTTTAAATGAATGTCTTCTAGAGTCTGTAGAGTAGTTATGCCAAGAATTCTTTGTTCTGAAATTATAGGCACCGGTTCCGGGTTCGAATATACTTCTCCCATCCCTATTCGGGATAGGGTATCTGCCTTGCCGTTTTTACAACCTGGTCGATAAGTGATCACGAAATCAAATTCGGCAAAGAATAATGCCCACCGAAGTTGACGCGATGATTGGGCCTTTGCTGTTTTCAAATACTGCAGATTCCTGTGAACTGTGATTACAGTGATGGTATGCCTGGCACCGAGAAGATAATGCCGCCAAGCCTTGAAGGCCGACTTAATGGCTAATAACTCCTTATCAGTAACCGCATAGTTTAATTCTGGTGCTGAGGACTTTCTTGACCAGAATGCTACTGGATGAAGTTGACCGGTTTCGGGATCCTTCTGGGACAGGACAGCTCCCATGGCTAAACTGGATGCATCGGTTTCAACTATATATGGAAGCTCAGGGCGTGGATGCTTTAAGACAGGTGCAGACGTGAATTTCGATTTTAGCTCTTGGAAGGCTCTTTCAGCCTCTTCAGTCCACAAAAAACGTTTGTTTTTTCGCAAAAGTGCTGTGATGGGTTGTACAATATGTGAGAATTCAGGAATAAATCTGCGATAGAAATTAGCAAATCCAAGCATGCTTTGTACCCCTTTAACAGAACTGGGTGATGGCCACTTGAGGATTGCGTCCACCTTTCGAGAGTCCATTCAAACTCCTTTTGGAGTCAGGATAAATCCCAGGAATTCAACTTCTGTAGAATGAAAAACACATTTCTTCAATTTTGCGTAGAATTTGTGCTGGCGTAGTTTCTCTAGGACTGCACGAACGTGCTTCACATGGTCTGATGCTGAGGAGGAGTACACCAGAATATCATCTATGTATACGACAACACAGACGTCAATGAGTTCACGAAGGACATCGTTCATAAAATACTGGAAGGCTGCTGGTGCATTGCACAACCCGAAGGGCATCACCTGGTATTCGATTAACCCATACTTGGTGCGAAAGGCAGTCTTCCATTCATCGCCTTTCTTTACACGTACCAGATGATATGCCCCTCGGAGGTCTAACTTAGTGTAGATACAAGCATCCTTTACTTGGTCTAGTAATTCGGGGATCAGAGGCAATGGGTATCGTTTTTTTACTGTAATCTGATTTAATGCGCGGTAGTCTATGCATGTTCTAAGGTCACCTTCCTTTTTAGGCACGAAAAATAGAGCTGAGGATGCAGGAGATTTGGATGGACGAATGAAGCCATTAGCAAGGTATTGGTCCAGATATTGTCATAGGTGAAGATTTTCGGGTTCCGTAAGGGCGTAGATTCTACTGCATGGAGGTTGTGCACCGGGTACTAGGTCAATTTGACAATCGTATGATCTGTGAGGTGGTAAGGTATTTGCCTGTTCTTTTTGAAAAACATCCTGAAATTCTTGATATTCCTGAGGTAACTGCACAACTGGATTAGTAACGGTGGTCAGGCTTTTGTTCAAGGTTTCTTCCAGGTAACAGGTGTGTGCACAATCTGGGAAGGTCACTCTCTTCTCTCGCCAATCAATACAAGGATTATGTGTTTCCAACCATGGCATTCCCAGAATTATTTGGAATTGCAGGGCCTTGATTAAATCAAACACAATAGTTTCTCAATGCCCATCTTGACTCAACAGTGTCAGCTCAGTAGTGGAATGAGTTACAGGCCCAGAGGAAATTTCAGTTCCATCGACTGCGGTGATGCCATCCGAAGCGGTCTTTTTGCAAAGGGGTAGATTTATCCTTGAGGCCAATTCATGGTCCATGTAGTTTCCTACGGCCCCGCTATCAATGTATGCCCTTACTGCGTGCATACGTGATGGCTGCCTTGGATCAATTAGGACCATTGGTATAATTAGGTCGTAGGTCTGAGTGTCCTTCTTTAAGCTCGGCAAGCGGACCTCTACGCTTGTCGGGCGTGGTCGTTTCCCGAATCAGGCTCTATTTGACTTTTGTCAGCAACTCCTACTACTTTCTTGGGTGGTTTTATAGGGCACTCCCGTAGAAAATGTTCTGCGGTTCCACAGTACAGACACAATTGCATCTGCCGTCTCTTTTCTCTTTCCTTTTGAGTTAAGGGTCCTTTAACCCCCCCGATCTGCATAGGTTCTGATGCATCTGTTCCTTTGGGAGTGACATTGGGTTTAACCCATACCCAACTCTTGAACTTAGTTCGCTCAGCCTTTCTATTCTGAAGTCGGTGGTCTAACTGGACCACTAAGTCTATGTATTCTGCGCAATCCTGAGGTGGGTTCACAACTTGAGCCAAAAAATTTTTGAGTTCTCCCCGAAGCCCACAATGAAATAATGTAATTCGTTTCTCCTCAGGCCATCCAGTTTCCACCACCAACCTATTGAAGGTTGCGATATAGGTTAGCAGATCCTGATTACCCTGTCGAAGGGATAAAAGTTTGTTATCCAGGGCCTGTCCCTTTGAATGTCTGGCAAATAGTCTTTCCATGCTTCTTTGAAAACCCTGAAAATCCCGAAGAAGAGGATCATCCTGGTTGACTAGTGGAATTGACCAGTCAGCTGCGCTGCAACTAAAATATGATAGTACAAAGGCTACTTTGGCTTGGTCATTTGGAAAAGCTCCAGGTCTGCATAAAAAGTGCAAGCGGCATTGATTCATAAACACTGCGAACCTTTTTGGGTCCCCAGCAAAGCGTTCGGGTGGAGGTAAAGGAATAGCCCCTGGTAGGATTACTTGCACAGGATTGCTCGATGAAACAGGAGCTGGGTTTCCCCCGAGTCCAGGTAGGGGTGTTTGCCCAGCTTGATTTTGCAGCAGTTGTCTAGCAAGATCATCTGTGCATTCCTTTGACACAATCAGTTCTCTCCTGAGGGCATTAATCTCTTGGCGCGCAGAGTGCATTTCCGCCCTAAGTTCCCCTAATAATTGGGCTAGTTGGTCTGTTTCGGAGGTTTCCATAACGCCCGGGTGGGAATTTGTAGATAGGCTTCATGTTCTGTTACGCTCACCTGGCTCCCAGAGGGGTGTTGATCGGACCCGGACAGCTGCGACCTCCTCCAACGTGAAGCGTAGTGCAGAGATGACAGACTGGACTAGACCGCCTAATCTCGTCTGCTTTACCTGTAGAAATATTCTCCTGCAAGTGGAGAAAGGGATTCAGCCACCCGTGGATTTTAGTAATTGCACCCCACTGCTCTCCCCACTAATCACCACCGATATTCACTTTCTGTAAGCTCACCTTATGTTTTTAAATGATGAGCTCTCCATCCTGCGTGGAATGCTGTGGCGCGTAGATACCAGTTACTTCACTGGTTTGAGGGCGTTGGAAGAGTTCTGGATGAATATTGACTCCGAGGTTCCAGGCGAGAACCCGTAAGTATAAAGTTCAAAGAGTTCGATATGTCTGATGTCCACTCTTGTACATTCCTTTCTTGTGTTGAAGCTGGGTCCAAGGGAAGATTGTCTTGTGGCAGCTGATGGTGTTGAGGTAAGAGTCTGTATTACCCAACACTGTCCGGCAAAAGATGC
This sequence comes from Ambystoma mexicanum, assembly GCF_040938575.1. Lineage (NCBI taxonomy): Eukaryota > Metazoa > Chordata > Amphibia > Caudata > Ambystomatidae > Ambystoma > Ambystoma mexicanum. The sequence goes on from NC_090922.1 coordinate 176,025,774, forward strand.
GTGTGTTTAAATTGCTGGTTTCTCTCTCCTTACAGGTGCGGCGTAAGAAGTTGCGGTTTGTTACAGAATAATGCCTCTGGTTGTTAATCAGATAAGTCTATGGTGGAGAGGTTGTATGTGTTGGCTCTCTTGGCTCACCTTATGTTTCTTTTGTCCCCTAGATGGTGGAATTCGGCAGAGAAAATTATGGAGGCTGCGCCGGACCAAAAAATGCTGTGAGGACTGGTGAGTATGGCGCGGCACTGCAGCTGGCGATGCGATGCGTGTAGAATAATGTCCTTTTCAAGTTCGAAGAATTGATGGATCCGGAATTCAGGTAAGGATTGAAATAATATCTGTTTTCTAACCTTTCCTTCTTCTTTCTTCTATTGCTAGGAGCTCTGGATTTGAGACGGGCGTGGCTGAAGACTGCATGCTGACTGCAGGCAGGGTGAGGGTTACGCTGCTGGATGCAGAATAACACGAAGCATGTGCTGCTGTTCGGGCGTGGTTTAAATAGCCTCCAAAGTAGTTCCAGGTAAGAAGTCCCTAGAACCACACCCGAGTAAAAAATTGTCCCTGTAGAAAAATAGTCCCATCCAGGCCTCACGTTGGCTTGGATTAATTTGCAGCATGGTCTGCATGAGGTAAGTAAAGTCTATGAGCCTGGCGCCTATGGCCTATGGCGCCAGGACTGATTTCTATTATGAGCCTGGTGCCTAAGGCGCCAGGACTGAACCCAGACAGCCTCCAGCCGGGGCTGCTGGGGTTTTATTAAATACCTGGATGCCTGCTCCCGGGACTGATGGGCTTGATCTGGATGCCCGGGGGTAGGCATCATGACACTATGATACAGCTGGATCAGCTCAGCACCACCACAGCAAGAACGCCCATGAGGAACAAGCAACAACCCCACCCACAGGGATACAGCTCTAACGGAACCAGAAGTACCTGAATCAGGATACAGACCCCACTAACCCAACCATCAATCTTCTGCATACTTAACCCATACAAAAGCCACACAACCATCTCTCTCCCAGCAATCCGCACGAACTTTACAGCACTGCATCAACAACAGATAAACATCACCTACAACACACAAGGTCTCGCCCAATCCGATACAAAGACCAGCACTCGGTGTATACCGAGCTGAAGCTGCCAACAGCACACCACTTCTCCCACTCTCCTTCTCCCCTCCTCCTGACTAACCCTAACCATCCTCCTTCCTGTTTACTGATCCGCCAGAGCACCTGGGGACCAATTCCTTTGGTGACAGTGCGCTATATAAGTACCTTTAACATAACACAACATAACTTGCTAGTCCCCGAGGATCTGTCATCCAGGTGGCCAGGACATCGCTATTGGATCCAGTTCCTGTGGGTGGACCAGTGAGGGAGGATCACCTGGCTGAGGGGTAATCAGGGAGTGGAAGTGGGATGCTGAAGGGTGAGATGCGGTATCCCCTTCCATTTGACACCATTGTTCCATCCTGCCATGCTGGATATTTAGAAACTCTACCACCACTCCCAACACGAACACATTCTCACACTGTGACCGACAACGGACTAAGACCCGAGCCGTTTACCTGAAATGTCCCAACAAAAGTGTCAGGAAGAGTCAACCAATTAACAACTACACACACCTGACCACCCTTTCCCTTTCCCATAGGAAAGCACGAGAGCATACTCTGAGCAAGCCCGAACGCACGTTGAAGTAGTTATTCCAGGACAGCAGTTGAAACGGAAGAGAAAGGCAGCAAGAACTGAAAGGACGTCAAGGAGGTAGTTGCCCATGCCCTTTTCAACCCAGGCCCATGAAGCATACCACAAAGAAAACATAAGACCGGAATCACAGCTGGCGAATGGTGTGATGAATGTCAGTGGTACATGTAACCCTCCTGCAATGATAGCCACGGTGGGGAGATGTGGTTGCCATCGTGGTACCGTCCTTGACTCCAGAGGCAAGAGAAATGTCAATGAGTTCAGCGCAGTCGGTGAGTCGGAAGAACTTAATAGGGGACCGGAACTGGTTAGACCCAAGGTTGCAGTGGCAACATTAAGATTAATAGACCGAGGTCTTTTGTTGTCAACGAACTTTGTACCAGAGATAGAGTGGTCCACCGCCATGTGGGTGCTCATTCGAAGGCCTCTAGCTGGTACCCCTCTCCTGAACAAAGAGAATATGGAATTGAAAAAGTATTAACACTACAAATACCAAGAGGCCCTAGAGCAGGCTGGCGTGTGGTGTCAAGGTGGTCATAGAAGGGTCAAGCCAAACGCCTTGTACAATCGAAATTCCTTGACAAGATGCAGACGTTTTTGACAATTGTGAACCCGACTGAGGGAGTTGTGAGACAGGTGTTTGCACCCGGCTGAGGGGAACAGCATGCAAACTGTAATGTTGCAAAGCCGCACTTGCCATAGGCCTAGGAGAGTGACCCAGCGAGACATGATCGCCCTTTGGAAGTCTCTGTTTAAAATTGGCAAGTGCTCTGAAAAGTCTGAGCCTAACAGAGGGAGGCTGACGATTGAGAGAAGGATCAGAGCCCGACTGAGGGAGATCCAAGGGTGAAGGGTAATCACCCAACACGAAGATTACCAGAAGGAACTTTTGTTTTGTTTTTTTTGCATATCAGGCCCTCTGAAGAAAGAGACTTTGTATGAAAAGAGACTTGGACACAGAAGGCCCTGATAAAGAGAAAAGGAACAGTAAAATCGTGCCAGAGAAGCCCAGGAGTGTGCTCTGCTCAACAGTCTCACCTTGTCCCGTGCTAAAAACGTGGGGAAGGGAGACCCCAGCCATAACATCCTGACTTATCATTTTTGTGAACACTACTTTCTTTTCTTGTGAACAATATCCCACACTATTTTGTAGCAAAGCGGTAAGGATTGGCAATAGTTTTTTTTTAGTATAGGCCCTTTTTATTTGACTAGACTCTGCTAGGACTGTATTATTATTTGATGGTCGTAGCTTGCTCCCATCTTAGATTTAGGTTTAGATTAGGTGTTTATCTCACCCATTTTACAGTTTAATAAACACCCTTGAACTGTGATCACTTGTGTCTGTCTTACTTTGCTACAATGCCTTTCTTACAGAACCCACTGAACTGCTGACCTTTGTACCTACCCTGTGCACGCCATCAACCCCTCCTCTCCCCAAACTTCATGACCTGCACCAATCAGCCTATAATAGCTGTGTCAAACCAGCTTGGTGGTACTGGTGACGGGGTTGAGGAGGGCGGGAGCGTGAACCCAGCAATAAAATCAATAAAAAAGCTCTGGATGAGACGAAGAAACCAGATCAACCCAGGAAACCTAAAAACATGCCAAAAATAAAACCAGGGAAAGCTGGTGGATCCAGGAGCTTTTTAAGAAACCTCAAGAATGTCCTTTTGGATGCTTTTTCAGCTCCAGCCAAAAATTGGAAAAAGGCACACAACACAAAAACATCTGTGAGCTTAAGTGACACTGAGGTCATTGAAAATGTAACTATGAGATCAGAAGACCCGATCGAGTTGGAAAAGCTGCAAGGCTCCGTTAATCAAATTGTCCACACATGAAGAGAGTGAATTGGATGGTTCAGCGGTCGAGACTTTAACTGTAAACATCACCCCAAAACTGATCCCTCAAATGGAGGTATGGCAGAGAGATCGACCCGTTGTAGGAAATGAACATTTCCTGTTTTTTCATCCTGGCTGAGAGGCGAGCAAGGGTGATAGGAACACAGGATGAATCCCCAAAAGCCACTAATGTCATGGAAAAAATGATCATGAAATCCATACTGGATCGTTCCTTGGTTCCTCTGGCCAAGGAATCCGCAGAGGGAGGTGATCGCTGTGGTTGCAGACAGTATCGAAGATCGCCTCCTGAAACCAACGGGTCTAATGAAATGAACAATGTTGACCACACCGTAACTCTCGAACGGATACTGAGGGCAGACGACAGACTAATACGAAACCGTTCTAACATTCTGTGCCTATTACATCACATACCTAGACTGCATGTGATTGACTTAAAAGACATTAGAATTGTTGACTTGTTTGATGAGAAAAAGCATGATCAAGTGTACCTGCTTATGCGTTCTGCCTCTTTGAACTCGCTGCTCTTGATGCTAGTAATGAGCTTTGATCTCTGGGTTTTGACTTAAGGGAAAGCGATAAGCTACTAAGAAAAGTGTCAGAGAGGGGGGGGCTGTATTAAAATGAGTGATGCCTGTGATGAGCAGTAACACCGAAGGGGGTATTAAAGAGCTGAACAAACCTCCTGGGTAGGATGCCCAATAAGACCACTTGGGAAAAGGTTGACCTTTTGAATGGTCAAAATTCGATAAAGGTTACCATAAGTGGGGCAAATAATCAGAATGAAAACAAGAGAGTGGTCTGTCAAGAATGGTGCTAGAAATCATCCCTGGAGGGTGTGCAATCATGTGACTGGCTGGCAAAGGCATTGGTTCCCTGGGGCAAAGAATAGAGCCATAGAGATGAGGACCTCTGTAGGCTACAGGTTGGCTCTTGGAACACCAGGGGCTTTGCCCACCGCTTTCGCAGCATTGACTCGGTTGTTGCTGGGTTAGACATAATATGCCTGCAAGAAACATGGCTATTGGAGACCCAACTTTTAGATGGCTTTTCCCTGCACTTAAACAACGCCAAAAAGGGAAGGTACGGTAGGCCCTCCTCGAGTCTCTTGACAATATTGAGAAACGGCTTAAACTTGCAAGTGATTTTAGTTATCAGTCCTAACCCTTACATTCAGATCCTAATTATAAAATTGGTGGAGCATACGCATATTGGTCAGAGCTGCTTGATCCTTTTCAAATTGTATTGGAGCCCTGATACCTGAGATGTTATTGATCAACACACTGTATTGTATATCTACAGAGCTACTGCTGATAATCTGTGGTGACTTAAATATAGACTGTCTGACGCTAGGGCAGAGAAATAAAAAGGGCTCTGAAGAAGGCATTGGGTCTAAGAGAAGAAGATTCAAAGTTTGGTTAGAGGAAACAGAGACTATATGTATTTATGTGCTGAATGGTAAGGCAAGGGGTGACATCCCGGGTGCTATGACCTGATGCAATGGAAAATCAAGCGCCACTCTGGATTACTTTTTTTGTCTCCGGTAATGTGCTTCCCCGGGTTATATCCCTGCAAGTCTCTCCCACCACACACAGCGATCTTGATCCGATAATATTGTCTTGATTTGCCTCTGCAGTGAAAAAAGACAAACTGTGGAATCAAAGATTGGAGATGGAAGTGGGTAGAAACAGTAAGAAGTCCCACAATTGACTGAAAATCTTCTTGCATGGCAATTCCAGGATGACAAGGGGGTAGAATATGATAGTGTTCTGGCCATCTTCAGAGAACATCAAACTAAGGGATTTAGGCTTACACGCTGTATTGAAATATTGTCAAGGTTGGGCGTATCGGTCGATACTCTTTGTAAAAACCCTATGTATGTAAAAAAGATCCTATGGGCTGACGATTGGAGGGAAACTGAGCAAAACGATCCAGCGCTTAGCTGCATACGCTCTGAAAGAGCCTTTTCGCTCTATCCAACGTAACACGGCAATACCTGAGAAGGTTCCCGAGAACAAGGTATAGGAATCTATATCTGAGAATTCGACAGAACATTCTGCACACAAAGGTTACCCTCCTCAGATATGCATGTGAAGTGGGAGACGATAGGTGCTGATTGTTTAATAATCACCCAAAAACTTTAAAGCACCTGCTATTGTTTTACCCGAAACAGAGATCTTTGAGAACTCTATATTTGTATAAATGTATGAATGTGATATTCGGAACTGGCACAGAGGCATTTTGGGAGGCTGTGTATTGGGGGGGATAAATGTCAGATTGATTTATGCACTTGCAAAATTCCTAGAAGTGACTTTCAAGCTACTCACAGAGCTGCAATGTCCGAAATGAATTAGTTACTAATCTACAGTAAAGGAGAAATCGGAGATGGTTAGGCACTCTGCTGCATTTCCTTTCTCCTTTTAATGATTTTTCTGATTTGTTTAATGACCTGTTTTCTTGTTATCGTTCCCCCACCAACTCTGTAACATGCCGGTCCAGCATCCGATGTGCCCGTTTGGATTGCGGCCAGCGGAACACGCTTTTGTGTTTCCAATGCTGGAGGTTGCCTTGGAGACGCTGGGGACGCGATGCGCGGCTTCGTACCGTGTCACTTGTCAGGTCAGCTGATCGTGGCACGTTAGGGTCCGCCCACCGGCAACACAGATATAACACTACTCGCAGGAGATGAACACTGCTTCTAATTAGCGTTTACTTACCTGCTTTTCATCTGAATCCTCTACCTTCGTGTATCGACCCTCGGAATTCCATTCGACTTTGCTACCCATCTCTCCCTTGGATTTGGCGAATCGGAACCTGTGACTTCTTCCTTCCTCTGCAGCAATCCCTGGATGCCTCGGTTACAGTTCCCGTGGATCCATCTTCCGCTGCAAATCTTCTGCTGCTGTTCTTCCTCCGCAAGTTCTACTGGTGTGCTCGCACTCGCAACTTACAGCACGTTACTTTGACACCGCTCGTGCTGGGTTAAGTTGCATCAGGCAGGGAGTTCCTGCCTGAAATACAAGACCATAATCAGGTGAGCTTAGTCCAGTCCCTGTTTCATATTTTTTAGACATTCTGCTCCTGTCTGAGGGGAATTAAAACAGTGTTGTGTCCTTACCACTTCCTGGAACTTTCTCCTTGACTCAAGAGGACCTTGACCTTCCTAAAAGACTTCTACTGTGTGGAACTGTGTGTTTGTTTTCTCCACTGGATCCTAGTGCACTTGGACGCTACCCGGGTTAGTGCACCATCCCGGCTCTAGTTGCGTGCCGTTTCCGTCCGGGGTAGGTTCCTGTACTAACCACCCTATTTGTTGTTTTCTCCTGTCGTTGTTTTTCTTACCCTGATACCATCCTACTCCCCCTAGGGTAAGCTTCTACGGATAGCTCTGATTATTGTTTTGTATCTATTAAGGGATATTTGGGTAATTGCTGGCTCTGTTCTACTTTCCTTAGTTGGTGGCTGTCTTAAGAACATCTTTATACTCCATCCTTGGGCTTTAAGGTAGATATCTCTAGAACAGGATAATTTCATTACCATTGTGTCCGGGTTGATTAACGTGTTCCTTTTTTCCCTTACAGCCCTGTTATAGCAGTGTGGTATCTCCGCTCTTTTGAGTAATCCATCACTCTGTCTGTTACATCCACAGCAAAGTGGTATATTGCCTAAAAGAGCTCCTCAAGTTGAGGAGACCCGGTTCTGAGTGTATCCTTGTTTGGAGACACACAGCTTGGGTTGAACTATATTCCGGTGCAGATCCCTCTTATCTGCGGATTCGAGGTCGAGCAACACCCCGGCCTGTTCAGCTATCAGTGAGTTACAAAATTAGAAGCCATGGATCCTTCGGAAGCAATGGCTCAGATGCTGCAAGTTGTTGCAGATTTGAAGACCGAAATGTCTTCCATGAAGGACAATTTCCAGCAGAGCATTGATGCCAACCATTCCTTGGTTGCTTCGGGCAACAGGGGGCAGAAGCATCAGGAGCTACTGCATCTGGTTCCGGGTTTCCTCCGACCAGGCAAGAAGCTACTCCAATAGTGCTTTCAGCACAATTCCCTTTGGCTCCACCTGAATGCTTTTTGGGTGACCCAAAACATGACAGGACATTTGTCAACCAATGCAAACTGCATTTCTTGTGTCGTCCTACTTCTTTCCCCACTTCTACTACCAAGGCTGCATTCATCTTGTCCCATTTGGGAGGCACCGCCGCTGCTTGGGCGAATCCCCTATTGGAGGCCAACAGTCATGTGCTATACAACTGTGATGCCCTGTTGACCGCTATGAGCAGGGTTTTTGACACCCGGTATACCTCTCAAGCCTCAGATCTGGAGCTGCTCAAACTGAGACAAGGCTCATCCTCCCTACTGACTTATCTAGCCCGTTTTAATCAGCTAGCAGCCGAAACAGATTGGCCGGAGGAAAAGAAATCTGCCGTCTTTTATCAGGGCCTTTATGATGAATTGAAAGATACTCTGTCTACAGTTCCTATTGTCCCAACCGCGTTTGGGGAGCTCCTGGATATGGTGCTTCAAATAGATGCTTGCAGAGCCGAACGGAAGGGTGAGAAAAGACCCAACGTTGTTCCTCTACTCTCAGAGGTCCCAACGGCAGTCGTCCCTACCACGAAACCTATGCAAATAGGAGCCGTTCGAGCACCTCTTACTCCTGCACAGAGAGAACACCGCCGTAGTCATAATCTATGTATGTATTGTGGCTCTTCTGAACATCTCCTTTCTGATTGTACTAAGAAACCCAAGAAGAAGGCGGGAAACGCCAGATCCCGACAGTAGTTGGAGTCCCTACGTCGGGAAGGTTAGCATTGGACTCTCGTCTTCATCAACAGACAGATCTATTTCATCTGTCTGTGTCATTCTCAGTTTCTGCAGGTCGCCCATTTCCTGCTACAGTGACACTAGACTCAGGAGCCACAGGAAATTATATCGATCGACAATTTGCCACGATCTCCGGAGTTGAGCTGGTAAACAAAAAACACCCTGAATCTGTCTGTGCGGTTGATGGGTCTGCATTGATATCTGGTCTGGTTACCCAACAAACTGTTCCCATTTCCATGAACACATCGGAAGGTCATTCCGAGGAGATCATCTTTGATGTTATCACGGCTCCTGCATACAAGGTCATCCTGGGCATTCCTTGGTTACGATTGCATAATCCTGTAGTAGATTGGGTTTTGGCTCGATTCAGTTTCCGTCTTCCTTTTGCAACAATACCTGTCTTTCTGCTCTTGGTATCGTGTCTGAGGTTCCTAGTCAGACGCTCTCCACCATTCCTGCGTGCATAGGGGCAATTACGCTCACATCGGTTCTGGCTATTCCCAGCGAATATGCCAAATTCTAAGATGTTTTTGATAAAGGGAGAGCAGAGTCCTTGCCCCCCCCCCACCGGATTTATGACTGCCCCATAGATCTTGTTCCCGGAGCTAAAATCCCTTCAGGTCGTGTGTATTCTCTCTCCCTAAAAGAAGATCAGATCTTGAAGGATTATCTTGACAAAGCGCTTGCCATGGGGTTTATACGTCCTTCTAAATCACCTGCGGCCTCTCTGTTATTCTTCGTGCCTAAAAAAGAGGGCGATTTACATCCGTGCATCGATTACAGGGCATTGAATTAAGTACGGTAAAAAATCAGTACCCATTACCTCTCATTTCAGTTTTGGTTGACCAATTGGGTAACTCTAAAATCTTCACCAAACTCGATCTTCGAGGTGCCTACAATCTTGTCCGTATCCGAAGTGGTGACGAATGGAAAACGGCATTCAAGACACATTTTGGTCTGTTCAAATACCTGGTGATGCCGTTCGGTCTTTGCAACACCCCGGCTACATTCCAGGCGTTCATGAACGACATATTTCATGATATACAAGACCAATATATGGTAGTCTACCTCAACGATATTCTCATCTATTCTGAGTCCATGCATGAACACGTACAGCATGTGTCTAATGTTCTACAAAGATTGAGAGATAACCATCTGTATGTAAAAGCCGAGAAATGTGTATTTCATACCACAGAAGTGGAATTTCTGGGTCTTGATTCACCAACCGAGGCATCAGGATGAGTTCGTCCAAGGTAAAGGCAGTATTAGAATGACCCATTCCGAAGTCGGTGAAACCATTACAATCCTTTTTAGGGTTTGCTAATTTGTATCGCTGCTTTATCCACTCTTTTTCAGCCATTGCTGTGCCACTTACAGCTCTGACTAGCTCCAAATCCGCTTTTCTGTGGACCCCTGCTGCTCAGACGGCCTTTGATTCACTAAAGGAGGGTTTTACATCGGCCCCGGTTTTGCAGCATCCGAATCCGGAATTGCCATTCATTGTGGAGGCCGACGCCTCGGGGTATGCCCTCGGTGCCGTATTGTCACAGACTTGTCCACATTCTGGAGAAACGCACCCTGTCGCCTTTTACTCCCGTAAATTGTCCATTTTTGAAAGAAACTATCCTATCACGGAAAGAGAGCTTTTGGCCATCAAAGACGCTTTCATGGAATGGAGACATCATCTCCTGGGGGCCAGACACGTTGTCACTGTTTATTCCGATCACAGGAGCCTTCTTGCTTTCAAATCCATGAAATGCCTCACTGCCCGTCAGGCTCGTTGGCACCTGTTCTTTTCTCAATTCAATTTTATCATCACCTACCGACCAGCCCGTCTACATGTTCCCGCAGATGCTTTGTCAAGACAAACTGCTATGGTCCGACATCCAGCGAAAGACGCCGCTCCTCTCTTATCTGGCAACGTTGTTTGCGGATGTTCTGTTCAGCCGTCATTGCGCTCCATCATTACTAATTGGGTAGCCACTAACCCAGCTGATGTCGACTCTTTCGATCTCGTTATTAATGATGGTTTGCCATTCATTCAGGATCGTCTATTTGTGCCGCCTGGTAGGGCTCGGCTGCATGCTTTACAATGGGCTCACGATTCGGTTGTCGCAGCACATCCAGGCCATTAGAAGACGCTGGAATCACTTCGGCGTTGGTCATGGTGGCCTTCGATGTCTCGGGATGTCATGGACTACATTTCCACTTGTGCGGTATGTGCTCAGTGCAAACAGTCACGGTCCAAACCCATGGGCCTTCTCCAACCACTTCCTGTTCCTTATAAACCGTGGCAGAGGGCCCCAGTTCACTTCCAAATTTTGGAAGGCTCTTACCTCGTCTCTTAGATTCGAAGACCGGTTTTCCTCTGCCTTGCATCCACAGACTGATGGACAGACGGAACGTCTTAATTCCACCATGGAACTGTACCTGAGGTGCTTATGCCTCCAATTGCAGTGCTCATGGCTCACTGCCCTGCCTCAAGCCGAATTTGCTTACAATAATTCCTTGCACTCAGCTGCTGGTTCATCGCCATTTGTTACCTTACATGGTTTTCACCCTCGGTATTTGCCACTTGACCCAACATTACCTGCAAGTAGTCCGACTGCTTTTTCCTGTGTAAGAGACATGGATCAGATACATTGGGATGTACATTTGCATCTTCTTCGCGCCCAGGCTAGGGCTAAAAAACATGCAGACGCACACAGGTCCCCGGCCCCTACTTACCTGCCTGGTATGAAGGTTTGGTTGTCCACGTGGAATCTGAGGATACCAGGAAAAAAGTTCTTGCTGCCCAAGTTTGTGGGTCCTTACCCTATTACGTCCATAATCAATCCTGTGGCAGTCCGTTTATCCCTGCCTCCCTCATGGAGAGTCCATCCGGTGTTTCATGTTTCGCTCATAAAACCTTACATAGCTGGCACCGGATTGTTGCATCGTCCGGTCCCTGTCATGGTCAATGGGGAGGAAGAATTTGAGGTCTCTGCTATCCTAGATGTCCGATGGTCCAGGGGCAGGCAGTTCTATCTGGTGGATTGGAAAGGGTATGGGCCTGAAGACCGGACTTGGGAGCCCTTGAGCCATATCCACTCACCTGTCTTGCTCTGGGCTTTTCATACTGCCAGGGGGTTGCCCTGGCCTTTGAGGGCGGATACTGTAACATGCCGGTCCAGCATCCGAAGTGTCCGTTTGGATTGCGGCCGGCGGAACACGCTTTCGTGTTTCCAACACTGGAGGTTGCCTTGGAGACGCTGGGGACGCGATGCGCGGCTTCGTACCGTGTCACTTGTCAGGTCAGCTGATCGTGGCACGTTAGGGTCCGCCCACCGGCAACACAGATATAACGCTACTCGCAGGAGATGAACGCTGCTTCTAATTAGCGTTTACTTACCTGCTTTTCATCTGAATCCTCTACCTTCGTGTATCGACCCTCGGAATTCCATTCGACTTTGCTACCTGTCTCTCCCTTGGTTTTGGTGAATCGGAACCTGTGACTTCTTCCTTCCTCTGCAGCAATCCCTGGATCCCTCGGTTACAGTTCCCGTGGATCCATCTTCCGCTGCAAATCTTCTGCTGATGTTCTTCAGCCGCAAGTTCTACTGGTGTGCTCGCACTCGCAACTTGCACGTTACTTTGACACCGCTCGTGCTGGGTTAAGTTGCATCAGGCAGGGAGTTCCTGCCTGAAATACAAGACCATAATCAGGTGAGCTTAGTCCAGTCCCTGTTTCATATTTTTTAGACATTCTGCTCCTGTCTGAGGGGAATTAAAATAGTGTTGTGTCCTTCCCACTTCCTGGAACTTTCTCCTTGACTCAAGAGGACCTTGACCTTCCTAAAAGACTTCTACTATGTGGAACTGTGTGTTTGTTTTCTCCACTGGATCCTAGTGCACTTGGACGCTACCCGGGTTAGTGCACCATCCCGGCTCTAGTGCGTGCCGTTTCCGTCCGGGGTAGTTTCCTGTACTAACCACCCTATTTGTTGTTTTCTCCTGTCGTTGTTTTTCTTACCCTGATACCATCCTACACCCCCTAGGGTAAGCTTCTACGGATAGCTCTGATTATCGTTTTGTATCTATTAAGGGATATTTGGGTAATTGCTGTCTCTGTTCTACTTTCCTTAGTTGGTGGCTGTCTTAAGAACATCTTTATACCCCATCCTTGGGCTTTAAGGTAGCTATCTCTAGAACAGGATAATTTCATTACCATTGTGTCCGAGTTGATTAACGTGTTCCTTTTTTCCCTTACAGACCTGTTATAGCGGTGTGGTATCGCCGCTCTTTTGAGTAATCCATCACTCTGTCTGTTACATCCACAGCAAAGTGGTATATTGCCTAAAAGAGCTCCTCAGGTTGAGGACACCCGGTTCTGAGTGTATCCTTGTTTGGAGACACACAGCTTGGGTTGAACTATATTCCAGTGCAGATCCCTCTTATCTGCGGATTCGAGGTCGAGCAACACCCCGGCCTGTTCAGCTATCGGTGAGTTACAAACTCATCTCCTACCTGACCTCTTTCTTTTTTATTAGATTTTATGGGATTGTTTGTAATGGTTGGTAAAAGTTAAAATAAACGAATTGCCAAATACAAAATAACATAGCTGGTGTATTTGTAGAGGGCACGTTCACACCCAGAGTGGCATCTTGGCGCTATTGACAGATAACAGATGTTTATTGTTGCCCAACTTTATCGACCTCAGATGGATTATCACTATTGCCACTGCTTCAATGAGCTGTCCGCCATTCCCAGAGCTTATGTGCCGGTCCCTGTCCCATTTCCAGGTTTACTGTCAGTCTACGCCTGGGGCAAGAAAAAGAGGGGTGCAGCCACTGTCCTGAAGCAACGGTGCCATTCATTTAAGACAGATACTGAATCAGAATTTAAAAGTCCTTTCAGCCAACACTGAATATAAAGTGACACATAGGCAAATAATGTTTATTGGTGATGTCTCATTGGAATCCAACTGAGGCAGTTGTGCTAATAATTAATTTGCATTGTTAGTAGAACAATAACCTTACTTAATTATTATACAAACAATGTCTAAACCTGGACAGCAGGTCACACGAATGGTCCCTCATGTGTGATATAAAACCACCTGAAGCTGTGTTACAACCAAGCAAAAAAGCCTTAGAAGAATATCCCGAGTCCTGACATCAGGGACGCAATTTCACCAAAATGACAGGGGTAGCAGAAGTGACATCACACGACCCTTGCCCTCAGATGACATCACAGGAAGTGATGTCATTTGACCTAACCCCGAAGTGACATCAGAGGAAGCGGAGGAACTTGACCTTTCACCCGTTGACAAAACAGGAAGGGGCATCACATACCATTTGTTCCTATGTACACAACGAAAGATATTGTTACAATATCACTGTAATGTAATATACATTTCATACAAGAATGGGTCACCATATGTATCATTAATATCAGTGTGTTTAGGCCCATATTATCGAATTACTGTTAATGCAAGCAGACATCCAAGGCCAAGTGATAATGATGTGTTATTATGAAGCACTTACGCCTAAGCGCTTTATATAGAACAAATATAGATACAATGTCACCCAACTTGTGTTGGTACTCATTTATCGACATCAGAAGGATCAAAGGCTGAGTTCAGGTGTTTAAGAACAGGCTAAATCAGGTACTCACCCCCTGGAGTGTGTCTGAAATAAACCTTTAATGAGTCTAGCAATTATTGGATAGAATTCTAGAAAGACAAATCATCTTTTATTCCTATTCTTTCTTATTTAGGGTCACTGCTCAAAGTCTTACACTAGTGCAACCCCATATTTTTATTTGTTAATTTCTTTAAAGAGGCCTGAACAAGAAAGCCAGCCACTCCAGAAACAAAGAGCCATATGGCACTGGCCACAGCCAGCCCAGGAGCTTACATTTAAAAAAATAAAAACAATAATAATTAGCACTTTTTTTAGTGGTAGCAAGGGAGACCACAGGCATAGCAAGGAAGTGCCCTGGTCGCAGTTGCGACCCCTGGCGACTCCAAATAATGTCCCTGCCGGACATTAGAAATGGCATAGACATATCATGAAACATTTCTGTCTGTTGTGCAATTGTGCTACACATGGTGGCACTCTTGATTTCCAGAGCATGCTTACATATGGAACCTTTGGGTGGAGAAAACTTAGCACTTGTGTGATTCCAATGCCCTTTGTTGTAATTTTTTATGCACACGTGAGATTTTCTGATGTTATAGTATATGATCATGTCACTTACATTTTCTAATGTACACTGGGTCACTGAGCGGTGATTCCACCAATTGTCCTGATTCCTGGACCTGATATGAACACCTGTACTCCATTGATGTGCTGTCGCTGATGGGGAAAGTCACTTGATGTCGCCCCGGTGGAGGACTGCGATCCATTATTAGAGTGGTGACACTGCCCTCATGGAGAAAAAAGTGCTTCACTTTCCGGTCCTCGGGCGCTGAACAGTGAATCTGGTATTCTCCCTTTACACCCGTCACTAGCTCCCAGGAGATGGAGGGCTTGGCCAGATCTGTGAGTGGCAAAGAGAAGGAATCTGGTCAAGAACACTGGATATCAGGAAATCCTGCTCCCATTCAGGAGCTGTCACCGGGAACCCCAATCACACATGCAGCCACCCGCAGGTGGGGCGGAGTGCACTATTTCTGTCTTCACATTGAATCGTTTGAGCATTGAATCCCTTCCGCCCCACTCCACTCCACGTGTTCTCTGTGCAGCGTTAAAGATTCCCATGGGGTACTATGGAACTCCAAAAAGAGGAATCATTCAAGGGTGCGTATGAGTCAGAATCATGCATACCCTTAAGGTTACCACATGCTTACCACATGCAGCAATGGCATTACCATTTGGCCGTATTTCTGTAGATGTTGATGTTTTTCTGAATGTTTAGGAATGTGCTTTGCGTGCACCTCTGGTGGGTAGATACACAATTTAAAAAGGGAATGCTGCTTATTTATTTTTTTAACAAATCAAATGTACCTGAGTGAGCTCAAAGAATTTTGTGAACAAACAACTTACATTCTGTTCAGGGAGATAATTAACTAGAAATTAGATGGCGATAAACACTCATTAAATCTCTGCCATGAAAATACAAGCTCGGGCCAGGTGCAGATCCCCTCTTCCATTTCCATGGCTGGTCTGGTCAGAGCAGAAGCAGCGCCACACCATGGAAGGTGGCGTCTAAGAGAAGGAAAGTGTGGTCTCAGAGAGGTGGTGGAGCAGGTGGGCTGTACTCGCTGTGCTGGCAGGTTTGCAAACTAGGCAGCACGGCGGTTAAGCACTGAGCGCAGCTTGGAGCAGGAAATCCAGCCTGGGTTTTGAGCAACCTTACTGGCTGCCACAGTTATCAGGGTGATAAGTGCAGCTACTGGGTGTTTTATGTGGCATGGGCATCCATGCCCAATTTCTAGAATTGTCTCTCAGCCCCCTCGCGCATTTCACATATTAAGGTGATGAGTAATTTTCATTACTAGAACATAATGTCACATTCCTAGATTTGCTGTAAGGAGCCCTGGCAATTCCAGTATGTATTGCCCCCATGATAGCAGCCCTAACCCCAGGATTTTCTTTCAGGACCACCGTCACACTTCCAGAGCTGTTGACAGGATGCTTAAATTGTTCCTCACATTTCCTCAGGCCCACTGTCACATTCGCAGAAATTCCCTTAGGATTCCAGCTCCACTCCCAGTATTTCCTCCAGGGTCGCTATACCACTTCCAGGATTGCTATCAGGATCTCTTCTCCATTATTTTCTATTACCCCTGATATCTATTTGTATCTCCTAAAGCTTTTGAATGGTGCTTTTCCTGTCTTTTTCCCTCAGTGATTCAGGATTGGACCTGCTTACGTTCTCTTTGGGCTCCTTCAGGTGTTTCTTGTTCCTCTGTTAGGTTTCGCAGCTGCCGGTATTCCTTTTCTTACCTCTTTTATTGGCAGCTGTCATCTCTCCTCTGACAGTCACACAGAGTTTAAAACCTTAGTCCGCCATTTTGGAGTCAGGTAGAGGAGAAGCCCCACGACTAACACTGGGCAAAGCAAGTCCTAGTCAGAGTGGCGATGCTGGTTTTATGTAGCAGGTTAAGCAGTTGTGCAGGATTCTAGAGAGAGTGTGTAAATGCCCACATGAGTGCTTGGTGGCTGCTGGTGTCTTTTCATATCCTCGTAGTATGTTGTCTGTCTGTGTGTGTGCATGTGGGCGCTTAGGGCACAGACTTTGCTCTGCTCTGATAAAGTGGGTGTCAGTGGCAGGATATTTCCCTGCTTCCCCTCCCTCCTTATCTTTCCCCTTGAATATCTTCGCCCCCACCCCTAACTCCCCACTCTCACCTTTTCCCCTCCCCTCCTCCTTCTCCTCCTTACCCCTCCCCCTCCCACACAGTCCTACTCCACTTCTCTCCCTACTCCATCCAGTTAATTGCTCTTCTTACTGTTTTGTTGACTGATTCATATTGTAATTTGCTTCTATCGTTATTTGTTATGTTTCATGTACTAAGTTGTTCAATTCTGCAGCACTTTGGTGTAAAGCGCTATATAAACAAATAAATACAAATGCAAATTTTGGCTAAGGGAACTTAGTACCTGGATACATGTTCGTCTGTCAATTGGGGCTGCATGTGAACCGTGTAGGTCACTTTCTTTCACCCGCTCATCTACGCCTGTGGATGTAAAGTTGAGTGGCTTGAAATTCTGGTCTAATCATGCATGAGGGTCTGAGGGTGAGGAGGGACTTTGAGGAAATGAGGGCACTGTGTCTGCTTTAAGGGACTCTCACTTTTCTCAGGCCCTTACCCTAGGGTGGCGGAACATAACAGACAGGGCCGGCTTGCTTTGACAGGGAATAACACCTCCTTAGACCGTTAAAAGCACTTTGGTGTAAGTAGTATTTGGGGCTTAGTGATTATTAGAGATGGAATCCAGTGCATTACTGTCAGCATTACTGTCAGCATAAAGTCTCATTCTAGTGGTAATGCTGTTGCAATTCCAAAGCAAAATGATAGGGCTAAGACGGCCATGCAAGGTCTGCTCCGCTTTCCTTATCTGCCTTGGACATCCATCAAAATCTCTAGATCAGTAAGTGTGGCCTGAAAGGTGGCGGTAACCATTCCCCCCACTTTTACCACCACTTATTACAAATCCCGGGGTTTAGAAAATGAGCACCATGGTAACTGCCTGCTGCCGTCGTTAATTGCAGCAGGAATGTATGATTTTCTTGAATCATAGTGCAAAAGAAATGTGTTAAACCTGCTAATACCGAGTTAAACACGTTTCTCTAATAGTACAGTTCAGGAATGACAATTGCAGGGCAGCGATATGTTTGCACCAAGTCCCCTGCAATTTTACACTTTATCGAAAATGATCACTTTAGCTCCTAATCAAATAGAAAGTCAAGTCCGTCCTTTTAAAATCCACGAGGACGTGAAACCTCATTTAGTTATGTGTAACTTCGAGTTTAGGGTGAGGTCCACAAAGATTAGAGGTAAATAACTGCCTTCTAAATATGGACAGTTGCAATGGGCTGGGAATTCGTTAGAGGAAAGTCTATTATGGGGGGTGCCTTGCCAAAGTCAAATTCTACACTTAGAGCCTGATTCAGAGAGCGTGTCCAATGGGATTGCACCATTATGAAATGCTCCTGTGAATCAGGCCCTCAGTAGTTAACTTCGATTCTAATAGTAATCACAGACTATGTGAGTCTTCTTTAGTAATCCATAGTAGTCTTTCTGTTAAGGCAACTGTATGAATACTATTTATTTACTAACGGAATACAAAACCAATACTTATGCACTATTCTTCAAGTCTTCTATTTGCAGGGAATAGTAGTTACATCACCAGTAGTGACCGATACTCAGAAGACTAAAAAATGACCAGAAGAAGATGGTCCATTCTGGTCAGGGTCAGTTTCATTTAAAAGAATGAATGGATTAAGTGCACAATGTCCCCTTCGGGCACTTTTGAAATATTCCACTACATAGTTGAAAAGTACAGAGTAAAACATTGGTGAAGTATGTTTGTGGAAAAGTGTGAATGCCTCGCACAAGTAACGATTGCGAGCGGCATATACAATGGCTTCCTGTGTGTTTTTACCAGTTGGTAAATGCTGGCAGTTTCCACAGGAATCTATTGCATTACCGCCAGCATGAAAGTACATGCTGGGATATTGCAGTCGCATTTGTCAGGTGAGTGGAAAAAGCAGGCAGACATCTGAAGTCGATCCTGCTCCCTAAATCCGCCTGACAAATTATGGGAAACACTGTGGATCTGTAAACATGTCAGTAAAAGTAAAGCCCCCCACCTTTACAGTCATTTGTCCCGAACCCCGGGACCCAGAGCCTGACTTGTGTCGACATCTCAGTAGAAATGACACTACTTCCCTAAACGAAGAGGATGCTGGACAGTGCAGAGAAACAGTTCACATTTATGCTGACGTCAAAGAATACATTGGGCTGACTAGAGCTGGGAGGACATTCACAGGTGCACTTCTAGACATTAGAAGGCTGAGATCCTCTGTGTCTTAGGATCTACGTGATCATTCCGCATTCCGAAGAGCTCGAATTACACAGTAGTGAGTCCCCCTTTTGTAGCATTTTGCAATTCGAGCTCTTCGGAATTTGTGCAGTTGTCCCCCGCTTTCCCTTTCATGTATGCAGAGGATACCCCCGCAACCCTCGAACCCCAAAATACCGAACTAAGGGACATGGGCACCCCCCTGAAAGCTCCCCTCCCCTGGTTTGGTATTTTCGGATTCAGCATTTTTTGACCTATGCCGAATGCGTATTTTGGGGTAAACCCGTGTATCGATGTAGACTCCATCACTGGCTAGCAGCTGCAGCGGTGGAGGCTTCTCATGACCCGAAAGCATATTTATGAAAGATATTTCATGGAGAGAATTAATATTCGTGCACACCATCTTTAAGTTGTATGATGTAAATTTAACTATAAACATATTAGTTCTGTTTGTGAAATAATTGTAATGTTTTCTTTTTGCAAAGTGTGTTTTTCAAAATGAATCTTTTAAAACTGAAGAACGCTGACCCTTGAAGCCCAGAGTGAGATGGAGAAACTGCATGTGTCCTTACAGACCACTTTGGGTGGGCAGGGTACAGGCTGGCATAGGGACAGGCAAGGGGGAGGAAGAAAGACCCGAGAGGCAAGGGCATAAGATAGCTGCAGGAAGCTGCATATAATGGGAATGGAGAGGCAAAGAAAAGAGTGATAGGCATGGGATAGGAGTAGGAAGGGAGAGGCCAGGACACAGGAAAGGCACAGGACGGAGAGGCTATGGTAGGGATAGGAAGGAAATAAGGAGTGGAAAGGTAAGGAGAAGGAATAGGATAGGTAATGGATTGTTTGGCAATATGTTCATTTAGCCAAAAGCTGTCTTGAGCTCTGGCCACTGTTAAGTCACTATGTCCACCACAACACCCCCCTTACCTAGAACCTCAATCTGTATGATGTCACTGGCATCAGAATAGATGGCGGGTCCTGTTCTTGGGCGATAGCGGCAGGTGTAGGCCCCTTCATCTGCCGGCTGCAGGTCAGTGAGGAGAAATCTGGCCTCACTTCCAAGAGGGTCCTGTGTCTTGAGGACAGTTATACCTCTATAAAGGATGAATCTCATAGATGGATAGAGCACCACACAGCGGATGGTCAGGTTTCCTCCTCTGGCGATCAGGTTGCCTGGGATCACCTCAACTGTTGGTTTAGGGTAGGATCCTGTATCCATAAAACAAAGAGAGAAAGTGATTGGTGAGAGAAAAAGTCTGTCCCTCAGCACTGCCATTCGATATCTGTGAGCACATTCTAGTCCCATGCATCCTCATTAACAGCTCCGCCC
The DNA here is from genome assembly GCF_040938575.1 of Ambystoma mexicanum. Taxonomy (NCBI): domain Eukaryota; kingdom Metazoa; phylum Chordata; class Amphibia; order Caudata; family Ambystomatidae; genus Ambystoma; species Ambystoma mexicanum. The sequence goes on from NC_090922.1 coordinate 176,046,003, forward strand.
CCCCGATCACTTCCTTCTTCGAAAAATGAGAGACCCCTACTCTGCTAGAGGGAACTACCTTCCTGGGCTTCTATGGGGCGTCGCCCTCTTGACCTTGGAGAATCTCCAGCTTGAGCCCTCTGCCCGACCTCTAGCACTACCCTACCACTTACCTTTGCATGCCCAGAGTAGTAATGGGGCCTTTGAGAGTAGCCTTGAGGCCGCTTAAGGAATGAAGGCCGGTCCTAGTAACTCTCAGTATACAGTGGCACGCATCACTCAGTAAAAGCGCAGCAGTGGAAGCACGCTCCCCTCTCGCGAGCAGTGCATGTACAGAATGGGGAGCAGCACAGCAAGATTGGCTCTCACACAGAGAACAGGTGCAGCTCTAACAAGGGGGCGTGGCTGTAGTGCTGCGCGCATACTAAAGAGTGCTGGATTTGGCCTACAGGGGGATGCATTTACAATATACAGAAGGGATTTTAAAAAAAGACCACCTGAGAGCAGCCGGCCCGAAACAAAACATAAAGAGACCTTGCAAACATGCATTCTGTGTCACTCAGCATGGTCTCATGGTGGTCTTTTTTATTCCATTCTATATATTGTGACTATATCCCCCTATGGCCAGGTTTACAAATAAAACACTTTCTCTAAATAAAGCACTCTCTCACTTAGCATGTAAGCATCCAGCCAGTATGTAAATCACCCTTAGACTGTAAATAAATCTTTGAGGAAGGAGAGGGGACAAAAAGCACCAGCGTGGGTTCCTAGCTGCTTTGCATAAAATCAAAGAGCATTTTGGGGACATAAGAATGAGCACAAGGTTTTAGATTTGACAAATATTTCTGATTCAACCCTTTAACCCTTCTGAGCATGTGATGCATGCAGGGCTTCGTGTTTAATTAATTTGTCAAAAAACGCACCCTTACAGTACATTTTCTGTAAACCCTGAACCGAGTATTCTCATTTGGACAGCCACACATTTTGGGTGTGAGGCTTGAACTGTCCTCACTGTCTTGCCAGTGGTGGAAATGGAAATAATGTGGAGGGGGATCCCACAAGGGACGGTGTGGGGTTGGAGTTTGGAGGAGGGGGTGGAGTTCCGAGGAGAGGGAGTTCGGAGGGGGCGGAGCTGCCAGTTGAACTCTGATCGAAGGAAATGTTCGTAAAAATGTTGCAATTTCTTTAATTGCTTGAAAAGTACGCAAACCATGGTAAGCGTACTGTACTATGGTTTGTGTAGTTTTAAGCCATCTTTCTGAGCAGATCATTACTGTCCGTGTTGACATCCCCCCAAAACTACAAATACCAGAATTCAGTTGGGAACGACAATGATCGGGGCTCGGTGAGAATTGCGTTTTCCAAATGGATTCTGTTTTGTGCGCACTCAGCAAACCTAATGTGCTCTGTGCGAGCGCACTGCGCGCAGTGTGCACTCCCACAGAGCACATTAGATCACTGAGGCGAGCCCCCAGGTTCGCAGAGGGTCTTTGGTGCATCGTACACAGGCAGCAGAAGTGCACACTCCTTCCCAAAAGTCAGAGAACAGACACAACACAGGTGTAAGCAGTGAAAACATCCTTTAAACGTGTAGCGCGGCAGGCCTCCCCCACACAAAGAACAGGTAGAGCATGATCAGCAATTCGGCAGTAACACCTATGCCCGGACTTCCCTCACACAAACACCACAGTATCAGCACAAACCGCAGCCGTGCACATGGGTGCCGACTTTTGATGTTAGGTACAGGCGAGATGTCTTTATTTAACTAAATCCTTAACTCAAATGCTGTAAAAGTATCAAGATTTACACCAACAAGTTATAGTTGGTCAAAACATAGGATTTTGTTGTATGGTGTCTAAAGGAGCAATGGATTGAAAAAAATGAATCCTCCTGCATACATTGGAGGAGGCGACTGGGGCGACTTTATCAATCAGACAAGAGACATATACCCACAGGCCTCCCTTGCTCCGTCTCCCTCACTTCAAAGACACACAGCCAGGGCTGCTCATGGACTTCCTCGAGGCTTTATCTTTTGGACATGTCTCACCATCAGACCATTTACAGCGGGAATTGATTAGTGATGGGACTTGATGACAGGCAGTGGCCATTGCTATGGCCCTATTTTTCTTAGAATTACACCAGATTTTAATAAGTGATTTGAGTGGGATTGTTGGGTGTTTAGAAATGATGTGGCTACAGAAGAAGCTGTGTGAAAGTAAAGTCCCTCTGCCAAATCTGCTTAATTTTCCACTGGCATGTATTTTTATGCTGGAGGAAAACCAATAGATACCTAAGGAATCCACCTAAATTGTACATCCTGGTAAAAGCAGACAGATTCCAAAGGAATCCATTATAGATGTCTCCCACGATCATTAATTTTGAGAGGCAGTCACCCTTTTCCAGACACTTACTGAAGAGTTAAGGCTGTTTTGCCTGTGTTTTACTATTTACTTTTCCACTACGTGGTGGAAACAATTAAACTAGCACCAGAGACTTTTTGCCCAAGAGCGTAAAACAGAAGTGGTCTCCTCCATGCAATTTAGGATGCAAATGGAATTAGGCTCATGCACTTTTTTATCAACATGTTTCAAACAATGATGTATATATGTGTTGTCAAGTTGGTTTATCATGTGACTTGTGCAAATTTAAATCACCTGTGCAAAATGGAGTATTCTTTTATGTTTTTGCACTCCAACATTAACACATATTTCTGTCAACATGAGCTGACACAATACTTGATCAAGTACCTACATTACAGTCTAGTCTCAAATTCCAGCTTCCCCATCATCATCATTATCATCTGTCATTTGTATAGTGCCTTTCACCATTGACATGGTCCCAATGCGATGTAGGTTGAATGCCCTCGGAGGACAGAAGTACAGGTATTGGGAAGTTGTCAGAGAGATTTAAATGTGCGTGTGTGTTTTGGCCAATACAAAGGTAGGTAGGGGTGGCCAAGTGCCTGCTAGCCACCCATGTCGAGTTGGGAGTGTGAATGGGTGCTGAGAGGTAGAGCAGAGAGCATGTGAGAGCACCACATAAACATGTGATCATGGGCAAATATTTTAATCTCAATGTGCCCTTACCTGTCGAAATCAGATGCCCCCAGAAGTGATTCACTTTGCAGTGCACACTATTCCAAAAAAGTCTCACTCGTGGGTTAATACACTAGTGTTGCCCCATATGTAATGTTAGTATCCGATTTTTCAAGACTTAGATTCAACCTATTTCTTACAATGAAAGTAGTGGGATCTAGGACATATATCCCAAAAGAAGAACGTAAATGGTGCGTCGAGGAGGGAGCAGTCCTTTTCAAAGTCCTCAGGGAGTATCCCAAAACCGTCCAGGTGAGATGCAAATATTTTAAGGGCTCTAAGCAGGATATGAATATTAATGCACATTTGCACTTTTGGAACATGACATTGGCTGGGAATCAAGTCTCCCTAATTTGAGCGGCACTGAGGTGTAGTTAGGACATTCGTAAATGTTAGAGGGATTTTAAAAATAAGAATTGATTTTGGATTGATTGAATAGGCGGTTGGTTAATGATTGGGCGAGCAATACCTTGCGGTCGAAAACATGTGGGAGGCTTTGTGTTTTTGATGAGTGGATGTGTTACCCTGTGTAGGTGTACGGTCATACACATGTTATTTGTTATGGGGTGAATAACGTATTGCTCTTTTTTTCTTGTTTCATGTTCATATATAAAGTTTTGTGTAAGGATTGATAATCAACCATATACACAATACAAAAAAATAGTAATAGTGGACTTTCATATTCACCATCCAAAGTTGCAGATCTTGCATATCAATGTGTGTTACCCTAAGAATTTTGGTTACATTTCCAATTGCTGTTTCACCCTGTCTCTCTCCTGCATACCAGCACTACCTCACACACTCAACTCAATTGAAAAATGTGCTGCAAACATGAGCAACATAGATCATTTTGTGCTTTAAAATGTCTTTCTTTCAGTTAAAAACTGTCTCATTCCATGCTGCGGTAATCTGAGGGACAGGGGTTCTGTCTTTCATTACAAGATACCAGGCCCCTGTGCCCTCCCCACCCGCCCCCCAGCGGCCTGCTAGGAGTGGCCACGGTGTTCAGAGAGGCATTGTGGAGTGCAATGAATCTGAAAGGGAATAAGAGCTGGGGTCCCCATCGCTCAGCCCTTGCACAGGAGAAGAGGTGTCATCCTGTACTCTCCCCAGCCAGGCACATAAGACATAATTGGTGAGATTGTACTGCCAAGAAGTGGTAGTAAACTGGGATGGTGGTAAAAAGGATTTTCTGTAAATTGACTGTGGGGTAAAAGGTGAAGAGGGGTGGATGCAATGGAAAGGATGGATAGGGACTATTGGTAGATTGATGTCACCCTACTGTTCTTGCTTCTTTTGTCTGTGGTTGTACTGCTTTTGTAGCTCAATTAATGCATACATTTTTAATAAAAGGTGCACACCTTTTATTCCTCAGGCATGATTAAATGGGATTCCCTGCTCAGGCTTTTGCCAGGTCTCTGCGGTGTACAGTTTTCATTTTTCATTCTGTGGCAATAGTTTTCTGTTCTCTTCACTTTGCTCCTTCCATCTCTCTTACACACACTACTCAATGTCCCCCTGTTTATCTGCCTTCTTCTCACCCCTCCTTCTCTCTCGCCATGTCTCTCCCAATACATCCATCAATTCGAAGCTGTATAATCAGGCATATTCTCCGTGGAAATTCTTTCCTGAAATGGAAGGGTATATGTGGAAATATCCTTCCAGGTTGATTCGGAATGAATTCATGCGTTTGTAGAATGAATGTGATGTTGACTAATCAAATTAGGCATATAAGAAAGAAACAGAAGACGGCTGGAAATGATGTCGATTTTGTAAAAAAGAGGGTGTGGAGGAAACACTCCCACATATTTTGCTCATCTGTCCCGCGCTTGTGGGACACCGAATTGCGTATTTTGCTCAATTTGTGAATTCAACCGCTTCTGTGAACAGAGAATGGCTCTGGCATAGAATGCTACGTGAAAAATCATTAGTTTTGACCATACGTGTCTTCTTGAAAAACATCTGTGATCTCTGTTAATGTGTCGGTTTGAGATTAAGAGTTTATTGTGGAGTTTTAAATGTATACTTATGTTAGATATGTAATTTATCGGGATGTTTCCTTCAGGAATGAAATGGTTATTCATGTGATATTAGTATATTTTAATGTGCAACTTTTAGCTGTATTTTATGTGAAATGTTTTGCTTCTTTTGCATTATAAAGGTTTATGACAAACCAAAACAAATAAATAAATAAATATCCCCATTCATCTTACTTCCATGATTACCTCTTTTCTCAAACCCACTTAGCTGCTCTTTCTTTTCTCCTGCCCAACCTGCCCCCTCCTCTACCACTGACATTCCTATCTCTTGCTCTCTCCCTGCCACTTTATCTCTCTTTAACTACCTTCCTCCCTCTTCTCCTTTCTCTTCCTCTTCCCACCTATCTTTCCCTCTCTCTGTGTCCTTTGATTTCCCTCTCCCAGTTTCTTAGCGAGTTGCAACCTCTGGTTGCACGCACTGTTCTGACACAGGTGCCGTAACATGCCAAGCAATAGTATTGGAATTTAAACCTGTGGCTGTGATGTATGGTCGGGGAGGGGGAGGGTGATGCTGCGCACACGTCTGGAGAAATAGCACCACTAAACTAAACCCTTCTTCAAACTGGTTCAGGAGATGTACACAAATCAAAATATCAGCACCTGGATCCAGTAAAACCTATTTGGAAATGGTAAAGTGAAATAGGTACGCACCTAGTAAGTGCCTGGAAGTGCCTGTTTCGCCTGGCACGCTGATCCTGCTTCTCACTGCACCCTGCTGATCGGCCCGTTTGTTGTGAGCAAGTTTCAATTCCTGGACTGATACAGTAACTGGACTCAGGGAACTATAGAAGCACATGTTTTGATCCTACGTGCAAAATCGACGGAGCCGCTTCCGAACACATCGTTTATTTACTCATTTAGCCCATCTGTCTCAAGCCACGCCCCCCGTACACCAAAGTAAAAGGGAACGCCCGCATGCACCTAGTAAGAGTGCCTGGAAGCGCTTTGAAACACATTGTGTATAGGCGCTATATAAATGAACTATCATATCAAGTGCCTGTTTCGCCTGTTTGGAATGTGTGGCTGGGTGTGGGCTGCTATTAACTAACTCCTTTCAACGACATGTAATCTTGTCATGTGCTATTTCCATCTACTCCCAAACGTGGTAAGATCTGAGGTTTACTACTCATTGTTGGACAGCAATGTGTACTTTGTTGCAGCTTAAAGGCTGGTTGTATGGGTTTGTTAAGTTAGCGACCTTTATATCGTGAACTGTTTACTGGTAGCGGGCTGCACGTTTGTCATTATACCAAACTGTATTGTAACAAGACTTTGCTGTGCCGTGTTTTTTCTGCCCCGTTCCGTTGTAATAAGGTTGGCTAAATCCCAGCGTCTATATGACGTATATAGGTTCTGTTGCTGATACCAGCACCGTAGCTCCTTCGTCGCCCAATCCTAGCTCACGGATGTTGAGTGGTCCCTATGGTACTGGCCACAATGTGTATGGTAAGGGCAACGTTGCAAGGGTCACTGGTTCTCCGCTTTTTATTTTTGCTTGGAATACCTTGTGCTCAAATACACTTACTATAAGCAAGCCCTCATTAGTGTGTGGAACGGTTTTTGCCCACAACCTAACAGAAGGATTAGGGGTCGCAGAAGTGGGAGACGCATTAAGGAATACATTGGTAACCCCGTGACAATAAAACGCCCCCATCATGTCTGATCTAGAAGACTGGAGAGTAAATGAAGCAGGAAATGCGCCGCAACAGGCCATGCCAGCCAATGAGCGCACTGAGGTCGAAGATGCGGTTGAGCGCCAGTACGCCAGAGCCTCTGTGCGCCCATTGGTCCACACATGTGTGTGTTCAGGTGCATGCTGCCCTCGCCCTGCAAGGTGATTACAATACGTTCACACTCCATGAGGTAAATAATGTGACCATAATTCCTCCAGCAAATTTCTGGAATTTGGCACACACGAATAGCTCCATGACACTAAATTCATCTGAATGCTTTAACGCCTCCAATTCCATGCGTGCTCCTGCCGTCATGGCAGAATTGGGCAAGCGTATCAGACTCCCGCTGGGTCCGCCCACACCAGCTGCCACACTACCTACTAATGTGGAGGAGGGGCGCCGCCTGTTTAACAACTACTGCAATTCAAACTCTTTACTGCCGGAACACCCCCATCACACAGAAACACGGGCAGTAGGCCGTCCCGTGTAATGACAGCCAGTTCGCCCTCTATTCTCTCTAAGCACTCTGCTCATGCCTCTGCCTCACCGCCTCCTAATGCTGATGAATTTTGTCTTGGTAGGAATCTTGAGGGTGTGAATCGCACCAGGATGGATTCTGGTCACACTTCGTTCTCTGCCTGTAGTGACACGTCTCATGACCTTACTGCACCTGATAACTACTCTTTTCCAGTCCTGATGCGCATATTAAACTTACTGATAAAGGACACGAAACAACGCACTATCAAATCAGAGACATGAAAGTATCCCTTTCTGATGTCCTGGCGAAATTGAACAGGCTCCAAGGGTTTATAGCTGCACAAGAATCACTTTGTTTGCTGAACCCTCTTTACAGAAGGGTGCGAAATCTGTTCTCTCTACTTCAAGTATGACACACACCTCTATTGCAGGAGCAAGCTCTAGGTCGACGCAGTGACGATGCCTCTCATGGTTTAAAAAATAGGTCTCATGCGAATGTGCTGGGTAACACCAACAAAAATTAGAGATCGAAAATTTGGAGACATTGCAATTGATCTTGTGCAAGTAGTCCAATCACAGCATGAGAGAATTTCAGAAATTGAGAAATACATAAAAAGTTCAAAGGAACTCTCCCTCCCTTGTTGACTGTAAGCAATGTCAGGAATTTAATCAGAGGAGGGACATGAACATGGCGTCCACTTATGACACACCCAACAACCTGTCCCCTCTCACAGACCTAATAGAACAGACTGACAAAGTTGCGCATTAGGGCCCGAAATGTTGGAATCAGCAGTAGACTCAGACACATGCAATTCCTTTGAGTATAATTGGTATGATTGTAATGTTTCACTCCAAACACTAACTACAAGGTCTGCATCAATCAAGAGGGGTTGCTTACAGATGTGATTCCCACCTCCATCAGAGTGAAGCAAGGATGTAACATGGCAGCCATTTTGTTCAATCGTTATTTGTGTGATTTAGACGACATATGGAACCATGACATTATTTTTGCAGTAAAACTTGTCAGGCTCCATTTACATTGGATGGCTAACGCTGATGATCTGATCTTTTTTGATAGAACTCCATTTGGTCTGCAAAATAAATTGCTATTTTTTTCGATATATGCACAAAAATATAATCTGCAGACGAATGCGAGTAAATCCACCATTGTTATTTTCGCAAATAGGAAGAAGATTCGATCCTTCAAATGGTCTATTGAAGGGACGCGAATAGAGCGTACACTAACAACTTGTTACTTAGGATGCAACCTTTGTGATACATCTTTGCTATTGATGTGGAAGGATTCTCTAAATCAAAAGATCAGACCTCTATTGTCACACATGAGAATGATATATCGCAAACACTGCAAGTTTTCAATTATGCCAATATTAGAATTTTATACTCTCAAGGTCAAAGCAATTTTACACTATGGCCTCGATATGTGTCTTTTAGATATTGATAAACTGCTAGATCAATTACAAAGCAGGATTATGAAGAGAACGCTTGGATTGACAAATGCCCCCCAAAATGAGATTTTAAGGCATGAGTTGGGGTTACATTCTTTAGCGTCCAAACACCAATGGAGGTTGTTGAGTAATTACATGAAAATGATCACACCTCCTCGTAACTCACTGTATCTAGATCTTTTACAAATGATAACTAATCTTCAGCATGCGTCAATTGTATGCTTTGATCTTAAAAAGAAAGTACTTTTGAAAAACATGGAAAAACTTGCTCTTGATCTATGTTTGTGCCCTGCTCACGTTAAGAAGTAGCATTTTGAATATGACTGGGGGTGTATGATTGAGACCATCTTTGGATATAAATTTTATAATGAATATGCCCACTTTATGAAAAAGAAATATCCATGATCACAATATAAACTATGCTTTCCGTGTGACAAAGCCTGATCGCTATATGTAAGATTCAAGCTTAATCAATTTCATACGAACGACTGTCTACAATATTGGCAAACAAATAATGTATTGAAGTCTGATGGGATGTGTCGCTTTTGCTCATGCAGTAACAAACTCAAAACCCTTAAGCATCTTGTCATCTTCTGCGTGCATTGGGAACCGGCTAGAAGTTCGGCCTTTGGTAAATTTTCTTTTCTTTTGTGTCAGCTAGTGTTTCAAGGGAATTATTAAAGATCTGCTGTATGTTGGGAGAAAACACATCATTGGTGTTATCACTCATTCCCCTGTTGCACACAATTGATGATCATTTATCTGGTTTGGAAACTATGTAGTGACAGTTTTTACTTTGAGATATTGTTTTGGTATCTAAGGAACTCAATGAGGTGTTGCAGGCATTTTAATCAGTTATAAGATTTAACGACTCACATTTTATTTACTAAGTGCTCTTTTTGGTTACAGTGAAAAGGCGTCATATCTATGTGGAAGGTATATTTTAAATTATATTGCCATTTTACACATTCTAATGTATAAAACGTACACTAGCACTTGGGTAGCAGTTAGGTGTTTGAGTTGTGCTAGTGTATGCATCATGCGCAACTTTTCACTTTAGCAATTTATGCGCAAAGAGGAAAAGGACAAAAACGAAAATAGAAGTCAAAATCAAAATGCAATGTTTACATGTTTTATGACAAATGTCTGTAATCAATATATGTTTTATGTTTTTATGAAATCGGAACATGTTTTTAGAACTACTGAAACGTTGGATTGATTAAATAGAGTATGGGCCTCATTCCGAGTATGAACGTAGTCATGGCTCTATTTGTGCCATGACTACCTCCCATACCAGTACCGACTCCGCCCTGGTTCAATGGGGACTTACCGGTCTAGTCCGACCTGTGCGGGACCGGCAAGTCCCCATTGAAAAATCCATTCCCCATTCCCGTTGAGCACCCATAGAGCTCAATGGGAAGGGGGAAGGCGCTAAAAACGATACCGCAAATTCCAGTACCGTTATTAGCTCCGAAGTCCCTTAACGGGTCCCGTCCACAACGCCTGGTAAAACCAGGTGTTAAAGGAGGGACCCGCTAAGGGACCTCGGAATAGGGCGCAAAGGGATTACCAGCACCGATGTCCTTAACGGTGCCCGGTATCCCTTTGTGCCCTACTCGGAATGAGGCCCTATCTCTGTTTATAAAGGTTCATGTATGAACCACATACGAATAAAATAAAAAAAAAAAAAAAATGAAATTTATAACAGGGCACACTGCCTTTAAGTTAAAAACTTGAGACAGCCGATGCTGGTTATGGAAAGGGGAGAATATCGCAAGAAGTTCCATGTCAGCTCCAAGCAGCTCATGCCAGTAAACTTTCAACTGACATTTAGGAAATGGTCTCTGCTGTTTGCTTTTGAAGCATATGGGTTTTAATAATGGAATGCATTGGACAAAATAAAACAAATACCCCTGGTCCTTCCTTGATGGCAATTCAAGAGATCTTCAGACACCCATCTGTGAGCTACTGGATCCATTAGGAAACATCTGGAGACAGTTAACTGTGATTTATACCAGAACACTGTGCTTTTAGGTGAAAAACATGAGTCAACAGATGGATACAGGATACAGTTGCTGATATATAGTTTCTTTGAAAATCAGATAACCTATAAAAAAGGCCGAAAATAAATATGCACCCCTTTTTATGTACTGTGACAAAAGACATTGGGCCTCATTATAAGTGTGCGGGTCCGGGAACAACAGTGCCGGTAAGCTAACCCGGCACCGTTGTTTCCAGACCGGCACACTGCGGGTTTGCCTGCTGGAGCCGCTGTGCCCGACAGGTCTGACACTGCCGGCCACAGCGGCCACGGTAGGCAAGCCGTCACGGAAGCACCGGCACCATTAACAACGGTGCCGGTGCTTCTTTGGTCTCCATTCCCATAGAGTCCCATGGAATGGGGACTTACAATTTGCCGGCACCTGACTTCTCGGACCGCCGGGGTTGTAATCCCCCATTGGTACGGGGAAGTCAGGCGCTAGTAAATTATTACGGGTCCGGTGGCAACCTGCTGGCAGAACTGGCACGATTACCACCAGACCCGTAATAAGGCCCATTGTTTTTCATACATAACAAACACACTTGAATTAAACATGGAACACACATTTGATATGTGCTTGAATGTTCTTCCACAATCAAAGGTGTTGATATTCTATACTTAATATAAATACGTAGTCTTCCCATTTCTGTGCACCAACACAATGCATTTTATGAAAGGCATATCATTCGACCTGCTTGTACTTTGTGAACATTTTTGAGTTTTATTCTTTTTTTAATAAACGTTGCAATAAATGTTGCTTTTTTGTGGTCTTTAAATTAAGTGTTGTCTTGCAGGATGTTTGTACAAAATGCTGCATGGGGAGGCCAAAGCAGACACGTCATAGTTTGTCATGTTCCTAAATTGTTGCATATCGATGTCTCACGGTATTTCAGAGTGCATTATTTAACAGCTTAATTCCGCTTGGGTTTTTGTGTGTGTGTTTTTTTTGTCATGGCTCATTGTTAAGTCCCTTACACTGCAACAGGATCGGGCAGAAACCATTTGCCACTGACCAGCGGAAATGTCAGATTATGTCAGAATCGTGAAGATGTCTTTAAAGAAACGTTTTAGAATGACGTGGGTCAATGGACTGTATTTCAGGGAAGATTAGCATCAAAGCAAAGAGATTTTTAGACCATCACAGAGAATCCAGTGAATTATGAATGGCTGGTCGATGTGTCCATAGTATGTTTTCTTTAATCTATTATGCATCCATCTTCAGGGCATACACATAATCTCTTCTTCTATGTGCACCCCCCCTCACACCAGTCCACTTGCCTTAGACCTCTGTGGTTTTATTCTGCATGCTTCTTCCAACAACCCATGAATGGAGGACAAACTGAGGAATTGCCATCTGGCAAGGATGTAGAAGCCCTGGCGTTTTACATTTGTATTAACTAATACAATGCTGCAGGTAGATCCACCTACTTATCAGGTCCCCCATTCCCAAAACTCCATGCCAAAAGCATAGTGTATGCCTGTGCCCTGCTGGATCAGAAGCATGATCGACAGCACCTGCTCTGCCAGCGGTACAGAGCAGGTTCAGAGCACATAGGTGCATATTTGACAGCTGCATTGACAGCCAAGTCTCTGCAGCGCAAGGGGGGCTGCATTTAAGATATGCACCCCAGCTCCAAAAATTACATAACTATGAGAATGCTGTCCTGGTAGCACACTAAACTAAATATTAGCCGTACCTGAGTTAAGGATGTGGTGGCCAACATCTATCATAGTTATGCAAGCCACATCGATTTGATATTACACATGTGAACGCCCTGTGAGCCCAGTTCAGCCTTGGAAGGTTTTTGTCTATTATCCCCAAATAGGCTGTCCTTGATGCTGCTAGACAGACTAGTCTTGGGAGTTGTCTCTCTTTTTTCTTTCTGCGGGAAGGTAACACCCTCCCCAGAGAGACAGCGACTCCACAGGAAGCTACCTTGGGAACAGAAATCAAAGGGCACATCCATTAACAAAAGGAGTAGCCTCACACCAGGGTGCTGCATACCAAAAGGCCTTTGATGCTATTGAGAAGGGAAGGGACATGGTTAGTGCAGACAGAGGTAGCTCCTGACAGCTGTTAAAGGTTCCACCATCTTATTTATTTCTGCCTCTGTCTTTCCTTCCTGTCCCTTCCCTTCTTGTAGCACAAAGCCCTTCTGGAGTGATATCCGAAGGCAACACTCAATAGTTCAAAGGATAGGCATTGGACCCATAAAGCAGGCTTTTTATCCAATAACCTGTAGAGTTTTGTCTTTAAATGAAGGGGTCTTTCACCACTTCCCTGAATCATCTCTGAACTTCAACCTTCAAGAAGATTTCTGTGGACCCTGTTGGGAGAGCAGTCCTTTCCAAAGTCCTCCATTTGTGAAGTGAAGACGCTTGTTACAAAGAAGAGGCAACCTCCTTCCCCTAACCATCCCTGGAGCCCGTAGAGGTGAACATCTGCAGGAACAAGACCTCCATCTATGCCAGATACTCTGTTGCTCAGTACCTCAACATGTTGTAGGACCCCTGAATGTGTGTGCCTGTCTCCCCATATTCGGGTGCCCGGCAAATAGACCCATATTATCCTTGAGACCAGGGAGTGGGGCTTACAGCTCCTGAAAGCCAAGACAGCTAGGATTCCTGCAATTTTGCTGTCAAACTGCTGCTCGCTGTGAGTCGAGCATGTTTGAACCAGTTCCAACCACAGGATCCTCCAGAGCTACTTTTTCCACTTTTTGACATTCAAACAGAAGTTCCACCCATTCCAACCAGTTTGCCGCTGCACCACGTCAATTGAAGTGTATTGTTGCCTCGGCTCGACCAAAGAAGCATCTCTTAAACCGCTGTTTGAACCACCTGTTTCTTCATCGCCACTTCAGTCAACAATCAAACCGACCCAGGTGTTCTTGCTGAACTGCATCCTTCGAGACTTTGCTTCAAACCTAGTCGTTTGCGCATCCTGCCACCAGCTCAACCACTGTCGTAGTTCGACAAACAAACCTGGTGGCCTCCACAATCTGTATTGAGTAACACTTCGAAATGCAGCCTTCTTTAGTTTGACCCTGCCTCGACATCTGATTGTAGCTGGACCACAATGACTGCCACATCTTCTAACCAAATTGGACCACCTGACAGCGCTGAGAAGACAGGTTCACTCTTGTTGAACCGTGAAGACACTGCAAAGTTACTATTGCCTGATAACTACCTGTTGGTCTATTTTGGGACGTATAGCCTGCCTAGGTCACAGTAATCCCCTTTTGCAACTGAGGAGCATATCCTTTTGAACATTGTGATTTGTATTGCTGTTTGTCCCCTGTCTCATTACCCAGAGTGCTGAATCTTCATATCTTGAATATTCTGTGTTTTTTTTATTTTTTACATGGGTGGGCTTTTGTAGTGTTTTCTATTTAGTAATTACTGCATATGTCTCTTTAATTAAAGTGCATATATTTTTCTAGCACCTTAATTGGACATTCCTTTATGTTGGATTGTTATACTTTGCTGATAGAGTTGCTACTGTTTCATATTAGCACCCTTCTTGAGAGTAAAGCCTTTCCTTGGCCCACTTTACCACAGAAGGCAAAGGAGGTATATCTCTTAAATGTGCCTGTTTTACCTTTATGAATGGGCTCACTCTTGGTTTGTAGAGGTATACAGGTTGACTAGTGCTTTAGCCTCTACTCATGCTTGTACTCCTGCATGTACTACACATAGGAGAGAGAGAAGATCCAGCATACAAGGATAGACCCATAGAGGCCATACTTAGTGCTACCCTCATGGAAGAGGAGACAATAGTCAATGTGGGCATCATACATGATGAATTCCCATTAGGCCAAGGGCTTGCTGAAGGCACCCTAATATCTCTATGTGGGAAAAGCACAGGGTCTCCAACAGAGGCCCTGGTTACCACCAATACAGTAATATAATTGGACCACATGTTCATAAATTGGGACAGAGCATCAGCTGTGAGCATCACTGCTGTCTGATGACGGTGGGTGCGCAAAGACAATATCTTTCATGGTCCTCCCAAGTTAGTCAAAGGATTCGAAGGCATCACCAGATTCCAAGAGTTAAATTGGACCGGTGAAACCTTTCAGCTTTGAGTTGCTGTCATGGATGCAATTCCAGTGGACTGTCAGGGAATGACAGGTTTGAAGTCAAAATAATGGCCACGATCAAGGGATCTAGGCCCAAAGATGTAGCATGGTTATCTACCTTCCTGGCCATGTGTCCAGGGGTGCTACCAGAAGAAGATGGTGAATGACCAGTGCTGCAGGTGGTGCCTAGTCTAGATCCTGAGTCCACAGGGAGGCCTGCTCTGACCAGAGAGGACCTAGTGGCCATGGGGTGCCTCCTTTGGTGGCACCAGATACAGTGACCCTAGGATTGCCTACAGGCATAGAACCACAACCTGGGGTGGATGACATAGTAGTCCCAGACCTCAAGGGTCTGTCAGAGCTTGATGACATGTCCTTAACTGGAGCCAACAGACAGGCTGACATTTGCAAAGAGCAGTGTGACTGTCCAACTCTGCGTAGCAGGCAGAGAAACAGGCTCAGGGGGAAGCCCCTGGGGTGTTCAAGGTGTACTGACTGGAAGAATGTGCTTCTGTACAAACAGTGAGCTCAAGAATCCTGTGGCCGGGACCAACCATTGGCTGGTTTTGCTCCAATGTTACAGGAGGTTCCTACTGGACTTGGCTCATGTCATGCCTTTGGCAGTTCATTTATGAGTGGCCAAGACAGCTGACAAGGTGTCTGCTCATTTTTACTGGCCCCAGATGGTTGTAAAAATAAATGTGTTTGTTAGGTCTGGCAGACTTGCCAAGAATCCAGAACTGGCGTGGACATACTGGGTCCTTTGTATGCTCAGACCACCTCAGGAAACAGGTACATCTTGGCTGTGGTAGACCATGCCTCCAGGTACCCAAATGCTGTACCTTTGGGAAGCATCAACGCCCTGGTGCTGGCAAAGGCTTTTATAGGGATATTCTCTCACATAGGATTCCTCAAAGAAGTCATTTCTGACAGGGGGTCCGAATTCATATCTGCGTATGTGATAGGTATGTGGGATGAGTAATTTTGTAATTGGGTATTTATAATGTGCTTAATACCCAGGTTTTTACTCCTTTAGTTGATCAACTATTTTGTTCTATTTTAACATCAAATACTCTCCTTAGTACTTACTTCATCAATTCCTTTGAAAATGTAGAAGTTCAATATTGTTCTTTGTGTTCTGAAATTGGTTTCATAAGTTTATTTTCAGTATTTTTGTTTTAAAAGTTTACTTTGATAATGGATTTGAAAACCAATCCATACAATGATTAAGAATGATGGTTCGTGGCAAATAGTGAATTCAATTCGTTTTCCTCCTCTATCCTCATCAAAGAGCAAAAGTAAAATTCTGCTTCTCAATAATGGGAAAAGGTTATTTTGTTTTTCAAGAATGTGTTATAATCTAGAATGATATACAAGAAATAATTTACGTGAACCTTTATTAAGCTGGGAGGACATACTAAAGGCAGACTTTTTTCTCCTGATGAGCCACACCTGAGTGTCGAAACACGTGTAGAGGATAGAGGACAATATTCTATTAGAGTTACTATTCAAAGGGACCAATTATGACAACCAAGACCCTGACCCTGCCATATTATAGCTGAGTCAGGGCCCAGGCCATGTAAGAGGGGAGCAGGGCAGGGCTGTGACATGGTTTGGTGAGGTGTCAAGTTTCAAAATGGGAATAAAGGCAATCACTGTAGATAGTCTGTAAAAACTGTCAACTTTTATTCAAACTCAACACCATCTTTTAACTGCAAGAAAGATTCTTTGTAGTTGTTTAGAAAACTAGCTTCTCTTCACTGCTGAAGTGATATTTCTTTAAATTCTTCCAGAAGCTGTGCCAGAATCAGTCTCTCAACTTGTAACTTAGACGGAACTTTTCTTATCTACTAAATTTAACTTGAACGTTCTCCAGCCACTTTCAATCACATCTTAAAAGTCTTTGCATTCTTTCTTTTCTTGTTTTTATTTTTCTCTCTTTCCACTTTGCACTCTATTTCTTATTATTAAAGGAGAGTTCCGGGACTTTTTTTTTATTGTCCCTACGGGTCAACCATGTGTTTGTAAGCATAAATCGGTAGATCGTAGGAAACTTTCCTATGGACCTTACCCGACTTTTCGCCCATTATCGCACTCGAAATCAGCCTCCATTTTGTGATAATCCTATCATTTCGCCCCATCGACCTGGCTCACCTGCCTTTGCGGCACTAAATCAAATCCCCCGCCCCTGAGCCTGACATCAGCAGACGCGTACTGCCCATTTCAAGCACGTCTCGTGTCATCAATCGCTGCGCCTCAGCTATTGACGTGTTGCCATGGAAATGGCAGGACGCCTCTTTCCCCAATAAGTATAAACAGACCGTTTCACAACACACAGCAGCAGATTTTCGATTCCATTCCTCTCTCTGTGTTACTTTGAGTATTCTGTGACTCGTTTCAGTGCTCTGGTCAGCTACCTTCGCCGCTTGTAGCCCGTGTGAACACCTGTACCATCTCTGTAAATTATTTTACTATCTTTACCGCACAATGGCCACAATAATGCCGTATATGTACGAGCCCGAGTACACCGAGGAGGAACTACTGGAAAGGCAAGCACGCGAAAACGATGGGGATTCGGACGGCAGTTGGGAGGACCAGTCAACGGATGAAGAGCCTGGACCATGTCGCATGGACGGCGTCTCCACCTGGTGCACGTGCAATCGGTGCGAGCTAATGCCAACTGAGGAGGAGAACTGCTGCTGCCGTGAAAATTCCGGGTGCTTGGCCTACATTTCGGAAAGCGAGCAAAGTCTGCAGGAAGGCGAGCAAAGTCCGCAATGCATCACCGAGCTGCCAGAGTTCAGGGAAGCTTGCCTCTCACGGACCGTGTTGAGGATGATGATGGTGCTTATGCACGAACTTCGTGGCACTGTTCGTCCGCGTAATCCGAGTAACGAGTAAGTATACTCTGTTTGTGATGTCAGTGATGCCACTACTATTTCATGGTCGTCTCCCACATATAAAATTACATTTACATATCATTCGAACGCATGTAAATTGGTTCCATATAGTGCATTTTCTAGATATAATTTTTTTCTAAGAAAAATGACATGTGTTACCTGAATCGACATTGATAAGAAAGTTTTGTCAGTTTAATACAGTTTTTTTTTTTTTTCACAGGTGGTACAGGCTGGTGGCCTATCGTTGCTTCACTTGGTGGCTTCACGGGAGGCTCGGACACCGCGTTCGGAGAGTAATACCTGCCTGTGCGGTACTTGCCATTAGACAACATTTCCCCAGTGACAGTGGACAATACCGCAGATTTTCCCTCGATGTGCTGCAACCTCAACTTTACAATGTGTAATGTTTATTATTTATGTTTAATTAAAATCTAAAATAAAGCCCAACATATATTTTAACAATGGTTGTTTTGATTTTTTAAATGAATCTAGTGTGTCTCCGTTGAATAGCCTTCCAGTGCCTTGTCTTGTCACACCACATGTCTCCGGCCAGCATCCTCTCTCACGCTGGCCGCACAACTTCAATCCACATAACCGTTGAAGCCATATATGCAGCAGTCATACATATATTATTTTGTGGGTTGGCATCAAGCGTTGGCAATAAAAAGCCGTTGGATTTTATTGATACAAAACATGGTTATAGGTAAATAATAAATATGGTTGATCATAATAAATCCTCTTTTTGGGCACCGGGTACAGAGATGACCCCCATATATTCTCCTGGGAGGGTGAGGTATTTATAAACTCACCCCCCTGCCTTCCATGTAGTAGATCCTGCAGCCATCCTCTTACATTCAGTTAGATGGCCTCTCCTTGGTGAGGCCCTGCGGCAAACGGGTCTTGTCTGCACGACCACCGCCCCGATCCACCCCCCGCCCTATCAAAGGCAGTTCGCACCAGGGTACTTGCGCTGCTGGCAAGTGGAGCTGTCAGGGAGCGATAAAGGCCAAGAGGTGCCAAAGACCATGTACACTTCAAAGTGGTCTATAGAGCATGGGTTGTTGTTCCCATGTCTACCTCCAGACCCCGTGTCTCCTGCCAAGCATCCCCCCTCACGCTGGACGCCCCCTGCAATCCACATAAGTGTGTCTCCATTCACGAGTCTTCCTGTGTCTTGTCTGCACGACCACCGCCCCGATCCACCCCCCGCCCTATCAAAGGCAGTTCGCACCAGGGTACTTGCGCTGCTGGCAAGTGGAGCTGTCAGGGAGCGATAAAGGCCAAGAGGTGCCAAAGACCATGTACACTTCAAAGTGGTCTATAGAGCATGGGTTGTTGTTCCCATGTCTACCTCCAGACCCCGTGTCTCCTGCCAAGCATCCCCCCTCACGCTGGACGCCCCCCTGCAATCCACATAATGCCACGACATATACACGTCATTCATTCACAAACACACCCCTGTTTCGAATTCTTTATAACCCACTTCATATTTCTAATGAGAACTTCTTTGCGCTTTGCTAGTCAACCCGTGAAGGTGCTGGTTATCTGCTCTTCGTCTCTGTGAACTTCCGTGACCACTTTGAGCAAACTCGTCAGTTTGCAACCTGTGAACTGCTCCCTGTTCTACGACAAGAAACTACTCTGATCCCTGCATCTAACTGTTTGTTCGTCAAGGTAAGTCCATGTACCATAATCATTTTGCGTCCAATTTTTTAATTTATATCTATTTGCTAGTAGTCATCAAATTGCATCCATGTTTTCTTTTCGTTCACGACAGTACATGCAAGGAACTAGTCACATGTTCTGAGTTTAGTCAAATTACTTTTTCTATTTTTTGAAAGTTATTGAAATACTTATCCGCATGTGAATAACGTGTATAGTTCCAAGAACCAAAACGGACCTTGCATTGAACCTTTTATGTGTCATTTACTGTTTTAACACATTGGTATTCATAGAGAATTGTTGATCTTTACTTTTCAGAACTTTCCATAATGCCTGCCTGTTCCATTGGCGGTTGCCCTTCGAAGACCCATAACAAATCTGAAGGTACTATAATGCATGTTTTCCCTAAGACAATAGATCAGATAAGAGAATGGGTCCGATATTGCGGATATCCAGCCTCTGAGCTAGAAAGTAGAGTCCTAGAAGTCTTTGCGGACAAGAGGGGTGATCGATACCGCATCTGCAGCAGGCACTTTAGCCCAGACATGTACTCCACATCATTGCTAATAAAGAAGAAAACACCGCGAGCGAGGCGAAAATTGCTCTCAACCGCTATTCCCACTCTATTCGTCCACATCCCTCCACTGGTGAGTCAAGTTTACGTATTTATCTCTCGGCCTTGCGGTAGTGTGTAGCATTAGCTAACAATAATTTCCCCATTTATGTATCCACTCAATATGAAGGCGGAAGATTCTCCATCCGTGTCGTTATTGCAGTCATCAGCCACTTCAAGCGCCTATCGGGTAATCTTACTTAGCTATTCTGACACTGACTTGTTGTAGGCATGTAAATCAATAGTTTTAATTGATCGTGTAATTATTTTACCTAATGGTACACCACAGTACTCGTCCTCTAGTCTTTGTTTTCAGTTATAATTATTGTTATCCAAAATAATGCAAGTACTGTCTTTCAGGGAGATGCTGAGGAGTCCAACGCATTGACGACAACCGTAGATGTCACTCAGATGCTCGAGGTACGTTTCCGGACAGTTCCATCGATGGAGATCATCAGATCTTGCATTCTTGTAGCGTGATTGTTACACACAATGTTTCTTTCGTTTTTAGCCATTGGTATGTCCTTCTATCGGCGCCCTCCTATGTGTCTTCTTTTTTCAATATTGTGTTCATTACTAATGAAAGTCCTATGTTTCAGGGAGTTGATGGAGCATTAGTCCAAGAAGAAGGGGGAGCATGCAGTTACGGGTCGGCGCAACAGCTTGCAGAAGTGTGCACCGCAGTTACAGCGTCCCTTGATGTTCTTATGCATTTCGAGGTATGGATACTGACAGATCAATCATGCGAGATCAAATGACGTGATTACATCCGCTATACTTCCTTCTTTATTAACGCAACTACTATGTTTCAGGGAGCTGACGGAGCTTCTTCAACAAGAACATCACCCCTAGTAGTTGATGCAGATCTCTGGGTGGTGACACTTCCAACGATGGAGCAAATCGAATCATATTTAGATATCCATTATTTATTTTAGACAACTGATCATTTGTGCAGGTCTATTTAGATGAGCCGTTGACGCCTGCAGAAAGTTTATGTTCTTTTAAACAAAATAGAAAACCATACTAATGCAATTACTGTGTTTCAGGGAGTTGCTGAAGCGTCATCTTCAATAATATCATCAATGGAAGTCTATGCGGAGCCCGAGGTATGGATCTTGACAGTTCAATCTAACTAGAACAACAATGCGTGAACTATTGTCGTTTGAATGTTCTACACAATGCGTTCATTCGTGTTTTGCTATTGAGATGTACGTATGGGTATTGGTCCCCAAGTACATTTTGTGTTTTCAATATTATTATACGTACTAATGAAAGTTCTATGTTTCAGGGAGTCGATGGAGCCTCAGTGAGTGATGGATGTGCTTATTATGAAAATATAGTCGTTGCAGCGCGAGAGGAAGTGGAGACATGCACACACGAGTCGGAGCAACAGCGTCCAGATGTTGAAGTTCGAGGCAAGAAAGTTTCAAAGAAAAGAAAGCAAAAGAAGGTTAGTGTCCTGTTCACTATAATATGTTGTCTTTCACTGTCAATAGTTCAATACTGTAAGTTGTGTTTAAACTGAACATCCCTTTTCTAATCTGTCCTCTAGTTGCGAGTGGGTGTAAGAACTAGATCTACACAGACAGTGAAGCGAACGAGAGATGTTGCTTGTCAAACCTTTTGGCAGGGACTTGAGACTGGAGATGCATCGTGCCAATGGGAAGAATATGAAGTGATTGACAACGGAGCTATACCACCACCAGCCATTGATAGTGAATGTCCTCCTGGTAGTTTGGATGCAGTCGGAGATCAATTCACAGAATCCACACCCGCAAAAAATAAGAGCGCGCGAAAGTTGAAGACATTGTTTTTTTCTCCCATCTCCGGACAAGGAACAGTTGTTGCAGTGGAAGAGAATGACATGGACGACAATGAAACACCATCAATATCACTCAGCATAGCGGAAGACGATATCAGAGATTGTACCTTTCATGCGAGTGACATGTCCTCAACGTTACAGGCCGAACCAGCTGGGATGCAGAGTGACAGTATAAGGAAAGAGGCCAAATTCATTGTATTCGATAGCTGTTTGATGGATATTATTATGATGATGAAATGTGGGCATTCGGTTGGTGGGGAAGTATGTGGGGAGCCATTGATTAATGTGACTCGTGCAATTCGAGGCACTAACCTTAAAATACATGCCACCTGTACACAATATCATCCGTTCGCATGGTCTGCACAACCCATGCTGGGGCAACTGCCAGCAGGCAATCTACTTTGTGCAGCGGCCGCACTTTTTAGTGGTTCAAGTTTTAAAAAGTTACAGTATTTCTTTCAGTTTGTGGGAATCCATTTCATTGCGAAAACTCAGTTCTACAAATACCAAACCGATTATCTATTTCCAGCCATCAGCGAAGCTTGGAGAATGGAAAAAATGTCAATGGAAAGTACATTCGCGGGCAAACGCTTCAGGCTAGCCGGTGATGGACAGTGCGACAGCCCAGGATTTTCAGCCAAGTACTGCACCTACCACTTTCAGGACATGGAAAGTAAGAAAATTGTGAGTTCGGTGGTCGTGCAGGTGTCACAAAGTACATCCTCAGTGACCATGGAGAAAGTTGGCTTTGTAGCATCATTGCAAGAACTACAATCGCGGGGAATGGTGATCGACCTGATAGCCACTGACAGACACGTTTCAATTGCCAAGACAATGAGAGAACAGTACAAAAATATAAATCACCAATTTGACGTTTGGCATCTTGCAAAATCAATCAATAAAAAATTGTCGGCTGCAGGTAAAAAAAAAGAATTGCAAGGTATTTCACAGTGGTCCAAGTCAATCAGCAACCATCTTTGGTGGAGCTCAAAAACATGTGAAGGGTCGTTGGAAATTCTACTGGAAAAATGGCGGTCAGTAATGTTGCACTGTAGCAACGTACATCGATGGTCGACAAATGAACATTTCCACAAATGTGAACATGGCCATTTGTCCACAGAGGAGGCACGGAAGAAGAAGTGGTTGATTCCTTCATCACCCACTCACAAGGCCATTGAAAAGATTGTATTTGATAAAACTATAACAAGAGATTTGAGGGGACTCACGGAATTCTGCCACACAGGAGATTTGGAGGTGTTCCACAATATGTGCCTAAAGTACAGGCCCAAAAGATTGCATTTTGGCATGGAAGGCATGATAAATCGGACTCTTCTAGCGGTCTTGGCACATAACCATAATGTTGGCCGTCAACAAAGTAGGACGACCGGAACTTTAGGGACGCTTCGCTACAATAAGGCCTTCACTAAAAGAAGTAAACAATGGGTGATCAAACCAGTGTTTGAGGATATGCAATATGAGTTTATTGAGAGACTTATCGTAGATGTCCTCGATAGGCACATACATGGAGTGGTGAACGAACCTATGCAGGGGACAACTGCATTGCCACCCAACATTGCCTCTGTTCCATGTCCACCTAAAGCAGAGCTCATTGAGAAATACACATCACGGTTTAAATGATTGTAATTTGATTGTCTGTTCTCTCAAGTCTCCTCATGTTGCAGGCCCAAACTAGAAATGTGTGCTCGCTCAAAGTGAAGGTCAGCTGCTTTGATGTTTTGCTCGGGTGGCGGAACGGCCCACAACCCAGTATAAGGTTCTATTGTGATTTGACCTTGACAGGCCGGGACCATCGCGAAAGAATAAGAAAAGATAATGAATAAAATTTCAGAAACGAAACGATGAGCCACGTTCATTAGAAGAAGTAACGTCGGCAAAGAAGGAGTGGTGTTTCGGGTCTGCCCTACACAGAGACACAATGGAAAATGCAAATATAATGTAAGTAACTTTTGATTAGTTTATACCGCAATTTCATTACTATACAGTGGCTTTAAAGACGGGTTCAGTTGTACTTGTTCGTTCTATGTGGCATATTGTTTTCTACCGCGCACTATCTTGAGGAGAAACATCTGCTTTTACTGAAGTACCTCAAAACCTTCCTCTTTGCTTCTGCTTTCTCTCTCCCTCTCCCCTGCTACAACTGGTCCACTGTCTGCGACCTCGGTCCTGGGCCCTTCCACTCTCCACCTGCACTGCCTCCCTGTCAACCCCTGCACTGGGGGACTGTCTCAGTATCCTACAGCCCCCCCCTTCCCAGCACTTGTTCTGCACTTACCTTGCACTTGCCACCAGCTGGCCCTATTTATTTATTATTTTATGCTACTTACCTTGTACTCCACTCCCCCCCCCTCCATGCCTCGCCACGCCTTTAAACACTTGTGTACACCCAGTAGCGCTGTCCTCGCTATGAAATGAATAATTTTAATAAGGATCTGATGGTGAGACTAATTTCATTTTTTATGTTTTTAGGTACATCATTCACTACTGTCTGTGTCACGAGTACCAGACACCGGCGGACGGCTTCTACAGCCGCCAGTTGCTTCTCCGCGTGAACAACGTTACCACCCTGACCATTTTATGGGACGATCGCCAAGTACAAGTATGCCCTTACGCGGTACTAACGGTTAGATGCAACATACCTACCGTTGTGGTGGCCTAGTGCCTCGTTGTTGGAACAGCCATGCGATTATCAGTGCGACCGAAGAGCTTATTTTTATCGTAAACCAACACCCTGTGTACTGCACACGAACATCGCTTCCCTCAATACGAACTTTTTGGAACATGAGCAAATAAAAATGCAAATCGCTGAATATTCTCTAAACATTTGATGTCAAATAAATGTACTTTACCACATTTACAATCTTGCGGTTTGATTTCAAAGTACAGTTTCATATTCCGAATTGTGGTGCGCTGTATTGTGAGCTGATCTGTGTTGATTTCCGGGGTCTGTGTGGAGTCGCGTAGAAGACGCCTGGGCGCGTTTGCCTACGCAGCTCAGTCACGTCACGGATAGAGGCGGGGAATATGAATGTTTTGATAAAGTCTGTTTCAGGGGCGGGGGATTTGATTTAGTGCCGCAAAGGCAGGTGAGCCAGGTCGATGGGGCGAAATGATAGGATTATCACAAAATGGAGGCTGATTTCGAGTGCGATAATGGGCGAAAAGTCGGGTAAGGTCCATAGGAAAGTTTCCTACGATCTACCGATTTATGCTTACAAACACATGGCCGACCCGTAGGGACAATAAAAAAAAAGTCCCGGAACTCTCCTTTAAAGTATGACTTTCTCTTTATCCTTTCATTCGTCTCTTTTCCTAACTGCAGTTCCACTGATAGCTCCTAGAGGTCCTCGCAGCAGGCTTAACAGCAATTCTTGGTACCTGAAGTTCCACTGGTGGCTTCTAGAGGTCCTCGCTACAGGCTTAACAGCTAAACTTGGTAACTGGAGTTCCACTGATGGCTCCTAGAGGTCCTCGCTACCCGGGCCTTTCCTTTCTCTACATTCAGGAAGCGAGATCAGCTGTTTCAGCTTCCCCATCTCTGCTTCACTTCTCTCAGTGCTCATAAAAACTCAGCTGTCAGTTATCAGCTGTTCCTGGAGCTTCTCCTAAAATATCATATCACTGACCTCACACTCCAATCAATGTTTCTTCCTCTATTTAAAAAAAACTATTTAACTGAAGATCATTTTCAGGGCTACTTTCTAGTAAGCCCAGGCATAACTGCCCTCTCTTTCTTCCTCTGTAACCTGGCAACCAGAACACACAGGAGACTAGCTTTTCCCATTCACCAGTTAAAATGTCCTTTATTATGTATATGTCCCGCCCTTGTTCACTCATTCCTTCATATTCAGAATAATGCTTTGAGGTGCTGTGAGGCCGGATGTTATCAGATAACATCCCCTGGCTTCATATACTTCAACCCCTCATGTGATTGACCCTTTCACAGACCCCCCCTCCTGAGCCCTTAAGTTCAGGAAGGGCATGAGTGCGTGAAAGAAAGTCGGCCTGTTTTAACAACCGACCTGACTGATGTATAGTTTGAAAAGAGTAAGTTTGCAAAGACAGAAACCATCTTAATATCCTTGGATTGGTATCCTTATTCCTTGATAGCCATACTAATGGTGCATGATCTGTCACCAGTGTGAAATTCTTCCCCAGTACATAATATCTGAGCACTTCTATAGCCCATTTGACGGCTAAGCATTCCTTTTCAATAGTTGCACACCCTAATTCATGAGGGAGTAACTTCCTGCCGATAAACAGTATGAGCCTTTCTTCATCACCCCTTCTTTGAAATAATACTGCTCCCAGTCCTGTCCCTGAAGCGTCTGTATGTAAAAAGAAAGGTGCTGTAAAATCAGGACATTGAAGCATGGCTTTGTCAGACAGTGCATTCTTGAGGGCATTAAAGGATCCTTCTGTTTCTTAATTTTTCTATTCCCTTTTTGGAGGGGATGATGATCCTAACTAGTTGGTTAGAGGTGTTGCCATAGTAGAGAAGTGTGGGATGAGCCTTTCTTTTTGTGGTCTGATAATACCTTGGTGTTAGGAAAGATTTCATATTTGAATGTAATTTTCCCTCCATGTGTCAACCCCCAAACTTTCTGCTGCTGTTTTACACCCTGATCTAACCTTTGCCAGAGAAGCGCAGCCCTCAGCCGCACTCCTCTGGGCTTTCGCTCACTTCTTATGGGGAAACTGACATGCCCTTAAGACAGTCAGTACTGGGAGACTTCGTTTCCCTTAGTCCTTTCCTCATGTTGCAGCTTTTGTGCAACATGTAACAAGAGTGCAGTGTAACTTACTTTACCGCACCCTTGGGTCTCTAGTCATTCCAAAGGCCCTAGAAACTCTCGCTGGACTTATTATGAACTGTGCAGATGCGCCACGGACAGGACTGGTGGCAGCTATCGATTATTTTTTGTTTTGAACCCTTTTGTGCCATGTTATCCGCGCTTACCGCGTTTGGCACGAATAGGTGGCCTGGCTCCAAAATGGCCATGCCATGAGGTTCTTTGTCCTGTCCTTTGGCCATTTTGCCCCTTCACCTTCCCCAGGTCGAGCTGACCCAGGTCAGTCCTTATTTGGTCATGCACTTTCCCGCGAAACCCAAAGCTTTCGCGGGCCTCTGCATGCCTTGTGTGTGTGCCTCCAGGATGTGGGCTGGGATGCCTGTTCCCAATACACATCCTGGGTGCCAGAGAGTCTGGAGTGTCCTGAATGCCTGGGACCACCGTGGTCCGTGATTGGTCCCCGTATGGAGTGAGTGTTTGTGAGCGGATCTCCCATTGGGCCGTCTGCGTTTTGGCACGAAGGGAACTTTGGATAAGAGGAGGCCGAAAACACCACTACCAAGTCGATCTCCTGAGTTCACACGAACAAAGGATAAGGAGCCAAGTATCCTGCAACAAGAAGCAGAGTCGGGGAACTGCTGGTGACCCGCTGGAAGGTTTGACAACCTGAGCCTGCTGTCGTCCTGCGAGACCCCTCTGCATCTGATCGTCCTAGAAGGTCTGCGAAGGCACTTTGACCCATTGGAATAGTGGTACCAACTATTCTCGGCACCTTCATCAAACCCCGCAAGTAAGCCTCTTTGGAAGAGTCCCTGGGCCAACCAGTGGGCTGACCAGCTTACGCAGGACGTTTGCTCTGTCATCACTGCGGTTTCGAGGAAGCCCTCGAAACTTGGTATACTGCTTGCTCTGTGTCCACGGCACCCTCACACCGAATTTCGTACAGTTGGCATTCCCAGGTCTGAAGTGAGACGAGTGCGCCCGGACCAGAGTAAACGCGGTTACCGTGTTGCCCTGCTGTTGCAACGACCTGTGCAAGTTCTCTGCACTTGTGACCCTCTTGACCCTGAAGCCTGCTACCGTGGAAACTACATGGTGTCGAGAGGTTGTGATTGTCGAACCTGCCAGCGAAGTGGACTGAACTGGTGAAGTCTGGGTCTTCCTGCGTCGGGGACCGGTGAGTAGTCCATACCCCAAACGGTGGCCCCTAGCGCAGGAGCCCATTTCTTTTCTACCACTGTTGCGAAATAGCGACTCTATCCCGCACTCTCAACCTGCCTCTGCCCGCAAGTGGAGGTCCTGCTTGAATAGTGGGGACTTGTTCTTCATCGACCTTACCCGCCTTCCTGAGCTGCTAGTGACCCTTGAAGAGACCCTATTTTGTCCAGTGGCACAAGCGTGTGCATGTACAATTGAGCATAAGGCTCCTCTCTTCGTAGGGCTTGGACTGCCTCTTAGGTGTATTCTTGATGTGGAACTGGGTCTAAAGATTACTTGCACTGCCTGTTTTCCTCCCCATCTGGGTGGACTACATATTTTGTGCTTCTTAATCCGTTAGACCCCTCTGGTCTTGTATATATATCATGTTGATTGTGATGTGTTGGTTTACTTCAGTATTATTGTGATTCTTTGCTATGGTCTATATTACAAAGGCCTTGTAATAAATGTGTCTATATTTTTAATATAACACCTGTCTGGAGTAATTTGTAAGTGTCTTTGCTTTGTGTGCTCATTGAGGTCTTTCAGTCACCCTCACCCCTCTTGAGACTTAGTCTTGACCGCCTGCCATAGCTACCCTGATTGATCTGGCTTGTCCAGAGGTTACCCTGTTCCAAGAAACTAGGTTGGCCTTCTGAACCTCTGCCCCTCCAGGTCAGAGTTCAGAAATCCATCTTAACAAATTGGTGTACAG
The DNA here is from genome assembly GCF_040938575.1 of Ambystoma mexicanum. Taxonomy (NCBI): domain Eukaryota; kingdom Metazoa; phylum Chordata; class Amphibia; order Caudata; family Ambystomatidae; genus Ambystoma; species Ambystoma mexicanum. The sequence continues at coordinate 176,074,575 of NC_090922.1, forward strand.
CGTTGGGATAGGACTGAAGGAATCCAGTGTTGCGCACGAGTGAAGGCATGTTGAGTTATTCCTACCAGGACACATAGTGAATTGTCATAGTATAACTTTTAAAAGGCCATAGTCCTATCTAACAGTATGGAAACAAGTACCTTGTTAACTTTAAATGCTTCGAAATCCGACACATTAAGAAAGATGTGCACTGAGAGAGGTGTTTCCTCTCAAGGCTCAAAAGTAGAAATGATCCAGAGAATCATGGACTAGCAAGAAGCTCAGCTTAGAGCTATAGCTTCCGGGGACGGTGCAGAAGGAGGTGGGGCTGCTCTCACTGGTAGAACTGATGGTTCTACCACTGCACTGATCTACAGCGACCATGAGGACAGGGAGGATGTAATGTCGAATGTTTCCTCTGCCAGTGCTGATGGGGAGGCCATACTTGAATTCAAGAAGCAAGAGCTGAAGGAGCTTGAATTCAACATGGCCAAACTAAAGATAGAGCAGGCAGAAAAACAAAAAGACAGGGATCACCAGTTGGAACAGGCCAAGCTTCAAGTTGCCAATGGGTCCAAGGGTCCTGGACATGGGTCTGGGGCCTCTTTTCATCCAAGGTTTCCAAAAGATCTGCTCAGTGTGTATGAGGAAAATAATTACATTATGGACTGGCTGAATACATTTGAGTATGCATGTGAAGTTCAATAAGTTGACAATGCTGATAAAATTGCCTGGTTACTTAGCAGACTGCCCCATTCTGGCTGCAGTGCCATTATGGAAATGTCGAAAGCTGAGAGAGCAGATTTTGCAATGTTGAAGCAAACTCTCATCTTAAAGTTTGGAAAGACTCCTGCCTCATACTTCAATAGATTCAGAGAGTATAAGAAAAAAGAAGGTGGTACTTGGGTATCTTATGTAAACGAATCCTTAAAAAACTTGACTGGCTGGGTCGAAGGTTATAAGGTTTCTACCTTTGAAGGTATGATAAGTCTTGTCATGCTGGAACATATTTTTGCATCTTCTTCCCCTGAGCTTAAGCAGCATTTGGCAGATTCAAAGGAGATAGATCCTAAGATGCTAGCCATTGCAGCAGATTTGTGGGTGTCACATCGAGTGTCCCATAAGGACAAGACTCATCCTGGTAAGCAGGAGGAAGGGAAAAAGTCCAAAGATAAGGAGGGTGGGGAAACTGATAAATCTTCTTCCCAAAAGGGCCACAAAAAGAAAAATAAGGGTAAGACACAAGAGAACTCACAGGGTAGTGGAGGTCAGCCTCCGAAACAGAACTCTGGTTATAGTAAGCCTCCCTATGTGAACAGACCCAATGGATCTTGTTTTGCTTGTGGAGCAACTGACCACGTGAAGGGGGATCCCAGATGTAAGTTCAAAACCTTGGTGGTGCACTCTGCTAATCTGGCCTTCTCCTCCTACGAGGAAGAAGAGATTACCAGAGCAGAGCATCCTTCTCCTCAGACTCCTTCCCCAGTGGGATAGAAGCTGAGGTAGTTTTAGTTTCCCTGGGTTCCTGGGAGCCTAAAGTCTCAGAGGTTTATGCTAGGATTCCAGATAACACCAAGCACTACTTTAAAGACAGTGGCCCTCATCAGGAGGTTGGAGGTAACCATGCCGGTTTTAGCGGCATGGTTGCCTCCTTACCGCAATCCGGGCCCGGGTCCTTCGAATGAGGACTTACCGGGCCATCGCAACCTTGGCGGACCCGGTAATTCCCCGTCCGAGGAACCCGGACCCGGTCCATCCCCATTCCCATTCGAGCCCCCATAGGGCTCAATGGGAATGGGGATGGAGCTAACAACGGGCCCATTAATGACGGGCCCGTTGTTAGCTGCCTGGTGTCCTCGCGGGACCCGGTATGGATGCCTGGTTTTTCCAGGTGCCCATTGCGGGTCCCGCGAGGAGACCTCGTGGTAGGGCGGAATGGGTTTACCGGCACCTTTACCGGTGACGGTAAACCCATTCCGCCAACCTTATGATGAGGGCCAGTGTGCTGATCAGATCAATGGAGTAGATACTCCAGCTCTTAGGGATAGTGGGTGCAGTCGGACTGTAGTGGATTCTACCTTGGTAGACCCAGAGGAAGTTGCCAGAGCTACTCTGATGCCCACTAAAGTGGCTGATGGCCCACCTCTCATGTTCCCAGTAATACTTGTAAATCTTACTATCAATGGTACAGCAGTCAGGATTCCAGTGAGCATTCAGAGGAGTGTCCCAGGAAAGGTCTTGTTGGGCAATGATCTCCGAGCTTTAGGGCTTGTGGGAGACACTGCTGACAGACCCTGCACAAGGTCTCAAACGAGGGCAGCACTGGCCAAGACCAATGCCCTGCCCCAGCCAAAGGGGAAACCCAATGCTAAAGGAGTCAAAAAAGTAAAAAGAGGGAAAGAAAATATTCCCCCTAACTCACCTACCACTGAGGTAGAGGTAGTTGGTCAATCACCCGGACCTGACGAGGAGGTGGTGATGCCTGAAGTATTTGACCCCAATGACCATCCTGAACTAAACAATTTGTTAGTAGAAGGTGGTCCTGACAGGGAAGAATTCAGTAAAGCCCAACGTGAGTGCCCATCTCTGGAAGGCCTAAGGAGACAGGCCTGCTTACAGCTTGAGGGTGAACCTCCTGGGAAGCATCAGATTTATTGGGAAGGTGGGCTCCTGTATAGTGAGCCTACAGAGTCTACAGAAAGAGACCATAGGAGGTTGGTGGTTCCCCTTGCTGTACGACCCTTCCTCCTGCAGCTGGCGCATGAAGTGCCCCTTGCTGGTCACCTTGGTATTAAGAGGACCAAGCAAAGGTTATCCATGCACTTCTACTGGCCCAAGATGGGGGTGCAAGTAGAAAGTCACTGCAGGAGTTGTGCCTCCTGCCAGTTATATGGTAAGAGTGGTTCAACAATCCAAGCTCCATTGGTACCACTCCCAGTTGTGGGGGTACCATTTGAGAGGGTAGGGATCCCTTGACCCCCAAACATCCTCAGGCAATAGGTTTATCCTGGTCGACTATGCCACCAGGTATCCTGAGGCCAACCCATTGAAAACTGTGACTGCCAAGTCAGTTGCAAAAGCTTACTTGGCATCTTTACTAGGGTTGGCTTCCCTAAAGAAGTTGTGTCTGACAGAGGAAGCAACTTTATGTCAAAGTATATGCAGGCTATGTGGAAGGAATGTGGGGTCACCTATACGTTTTTCTCCGCATACCACCCCCAGACCAATGGTCTGGTGGAACGGTGTAACAGGGCCTTGATATGATTGGGGCTCTGGAAGAACCTCAAAGAAGAAAATGGGATCTTCTTTTACCATGCTTACTGTTTGCCTACCGAGAGGTACCACAAGAGGGTGTTGGCTTCAGCCCCTTTGAACTTCTGCTTGGTCACCCAGTACGGGGACCCTTAGAGATAGTCAAGGAGGGATGGGAGATGCCCACTCCCCCAATTACTACCAACATAGTAGACTATGTGTTAGGGCTCAGAAAAAGGATGGTACTCCTGATGGGCCTGGCTAGTGACAATTTGAAGGCAGGACAAGCTCTGGTGAAACATTGGTATGACCAGAAAGCTTCCCTCATTAAAGACCCTTACACAGTGGTGGAGTCACTGGGTGAGGTCAACTATTTAGTGGACCTTGCCAGGCCGGTCAGGCTACAAAAGTGTTCCATGTAAACAGGCTGAATGCTTTCATCCCAAGAGTTGAAATAGCAGCACTGCTATTGGCTTCAGATGTTGAGGAAGAGGAGTCTGAACCTCTTCCTGACCTATTCCAAAGCAGTCCTTCAGATAACTCCATTGAGGGTGTCCGTGTGGCCCCTAACCTGACTTCTGATCAGCAGGCTGAGGTGAAAAGTTTGCTTAGGCATTTTTCCCCCCTTTTTTTCACAGTCCCCTGGTTTGACACCTTGGTGCAAACATAACATAGACACAGGAGACAGTGTTCCTACAAAAAGTAGGGGATACAGAATGTCAGACAAAGTGCAGTCTTACATTAAGACAGAGGTCAACAAAATGTTGGATCTTGGGGTGATTGAACCCTCTAGTAGTCCTTGGTCCAGCCCTGTGGTTTTGGTTCCAAAAGCAGGTACTTCTGAATTGAGTTTCTGTGTGGATTACAGGGCTCTGAATGCTGTCACCAAGACAGATGCATACCCCTTGCCTAGTACAGATGAGCTGGTGGATACCTTAGGCGCCCCCAAGTACCTCAGCACGTTTGACCTCACTGCAGGCTATTGGAAAATAGCCCTTGCAGAACATGCCAAGGAGAAGACAGCTTTCTCAACTCCAGAGGGCCTTTACCAGTTCAGGGTAATGCCTTTTGGGTTGAAGAATACACCTGCCACATTCCGGAGGCTTGTGAATCATGTGTTGAATGGGTTGGACGAATTCTGTCTTGCATATCTGGATGATATAGCAGTTTTCAGTGCCAACTGGGAAGACCATGTGAAACACCTTGGGATTGTGTTACAGGCTCTTCAGAAGGCCCGCTTGACCATAAAGGCCAGTAAATGCCAGATTGGACAAGGCGCAGTGGTTTACCTTGGACATGAAGTAGGTGGAGGGCGGATACAGCCTCTACCCAGTAAAGTACAATCAGTACAAGGCTGGCCTACCCCCACTACACAGACCCAAGTGAGAGCCTTCTTAGGACTCACTGGGTATTACAGAAATTTCATGGCAGACTATGGCACCATAGCTGTCCCTCTGACTGCTCTCACTACTCCAAAGAAACCCAAGAAGGTAACTTGGACTGAAAAGTGTGAGAAGGCCTTCAATGGCTTAAAAGACTTCTTGTGCCAGGCCCCTGTGCTCAGGGCCCCTGATTACCAAAGACCTTTTATTGTGCAGACAGATGCCTCTGACACTGGGATAGGAGCTGTACTATCACAAGTAGATGAGAAGGGTAAGGAACACCCTATTGGCTTCATTAGTCGCCAGTTTAAGGACAGAGAGCTCAGATGGTCCACAGTAGAGAAAGAATGTTTCTCTGTTGTGTGGGCCCTACGGACGCTGAGGCCCTACCTCTATGGGACCCACTTCACTGTGCAAACTAACCATAAGCCCTTAATGTGGCTAATGAACATGAAGTGAGAGAATCCAAAGTTGCTTAGGTGGTCCATAAGTCTGCAAGGCTTTGACTTCACTATTGAGCATGGGCCAGGTGTCCAACATAGCAATGCTGATGGGTTGTCCAGAATGTTTAACCGACCTGAACAAGAAACTCATCCAGGGGTGGATTAGTTCCCCCTGTCCTTAGTCTGGGAGGGACGAGTGATAGGAAAGATTTCATATTTGAATGTAATTTCGCCTCCATGAGTCAACCCCCAAACTTTTTGCTGCTGTTTTACACCCTGATCTAACCTTTGCCAGAGAAGCGTAGCCCTCAGCCGCACTCCTCTGGGCTTTCGCTCACTTCTTATGGGGAAACTTACATGTCCTTAAGACAGTCAGTACTGGGAGACTTTGTTTCCCTAAGTCCTTTCCTCATGTTGCAGCTTTGGTGCAACATGTAACAAGAGTGCAATGTAACTTACTTTACCGCACCCTTGGGTCTCTAGTCATTCCAAAGGCCCTAAAAACTCTCGCTGGACTTATTATGAACTGTGCAGATGCGCCACGGACAGGACTGGTGGCAGCTATCGTTTATCTTATGTTTTGAACCCTTTTGTGCCATGTTATCCGCACTTACCACGTTTGGCACAAATAGGTGGCCTGGCTCCAAAATAGCCATGCCACGAGGTTCTTTCTCCTGTCCTTTGGCCATCTTGACCCTTCACCTTCCCCAGGTCGAGCCGACCCAGGTCAGTCCTTATTTGGTCATGCACTTTCCCGCGAAACTCAAAGCTTTCGCGGGCCTCTGCATGCCTTGTGTGTGTGCCTCCAGGATGTGGGCTGGGATGTCTGTTCCCAATACACATCCTGGGTGCCAGAGAGTCTGGAGTGTCCTGAATGCCTGGGACCACCGTGGTCCGTGATTGGTCCACGTATGGAGTGAGTGTTTGTGAGCAGATCTCCCATTGGGTCTTCTCCGTTTTGGCGCGAAGGGAACTTTGGATAAGAGGAGGCCGAAAACACCACTACCAGGTCAATCTCCTGAGTTCACACAAACAAAGGATAAGGAGCCAAGTATCCTGCAACAAGAAGCCGAGTCGAGGAACCGCTGGTGACCCGCTGGAAGGTTTGGCACCCTGAGCCCGCTGTCGTCCTGCGAGACCCTTCTGCCTCTGATTATCCTAGAAGGTCAGCGAAGGCGCTTCGACCCATTGGAATAGTGGGGCCAACTATTCTCGGCACCTTCATCAAACCCTGCAAGTAAGCCTCTTCGGAAGTGTCCCTGGGCCAACCAGTGGGCTGACCAGCTTACGCAGAACATTTGCTCTGTCATCGCTGCGGTTTCGCAGAAGCCCTCGAAACTTGGTATACTGCTTGCTCTGTGTCCACGGCACCCTCACAGTGAATTTCGTACACTTGGCTTTCCCAGGTCTGAAGTGAGACGAGTGCGCCCGAACCGGAGTAAACGCAGTTACCGTGTTGCCCTGCTGTGGCAACAACCTGTGCAAGTTCGCTGCACTTGTGACCCTCTTGACCCTGAAGCCTGCTACCGTGGAAACTACACAGTGTCGAGACGTCCTGATTGTCGAACCTGCCAGCGAAGTGGACTGAACTGGCGAAGTCTGGGTCTGCCTGCGTCGGGGACCGGTGAGTAGTCCATACCCCAAACGGTAGCCCCTAGCGCAGGAGCCCATTTCTTTTCTACCGCTGTTGGAAAATAGCGACTCTATCCCGCACTCTCAACCTGCCTCTGCCCGCAAGTGGAGGTCCTGCTTGAATAGTGGGGACTTGTTCTTCATCGACCTTACATGCCTTCTTGAGCTGCTAGTGACTCTTGAAGAGACCCTATGTTATCCAGTGGCACAAGCGTGTGCATGTACTATTGAGCATAAGGCTCATCTCTTCATAGGGCTTGGACTGCCTCTTAGTTAGGTGTATTCTTGATGTGGAACTGGGTCTAAAGATTACTTGCACTGCCTGTTTTCCTCCCCATCTAGGTGGTCTACATATTTCGTGCTTCTTAATCCATTAGACCCCTCTGGTCTAGTATATATATCGTGTTGATTGTGATGTGTTGGTTTACTTCATTATTATTGTGATTCTTTGCTATGGTCTATATTACAAAGGCCTTGTAATAAATGTGTCTATATTTTTAATATAACACCTGTCTAGAGTCATTTGTAAGTGTCCTTGCTTTGTGTGCTCATTGAGGTCTTTCAGTCACCCTCACCCCTCTTGAGACTTAGTCTTGACTGCCTGCCATAGCTACCCTGATTGGTCTGGCTTGTCCAGAGGTTACCCTGTTCCAAGAAACTAGGTTGGCCTTCTGAACCTCTGCCCTTCCAGGTCAGAGTTCAGAAATCCATCTTAACACTTGCCCCACAATATATCCTCGGTATTTAGTATGAAAATTGGCCGCATGTGTTTTCTTAGGATTGATATATAAGCCTGCCTGTTGTAGGGTCATCAATGCTCACTCTAAATGTGTCAGGTGTTCTACCCAAGACTGACTATAAACAATAATATCATCTAAGTAGGCTCCTACATATTGCTCATGTCCTTTGATTAAGGAGTTCATTAACCTTTGAAGGTAGCTGGTGCGCCATTGAGCCCAAAGGGGAGATCTGTGAATTGATAAAGGCCTGTTGGCTTCGCAAAGGCTGTCTTCTCTTTATCCGAAGGCCAAAGAGGAATTTGCCTGTATCCGTTCGTAAGGTCGATGGTAGTTAAGAATTTTGCTTTCCCCAATTTATCCAACAAGTCTTTAATTCGTGGCATTGGAAATGCATCAAACTTAGACACTTCATTCAATCTCCTGAAATCCATACAGAATATTAAACTCCCATCCGGTTTAGGGACTAATACCATGGGATAACACCCAGCACTGTGTGAAGGTTCAATGACTCCCAATTTAAGCATTTCTTTTACTTCCACGTCAATGGTTTGTATCCGAGCTTCAGGTATCCTATAAGGTCGAAGAGTTACTGTAACTCCTGGAGAAGTATTTATGTTATGATATGTTAAAGTGGTTCTCCCAGGAATGGATGAAAATATTTCAGCGTATTTGTCAATTAACTTGGAAAGATCTGATTTTTGCAGTAGAGACAATTCTGGGTTGACCTTTAAGGCTTCTTTCCCCACTTCTTCTGAAGCTTGTGTTAAGTGTCCAGTTGACATCTCTTCAGTATTAATCATGGATAACATAGGTAAAGGTTCGATCCACTCCTTTAACAGGTTCACGTGGTAAGTTTGTAGAGGCAGTCTCCTATCTGATTGGCGTATTTTATAGGTCACTGGTCCTAGTACTTATTCCACCATATAGGGGCCTCTCCATGTGGGCAACATTTTATTCTCAGAAGTTGGAAGAATAACCAGTACTTTGTCCCTTACTTGAAACTTCTGCATTCGGGAATGCTGATTATAATATCTTTCTTGATTCCCTTGAGCTTGTAACAGGTTATCTAGGGCTATCGAGCAGAGATTTTCTACTCTCTCTCTTAGTTGTGAAGCATATTCAGTCACCCTTATTTCTTGATGTGGTTGTTCCTCCCATCCTTCTTTTAATATATCAAGCAGTGTACGGACTGGTCTACCAAAAAGAAGTTCAAAAGGGGCAAATCCCGTTGACGACTGTGGTGCATTTCTGAGAGTCATCAAAATCCAAGGTAATAAGCAATGCCAATTTCCTTCTCCTGGAGTTGTAGTTTTTCTTAACATTTGTTTGATTGTTTGATTATATCGCTCGACTAATCCATCTGTCTGTGGGTGATAGACGGCGGTCTTGAGATGTTCAATCTTTAACGTTTCACACACCTGTTTCATCACTGCTGACATAAAATAACTTCCTCTATCAGTCACAATTGCTTTGGGGCTTCCCACTCGAGCAATGAAGGGAACTAACACATCACATATCTGTTGTGTGTTGGTAGACCTCAATGGAAAAGCCTCTGGATAGCGGGTGGCGTAGTCAACTAACACTAATATGTATTTGTGCCCTCGACTAGTAGGATCCAAAGCGCAACTTTATCCATACGTATTCGATGGAATGGTTCCACAATTAAAGGCCTAGTTTGTAGTGGAGCTTTTACGACTACTGCCTTATTCTTCTTCTGGCATTCAGTACATTGTTGACAAAACCTGGTCACTTGACCGTATACCCCGGGCCAGAAGAATCATGCTAATATCCTTTGCGTTGTTTTCTCTGTACCCAAGTGACCCCACTTGCACATGAGCTACTTCTAATACGGTCTAATAATACTTACTGGGAATTAACAGTTGTCTAAGTGTTTCACCCCCTTGGTTTTGTGTGACCCGGTAATATAGACCTTTGTCCTTTTGATGCTCGGGCTCTTCCCTTCCCGGCGTCCTTCTACACATTCTCGTGCATTTTTCAAGACCGGATCCAATTCTTGTGCCATCCGGAAACTGTCCCCCTGCTCGTCGAGCCTCCAATCCACCGTGACAGGGTACATATTCTGCTCGAGCCACTCTTTCTTTTCGTTCCGATGTTTGGTTATGCTTTTCTGTTCCTTTGTGGAAGTGGTCACAATGACTTGCTCATAGAAGGGGGCAGTCTTCAACCACTCTTTCCCGATGTTTTGTATTAGTCGTGGCAGATCGGGAACATCCGATCCGACTAATAGGGGTTTTGGTAACATCGGCATCACAGCAGCTCTTACCCCAATTTGCTGCCCCGCCACCTTAATCCTGATCTCCTTAGTGGGATACCTTTTCACATCCCCATGCACACACCTTATTGGGATGCTAACATTCGACTCAGGCACTTTACCTACCAGATCAGCTGTAACTGCTGTTTGCAGGCTCCCGGAATCAATCATTGCTCGGGTTGGGCGGCCCTCCACTTCAGCTTCACAGGTATAAACAGATGGCATTTTGATAAGCTGGTGTTCTTCATTGTCCCCAGTTTCTTTTGAAATTTCAAAAGTGCCAACGTCCATCGGCTCGGACTTGTTTCGCTTAGGACAGAGTCGTGCTAGATGTCCCCACTCACCACATTCGAAACATTGGGGACCTTTGAAGGATTGACTAGCTGGTCTTGTTATAACAGTTCCTGGAATACCTTCACTGCCAGGTCGGGATTGTGATCCCTCCCACTCATAACTGCGTATCATTGAATTTGGCCACCTTGACACATTTGTTGATCTATTGACGGTGGTCGAGGGTCCATTGACGATTCTGCAGGGTGCTGCATATGTCATCATTTTACTTTGACCTGCCTTTTCGTATGCCGATGCAATGTTCACTAGTTCCATCGAACTAGGACGGTGGTGCTGTCTAACCCATCGTTGTATCGTTGGTGGTAGCGCATCTATAAATTGTTCTAATACAATCTTCTTGGCCATTTCTTGAGTTGAGGTGGTTGAGGTTTGTAGCCACTTGTCGCCTAATTCTTTAACGTGATAAAATAATTGTCTCCGGGTTTCCTCACTTTGTAATTTGATTTCTCTAAATTTAATCCGGTATGCCTCCTCATCAGGTCCCAACCTTTCAAGTACTACTCTTTTCATGTCGACACAATTGATGTCATCTGTCGGATTGGCAGCCTGATATGCACTTTGCATCTCGCCCGTCATCAGGGGAATCAATGAAATGACACCATTGTTCAGCTGGCCACTGAGCATTACTCGCCACCCTCTCAAAATGTACAAAGAAATGGGCTGGATCTTCTCTGGGGGTATATTTTTGTAGTACAAAGGCTGGTACCTGAGCATGTCTTCTTAGGTTAGTGGTTTCAATTAGTTGTGCCTGTTGAACTTGTAGTGCTTGTTGGAATGCCTGGCGGTCTGCTTGTGCCTGTTGACTCTGTAACTGCAGTAATTGTTGTTAAAGATACTGCCCCTCACTTCAAGTCTTTATTAGAGCTTCCATTGTGTTGTGCCTTATCCCACAGCTGCCACCAAATGTCAAGTTTCAAAATGGGAATAAAGGCAATCACTCTAGATATTCTGTAAAAACTGTCAACTTTTATTCAAACTCAACACGAACTTTTAACTGCAAGAAAGATTCTCTGTAGTTGATTAGAAAACTAGCTTCTCTTCACTGCTGAAGTGATATTTCTTTAAATTCTTCCAGAAGGTGTGCCAGAATCAGTCTCTCAACTTATCACTTAGACAGAACATTTCTTATCTACTAAATTTAACTTGAACGTTCTCCAGCCACTTTCAATCACATCGTAAAAGTCATTTCATTCTTTCCTTTCTTGTTTTTTTTCTCTCCTTCCACTTTGCACTCTATTTCTTATTATTAAAGTCTGACTTTCTCTTTATCCTTTCATTCCTCTCTTTTTCCTAGCTGCAGTTCACTGATGGCTCCTAGAGGTCCTTGCAGCAGGCTTAACATTAATTCTTGGTACCTGCAGTTCCACTGGTGGCTCATAGAGGTCCTTGCAGCAGGCAACAGCAATTCTTGGTATCTGCAGTTCCACTGGTGGCTCATAGAGGTCCTTGCAGCAGGCAACAGCAATTCTTGGTATCTGCAGTTCCACTGGTGGCTTCTAGAGGTCCTCGCTACAGGCTTAACAGCAATTCTTGGTACCTGCAGTTCCACTGATGGCTCCTAGAGGTCCTCGCTACCCGGGCCTTTCCTTTCTCTACATTCAGGAAGCGAGATCAGCTGTTTCTGCTTCACTTCTCTCAGCACTCCTGCAAACTCAGCTGTCAGTTATTAGCTGTTCCTGGAGCTTCTCCTTTCATGGACCTCACACTCCAATCAATGTTTCTTCCTCTATTTAAAAAAATCTATTTAACTGAAGATCATTTTCAGTGCTACTTTCTAATAAGCCCAGGCATAAGTTCTCTCTTTCTTCCTCTGTAACCTGGCAACCAGAACACACAGGAGACTAGCTTAGATAAAAGCACCTACAAAGACAATCTCTTTTCCCATTCGCCAGTTAAAATGTCCTTTATCATGTATATGTCCCGCCCTCCTTCACTCATTCCTTCATATTCAGAATAATGCTGTGAGGTGCTGTGAGGCCGAATGTTACCAGATAACATCACCTGGTTTCATATACTTCAACCCCTCATGTGATTGACTCTTTCACATGAGGCCCCATTGATATTTTCTGCAATCACAAGAGGCATTGTGAATGAGAGACACAAAGAATCTCCCTTTGATTTTATGTGTGGAGGGCATAGATATGCTGATGAGGCCTCTGGGTGCAGCAGGGCTAAGATAATATCTAGCTGTTGGTCAGCTGAATTTGCCATCAAAAGGATTTGTAGGGAAAACATGGAGTCTGAATACCCTGAAAATCTTGCAAAGATCATGTCATGGTTGTCCAATATATTAAATGTTCCACCAGTATCTACAGTGTTGACTATTGGGACAGATTTTCACGGATCTGGAATTCTGAAATAAATGTCTCCCCAGATCTCAAGGAAATCCATTGCATTCTTAGTTTATTTTAAGGCATTTGGACTGCTTTTAATTGTGCTGTGCTACCAACGCCAGGATTGAAGCCACAATTGTTTGCACCTGGCCGTGAGACACTTATCTACAGTCCCAGTTTAGCAGCTGTTCAGGAGTACTGTGAACTCTCTTGTTACAATGATAATGAGCGGGAAATCCGAAAATATGGCAATATTTAAGAACTACTATTTAGTTTTAAAAGGTGTGCATTTTTATACTCCTCCTTTGAATTATCTTCCATGTGTTCATGATTAATCTGAGAGACAAATGTTTATGTGGGCAGGGAGTGGGGGTCAGACCAATCCCTCCATACCCACATACCACACGTCACTGGTGGGATCCCACTGTAAAAACATGTCAATTTCCAGCACTGAGTATCTAGGGGCAGTAACCATGAGCATATCCCATACAGTCAAGGCAGATGAAATATGGACACATTGCAGCTAATGTGAGCTAAAGTATGACATTTCCATCACAATATCCCCCTGTGAGAAGCCCTCCTCATTTCAAGTGTGTTTTGGATTCCTCTAATGTGCTATATTCACACAGATACAGCTACACAGTAGTGTTTGCCTTTATAGGCCAGGCATAACTGTGTGCACCAGACCCGCATCTTCGTTTTTAGAGTTAACTTGAGTCTTTTATGTGTCTGAGGTACATCATTTTGTGCAGAAATACTCACTGTTTTGATGTTACCATGGCCTAGTTGTTCCTGTATCCAGGCAGAAGAGTTGGCATTCTATCATATTTTTATGTCTAGCACTTCATATTTGACTCCTGACTCTTTGTGCTTCAAAGTGCAGTAAGAATAGAAATTATTACTGCAAGCGTTAATTGAGCAATCAACCCTGATGGGCAGAGGCATTACCAGGTCAGGTAATGCCCGGGGCTACAGGCCCAAGCAAAACTACTTAGTTCCTTCACCTATTCCTTGGCGGCCATTGCTGCTGTCGAAATGAACCGGAACTATGAGTTTCCAGGTGTGGAAGTGAGACGAGGCAGCTGCATGTACGTGGGACGGGGTTGTATGTTGGGGAGTGGGTGGGGAGGTTTAAATTGGAGATAGAGATGGGGAAGAGGTCAAGGGGGACTTAACTTCTATCCGGTTGGGAAGATGGTGGTCTCCCACTTGTGAGGAGGCTCAGAATACAGGAATTCCCATGAGGCAATGCCCGAGTTCCAAGCTCCTTGATTAGCTGAGAGGCCTCGTCCAATTTGGTGCTAATGGTGCTTAAATCATCACCATCAGAAAGATGCTGACACATGTCAGAATTGAGCTATCCAGTGGCAGCACAGTATGCTGTTTAATGAACTTTGCAGTTAAAAGAAACATTTATTAGGGCATCTATGCACGCCCCCTCTCCTGTCTCTGCCAGTCCTTTTTAAAAGAAAATATACACTATTATCAGGTTTACTAGAAAGCCTTTACATAATCCTGGTGCTTCTAAGCATTGTAATAAGTGTTATGTTAATAGAAAAAGTTACCCCCAGAGTCAATGCATTACCAAGTTAGCATAGTACCAATCAAATTGTATGTGTGTATATATGCATATATACATATGCATATTACATGGGCTGCGGTAGCGGCCATGTAGTTATGGTTAAGTTGCTAAACCCACAGGAAGAGCACTTTTTGGGTGGAATATAACTTCGCTCCCCCTGGACAAATCCTCACCAAACATTGCAAACACAGTATATGGGCCAATCTGAATTTATATGCAAAGTTTGGTGAGGTTTGGTGTAGGGGGGCAAAGGTATAGGGGGGGGGCAACATTTCTTTTTTCCCATAGACTGAATGGAGAAAAACTTTCATGTTCGCTCCGTGGACAGGACACCGATTGGATAATCGGCTCACGTCATGTCCGCAGACATACGACGTGTTTGCTGATTGGTTGGGGTGAAGCGTGAGGTGCGTCACATTCTTTCGATGCGGCCGTCATGTTGGATCCGCGAACAGTGCGGCGTGGAAGTGAGCATAAATCTAATTTTGGGGAATGTGTTGGTGTGTAGGAGTGGCTGGAGAGGGAGGGTGGGGGAGTGAGAGATGGGTCAAATGCTGTATTTTTTTAGGTGGGAGAAGGCTGTGATGTGCTTGCGGTGTCCGTGGTCACCGTGGTTGTCCATGGACATACTAAACACTGGGCGCACTACTGGCTATTTTAACTTTACTATGATGTTGGTTTTGGGTCGTTAGTAGAGCATTGGGTGAAGAGGGTATGTATTGAAGACTTTGTGCATTGGTTGTAATGATTGTTTTAGAATGTTAATTGAAGAGGATAGGTTTTGAAGTGGACGTGTTATGTTTTTGGGTTGTGGTCATTTGGTAGGTGTTTGCTTCCATGGGTGGGTTATGCTGCGATGGTTGTGGCCAAGGCCTAGAGTCTTGGGTGCATGGCCGAGGCACGCACCAACCATGCACCCAAAACTCTAGGCTCTGGGCACAACCACCGCAGCATAACACATACATGCTAGCAAATATTTTGACTGTGGTATGTGGGCTGCTTAGGGGATATGTTTTCAAAAGTTTGTGTACTGATTGGCAGTAGTGTAATAGTGTTTATAGTATAGTGAGATGATGTGTGTTAGTTTGTTTGTTGGATTGTGTTCAGAATGTTGGTATTGAAGACTCTAGACATTTTGGGTTGTATTTATTGGTGAGGTGTTCGTTTGCATGGCTGTGTTATGTTGTGGTGTTTGTGAGTCTAATTATTATACACTTACGGTTTCCTTTGTTGAGGCTCTATGTAGAGCTTTGGCCATGCCATGCAGTCAAGATTGTAGGTTTTGGCAACAAGCACTGAAGCATAAGATACTCATGGAAGCAAACATTTTGGATTGTGGTCTATGGTCAGGTGTTTGCTGAATAGGTGTGTTATGCTGTGGGCTTTGTGAGTCCAATCATTATATACTTACTGTTGGACTTTTTGTGGTTGTATGCAGTTTTTTCATGACATGGGTAATTGGAACAGACATTCTTTTTCAATCTCTGTGATAAAAGAAAAGATCACATGTTAGTGTAAGTAGTTTATAATGAGTTATTGCATTACATAGTAGACATTTCGGTATTTTGTCGACCCTCATAGTTAGTACTTTAGAAGTACTACAGTTCAAACCAGTGTACTGTGCAATTTGCTCAGTTCCTGTGTTTGTTCATTAAATCATTGGGTCTGTGGGAAAAAAATCCATGCTGGATTAAAAAAAAAAAACTTTCTGCGTTATGGTACAATATATTTCTTTGGTTGATTTCAATAGGAGGAAGTGAATAGGTGTGTGGTTTTTTATTTGGAAGTGATGGTAGTATTGTTGCAATTAGATAGCAGTTGATGTATTCTAATTGTTTATTTCTTGTTCCATTTGAGTGGTATTCATCTATCTGTTTGCTTGCTGCAGAATTTTGGGGCAGTTAGATACCTGTTGGCGTATTCTAACTTTCTTTTTTGTTTCTTTTGAGCAGTATTCTTTTATGTGTTTGCTTGTTGCAGAATTTTGGGGCAGTTAGATACCTGTTGGAGTATTCTAACTGTTGATAGTTTTGCAGTTGAAGTTTTGTTGATGTTCATACACAGATTAGTTATTAAATTTTGGTTTTAAGAATATTAAGTAAGCGTTTACAAGATTTGCTGGTAATCTCTGTTTTAGATTAATGGTAGTATCATTACATTCGAACCATCCACCATTCTTTTTTATATTTGCAGTGTAGTGACCTGCATTGGTTGTGGCTCCTGCATGGTAGATTATACCTATTGTTGTGAAGGTTTTCTTACCAAGTGATACTTGTCCATGTGTGAATCCAGTTAGCTTGCAGTTGTTTTTGGTACCATCTGTATTGTAATGTAAAAGCATTACTATTATGTATTTACTATGTGTCTGTATTTGTAAGGTCGAGAGATTATCTAAATTGTAGGTAGTACATAATCTGCCATGGTTTGCATTTTGTATAAATTGCTGAAATTGAATGGATTCACAGTTAGGTATGGATACATACACAAAGCGTTCATTAGGGACTTGTTCTTGTGCCACATGGCTGCAAAGAGTGCATGTATGTTTCCACATGTATGAAATCTGGAAGAATTCATTTATAGGTATGATTTTGTTTTCCAGTACTTGTAGTAAGTACATTAGAAATTCTTGTGGATCTTGTGTGTTTATAGTAAATTTGACCATTCCAGCACAGTAGTCCAATTCCTGCCTTACATGGTGAATGGTGACTGCGTATGCTAGTTAGAGAAAATTGTTCTCTTCGTACATACATGTCTTTGAAAAGAAAGAAGCGGGCTGTTGAGCGTCCTATCCTTTTAACTTCTGATAGTTTGTCAAAGAGAATATTGACAAACTGAATGCTGTTGTCACGTGGGTATGTTTGAAAGGCAATAACTGTACCAAGTGCTCCATTAACTAGTCCTTGGTCCACGTGAAAGTTACGTTTAAGCATTACTCTACAGTTTAGAGATAATTTTAATATTTTCTCAGAACCAGCTGTGTTAGAGATAGTTTTTTGTAAGGTATTTACCCTTGTTGTGGCTTCTTGACACATGGGTAGTGTCATACCATGTACGTCCAGCTTGTCTGTGGAGCAAATTTGAACTATTGGTTGCATTTCTTTTTTTAACATTGTTTCATTGAATTCTGAACAGCTTGCAAGAGTTGGCATCAAGGACATACAGTTTAAATGTTTGTGTGCTAATTGTTCCATGACATCAGTAGCACATGACATATGGTCACAGAGTGCATGGATGTGCCTGGTTTTTAATATAGATTGTGCTTCTTGAGATAGTACACCACTCTAATACTTTTTAAAATGTTGGCGTATGTGAGGTCTGCAGACTGACGCATGTTTTCAGTTAATTCTTTGTATTGGAAATGTTGCCAAAGGTTGACATTTTCTATGCTGCCAAGAGTTTTACGGCATAGTTTGTGCCCTAAGGTTTTAAAAATAGGTTCACCTTTAACTGGTGTTAATTAAAGAAGATCTCCAAAAACTATAATGTGTTTTCCTCCAAAGAGTTCTTCATAGTCTGTTTTCAGGACCTCTTGTAATCTGAGGTGAATGAAGGCTAACATTAGATTGGAAACCATGCTTACCTCATCTATTAGCAGCATTTTCATTTGTTTGAAAACTCTGCACAGTTCCATTGCAGCTTCTGGAGAAAGCTTGTGGTAGTCTCATTTGTTTTGGTGTTCTACTGGAAGGAGAAGTAATTGGTCTAAAGTGACACTGCCTATATTGTAGGCAGCTAAGCCTGTGGCGGCAGTTACAACAGCTAACAGTTTGTTGTTTGTCAGTTGTTGGAGGAACTTGCTGATGATTTTGATTAAAAATGTTTGCCTGAACCAGCTTGACCACTCATATATAACAGTATAGGTTTGTAGTCTTGGCAGGTACGATTTCTAGTTTCATGCTGCACGCCATGTTCAGGTAACTCAGGGTGACCAACCCCAAGTTTCTTGCAAATATTTCAAAAAAGGTAGCAGGCGCTCCTCTCCAGAAAGAACATGGAACATGAAACACTTGTGTATGGGTGCGTTATAAATGTCATATCATATCATATCAGATCATATGGCATGGTAACCTGTTCTGAGATGAGAGTTTGCAGCACTCGCTTTTTGCTCACTGTAACTTTCACAGATGGGAAATATCCATTTGCATATCAGTATTTGTCTCGCCCGCATGGGCAGTCCAGCACCAAAATGCTATGGCAATTCCTCTCTGAACAAGAGCACCAACAGCAACCCCATACACGTGTTTCAGTCTTGTTGGGCCTCATCAGTGAGGTGGAGCTGTGCCTCTCAGCACAGTGAGCGGGGCGTCCACGTCTGGTTGCCACGAGGTAACCCAGGATGACCAACCCCAAGTTCCTCGCAAATATTTCAAAAAAGGTAGCAGGCACTCCCCCCCCAGAAAGAACATGGCATGATAACCTGTTCTGAGATGAGAGTTTGCAGCACATGCTTTTTGCTCACTGTACCTTTCACAGATGGAAAATATCAATTTGCATATCAGTCTTTGTCCCGCCCGCATGGGCAGTCCAGCACCAAAATGCTATGGCAATTCCTCTCTGAACAAGAGTACCAACAGCAACCCCATACACATGTTTCAGCCTTGTTGGGCCTCATCAGTGAGGTGGAGCTGTGCCTCTCTGAGCACAGTGAGCAGGGAGTCCACGTCTGGTTGCCCCCAGGTAACTCAGGATGACCAACTCCAAGTTCCTTGAAAATATTTTAAAAGAGGTAGCAGGAGCTCCTCTCCAGAAAGAACATGGCATGATAACCTGTTCTGAGATGAGAGCTTGCAGCACACGCTTTTTGCTCACTGTACCTTTCACAGATGGGAAATATCCATTTGCATATCAGTCTTTGTCCCTATGGCAATTCTGTTTGGATAGTATGTGTCTATTAAGTTGTTGTTAGCATGTCTTGGCTGTTGGGATCATTGTTGGCTATTGTTTCTATTTCTTGATATGATTTGAGAACTCTTTTTCTAGATTTAGCAGGACCAAGGCTTAGCCATACTTTATTTTCAGATTTTCCATACAAGGCAGTACCGGTTAAACGTGCTGCAGTCTTCATAGCAGCCACATTCTCTATGGGAGAGCATTGTTATGCCTAAGCTGTAAAATGTCTCTGATAGTGTTTTGTCGGATGATTTGTCATCCCAGAGATCTTTGAGCTCTGTTTTTTTGCTTTGGTTAAGTAGGCTGTGACAAATTGTGCAACAGCAGTGTAATTGTCTGCAATGTACAGCACACCTATATTTGGATTCCATAGGAGGGCAATGATTGCATTGTAATCATTGATGTATTTTGATCCTTCTGTTCTTTTTATGTAATATGTGTTCTTACGTGATTTACCTTTGACACTATGTCTAACAGAAGACATGAAGTTCTTTACTTGACCTGTTGTTGAAACTGGTCTAGGGAAACCAAAGCAGCATTTGTTGTAGTATTTCCCTTTGTTTTTATATTTGCGATGACAATACTTCCCACCTTTGTGTCTTTGAAATTGTAAAACTTGTGCATCAAGGTCACTATGTGTCATTTGTGAAGGGATTTCACAAGTGATATATTTTTGGATGAACTGCAAAACAGTGGCGTCACTGTCCTGACCAAATTCAGGAGTATCTTTAATCCACAAATGCATGTGGATGTGTGGTGCTCCTCTTGCTTGGTATTTTTTTCTCCAAAAGAAGTGTTGAACTTCTCCAAGGGGAGGAACAGTTTTATTACAAATGAAGTGTAGCATAGCAATGAAGTGATGATGGAAATATCTTGATACATTTACCAGATCTAGAGAGCAGAGTTCTCCTGGTGTTTTAAATCTATATTTGTTTTGTTTTTGATTGCTATGCGTAGGAAATTGTGTAATTCTTCCCTAGCATATTCTGCACAACTTAATGTCACAAACCAAGTGGGTGGGCCAAGATTTCTTATCATACAGCGTCTATCTGCATGATGTCGGAACCAGTATTTTTTTGTACCACACATGTTTGCTAAAAGAGTTGTAATGCTTGACTGTAAAACCTCATCTTTTTCTTGTACTTTTTGTAGTAATTGCGTAGCTGACATTTTGAAAATTGGTACTTGATTTTAATGTGTGTGCAACTCTGTAGCATAGAGTTGCTAGTTCACTTTCAAAGAGAAGGAGGGATTTTATTGCACGTTTTGTCCGAATCTGGGGTCTTCAAAATACATTTGTAAAGAGCGGTATTCCAATGCTGTTATTTGTTTGAGTATTTCATCGTACCTTCCACCTTTTCCAGTAGGAAAGAGTAAAAGGAAAGACTTGTGCTTCTATACTTTTTTCCCATATGCTGATTGGAGATCCTTTGGCTTGTCGCATTTGGTAAGTTTTCAGGGCATAATCTATGGTGTCTTTAGAGTGTAATGTGTGAATTGTATAATGGTCTAAAATATTGGATTCTGTAGCAGGATCTAGAATTTGAAATTGACCAGTTTCTGATGAGTCTTTAATTATTTTGGTGGTTTCCCTCAGGTTTTCTTCAATAGTTATTTCTTTGGAGTATTCATTGTTGTCTTTTAGATATTGCAATGCTTCTCTAGCTTTATGTAAGTCCACGAGTTGTTGCCAAATGTTTCGTCTTTTGTAGGTACGCCATTTACTAAGATAATTAAAGATTGATCTATTGGACATTGCACTCCCAGAGTGTATACATTTTCTTTGAGATCTAATGACAAATAAACTACTTTGCCACAAATGCCTTTCAGTAATTTAGAGGGAGGTAGTTTTGCTGTTTTTGGTTGAATGCGTATTCTTGCTTGAAATGGGTGCACTGTTTGAATTATGATGCTCTCATACAAGTTAAGTTGTTGCAGGGGTTTTGGTAGTGGGAATAATTCCAAGTTATTTGTGATAGCACATGAAGGTATTTGGTTGTTGTCAAGTTTTGCAGTGCAGTAACTGCAAAGTATTAAGGGGTCAGTAATTTCGCATTTGTTTTCTGCTATAAGATGGAGAGCTAATTGGAACCACTTGGAATCTTCATTGTCTTCTATTTTGTACATTATGTCTACAGATTTTGTGCTATTTTTATAAAAAGTCCTGCGGCAACACACACACACATAGTTTGATACTTCAGCACATGTGCTTTTAAACTTTTAGTATTTCTTTTTTGTATGTGTGTAGTAGAAGGTTGCCATCTGTAAAGTTGTTGCTGGTCTGTTGTAAAGCTATTGCATTTTGTAAGTGGCTTTCACTTCTAAAATATTTTCTCTGCATATGCTCTATTTCTTAGAGTAGTTCTTTGGCTGTACCATGTAGAAGATTGTTATTTAAATTGGTAGTGCTAAAGCAGGACCTTTGGCATAGTACAGTTTATGAACAAGATTTCTTATAGTTGAATGGTGTGTTGATATAAGTTTGATATGGTGGATGGTGCTTTTGCAAATAGGTCCAGAAATGCAGGCTATTGAATGTCCTTGTAGTCCTGGGTATTTTCACACTGGACCGGAGTCCATACTTTATAATAGTTTTATTTTCAATTTTTCTTTGCCTTTCACATACTGATTGAGGAACTGACATGAAGATGTGAAAGATTTTTTGCCTATATTACACATTGATGTGCACGGCCATTTGTAGACTGGACGCATTGGTTCAGTGGAATAGAGAGTTGATACTAAGTTTTCTGGGGTTATTTTTGTGAGCAGCGTTTCTTGTTCCATAATGGTATTGTTAAGTTTTTCATACCCTCGTCCACTGCTATGTATGGCAATTGGGTTTCTTTGCTTTTGTTTTTATGCTTCTTCATTGAAATATGGTTCTGTGCTGGTGGTGTGACCACAGATTCACCTCCACAGATGTTTGCAAAGCCATCTTTGTTGATATTCCATTCATTAAGAAGTCTTTTTGTAGTCTAGTAGTTAGTTTTGTTAGTGGTTTCACTGTTTAACACTAAAATAAATAATTTCCTTGTGAGAATGATTGCACTGTCTATGAGAGCTTCTAGGATTAATTTTCTATGATAGGTTTTACGGGTTGTGCTCGATTTCTCACCTGTTTTTATAAGGTTCTGAAGGACTCTGGTGGAAAATATTTTATAAAATATTTTTTTTGGTGGATTTATAGGTGCAGTGTTAGCACTAGTGGTAGCTGCAGTCTTTTTAATAACTTTCTGTTTAGTTTTACATTTTGAAAGAGGAGGCCAAGTTTATTTAGTGGAGGCTGCTTTTTTCCGCTTAGTGACTGTATTAGCTGTTTTGTTTGAACTTTTTGTATAAATTCTGCTAGAGGTGGATGCTTAGTTTGGACACTTATTTTGATTTTGTCTATTTTTGCGTTCCTTTCTACAGAGTTGCTTTTTGGTAGGCATTCTTTGGGGTCTGTTGGAGAAAAAAAAGAAAGTGTGGGTTGGGACGTTTTGCAATGTATGTGTGCTTTGTGCATGAGTGGCTGAGTATGATCGTAGGCATGTATGTAGAGGTATCTGATTGTGATTGTGCAATGGGCTGTTACTTCAGGTTGGGAAGGCTATTCTCGTATTTGTGGGTTACTATACTGGTGTTCAGATGACAATACAAAGTGTGCACCAGCTGAGGGGCAATCAGTAATACTGAATCTAATGCTGCAGGGTTTATACAATTGTTTGTTCTACAATACCAGAATTCTTAAGTGTTTGAGTAACAGTTAGAACATTATGGCAGTATTGCACTTACATTTTTGGATGGAAAGAGTAGGTTTCTTCTGTCTGAGTTCTGGTTCGTACTTCAGACGCTGCTGGTTTTCAGGAGAGTGGTCTTCACTGCAATTGTGAAAGAAAGAAGTTAGTAAATATGTGTGTTAATAGCAATGTTGTTAATGTAGACATGAATTTGTTTATTTTTGTAGTAGTAGTGCTTTATGATAACTGTGCATAGAATGTAGATGCAGTTTCCTTTGTCTATGTGCATTCTGTATATTTTACTTAGAATCTGTCAGTTGAACTTGCCTTAGAAATGATTACAATAGTAAGCACACAGAGCACACTTGGCTTTTTAAAGCAGTGCTATTGGATGTTTGGAAATAGGACAAATAACTGTATGCTTTTCTTGCTATTTATACAGGGTAAATGTCATGAACTGTGGGGAAAAGCATGCAATGTATGTATTTGTGAAAGTGTGGGAAATAAAGGATAAGGCTTTGATGCGTTCAGCAGCTTATTACTGGATAGTTGTAGGGGAGAAGGTTTAAATAAGAAAACCTGGAAAAGTGCCAAAGGGACAAAGCAAGTTTACCGGACTGTAGGTGATTAGCAAACTACTGGGTGATCCTGTGGTGCTTGGAGATGGGAGAGTCTGAAATAAAGTAAGGGTTGCATGAAAGGGTCTACTGCTTGTTTTGCAGACTGAAGGGAAGGGGGAGATGTTATATGTGTTGGTTTACTACACTGTTGTACTTGATGTGATAGACATGACTGCACCTGTGTATAGTTGAATGATGTTGTAAATTCTAGAACGGAATGGGTGTTTGCGGACAGGGCGTACACCATCTGGGGCTTCTGAGCATGAAATGGGAGTGTATTTTGGGGATTAGCCAATCAGGTGTTGAGGTTCTGCTTTGTATTGAGAGAGGTTGTGTGTAGTGAAGATGGCAGAGTTGGAGAAAGTCAGGGTGCTGATGGTTGCAAATATGATTATAGATGGTATGCTATGTTTAAACATAAGGCTTCCAGTTTTGGTTTTGGAAGAGTGGAGGTTTACTGGTCAACTGTGCCTGGTTGCAATATGCAGGCAGTGGTTGGAGCTTGTAAAACCTTCTGCATGTGGAAGAGTCCAGATGTAGTGGTACTGCGTTGGGTTGGTGTCCATTTGGGATACACCAGTGCTCCTACTTTGTTCAGTAGTCTTGAAAACGTGGTTCAGGCAGTGATAGAGGTTGTTCCAAATGGTAAAGTGATTTTATTCTCAAACACTGCCTAGGGCACTATGGGACAATTCCAATGTTTCTGTCCCCAGCAAAATGGTGCAAGGTGTTTGGTGAACAGACTGATGGGATGGCTGCTTTTTGTAGAGAAGTGGAATGTTGTCTTGTTAAATGATAATATTGATTATGTCAATGGTGACTATTTTAAATCAGATGGCATTTCTTTATCCATATTTGGCAATGCCATGTTATTTCAAAATATAAGGAGTGCTTTACAGAGGATAATGTGAAGACATCAGGAAGAAAGTAAGTGGAAAAAACAAATTACAAAATGAAAGCTGTTTGTTTATAAGCAGTTTCCAAAAAAAGGCTCTTTTCAGAGCCAACCTCAAAGAGGAAGTGGGGAACACTATTTACATTTTTATTCCACACTTTCAGATTTTATGATTTGTCCGCGGACATCACGGCTGTCCGCGGACAGTGCGTATTACATACAGGGATTTTGAGGCTGAGAGTCATGCAAATGAGACTTAGCAGGGCAAGGGTTTGGTCAATAAGGTTTACTGGGTGTGATGTGTAAGAAGAGACTTTGTCAGAAAGTCTTTTTTGTGAGAAGAGAGCCGATAGCTATGGCTGTGTCTTTCAGAAGTCAGATTGTCTGGATTTTGGGAGACTCATGTATACATTGGTTGGAGGTGCATGGAGATGCATGCAGATCGCTGTGGAGTGGCTGCACATTTTGGATTCCCTCATGTGCAAGTGCACTGGAATTAACTGGCTGGATTTGGTACCTCTTTGTGCTACTTTGGTGACACAGCTTCATCCAGACATTATTATTATTCATTGTGGAGGGAACAGTTTAGGACATGTCTCTGGAATCTCTTTGCAATTTGAAATGAAAGAAGGACTTGGAAAAGTAATGGACATGTTTCCAAACTGCCGAGTAATTTTTTCTCGTATTGCTCTGTTCTTCTTCATTTAGTCCACAAATGGACAAAATGAGGCGCAATGTCAACAGGGCTGTTTGTGCCTTTTTGGGAGATGTTGGCATGTTCTCTTTTCACAATGAAAATATTATGTTTCGTAGTACACACATTTTTCGTAGAGATGGAGTACATCTTACTTATGCTGGCAATCAGATTTTTCTGCAAAATATACAAACTGGATTGCGATTCTTTTTGGAATTATAGCAATCCCTTTTCCAGTAGGTGTTGACCATTTGAAGTTTTTGAAACACAAAAAAACACCACAAAAAGGCTATTTTCAGAGCCACCACTTCCACCCAGAGAAGAGTGAAATAGTTTTGATAGGGCAGTACAATAAAATGTTAAATGTCTGCAGACTTCTAAAAATGCACAGGGTTCTGCAGCATTTCATTGGCACTTCTATTTTTGAACTGTGAAAGGCGGCTCTGAAAAGATCCTTTTTTTTTGGTTTTGTTGTTTTGTATTTTCTTTTGGTTTTTCAGACATGACACATATGGAAAGGAAGTGAAGGGAGGGCGGGTAAGGAAGGGGCACTAACCACGGGGATAAGAAAGGGCAGGTGGAAAGAGGAAGATGTAGTGTAGGCCTTAATCAGGTAGTTGGCAGTCCTTCTCATGCTCCCTTCGACCGCAGCCTCGAAAGCACTTCGAAGGGTCTCCCCCCTGCAGAGTACTGTGTCGCAGTACATACACAATACTGTGACCTACGAAAGGTAAGGATCTACAGCATCATGTTTGGCCTGCGAGGCAGCTGGAGGGATGCGCTGCTCCACAGGAGTGCCTCTTGTGGTGGCAGAAGCAGAAACGGAGGATGCTGCAGAGGAACTCAACCTACTACGTTTATCACAGGGTACAACCTTATGAATTTATGACCCTTTTCAATCAGGTTTCCATCCCGGAAGAGGAACTGAAATGGTCCTTAACTCTGTGATGGATGATCTTTCTCGGCTAGTCAATCAAGGTGGGGTTGGAGCCGTGTTGTTGTTATATCTGTTGGCCGCGTTTGACACGGTCGACCACCCCACCCTCCTGGCCAGCCTGTCTGATGCTGGGATTTCTGGCCAAGTCCTTGAGTGGTTTCAAGCCTTTCTCTCCAATCAGACTCAAGTAGCTCTGCCCCCTTTTTGCTCCCTTCCTGGCCTGCTCCCCTGTGGAGTTCCTCAGGGATCCGCCCTCTCCCCTATTCTATTTAATATTTATATCCGTCTTCTCCTGCTTCTTATTCTGTTGCATGGATTCAGATTTTATTCCTATGCCGACGACACACAGATTCTTGTCCGGCTTGATCTCACCAGAGCTGACACTGCAACTCGGTTAAGGAGCTGCCTGGAAGATCTTGGCACTTGGATGGCTGCTAACTAGCTGAAGCTCAATGGGTCCAAGACAGAGGTGATGGTGGTCGGTACTTCCTGCCCCCTCTCCTTCTGGACCCCTGAGTTCTGGGCAATTTCTTTAGGTACCTGCCCTTCTCCCGCGGCAACAATAAAAAATCTTGGTGTGACATTGTCATCTTCTCTATCCATGGTACCCCAGGTGGGGGCTGTATGAAAGTCTGGTCACTTGAAACTGTGTATACTGCGCAAGGTGCTCCTCTTTGTGCCTATTGAATACCACGCACCTGTGGTAGCTTCCTTAGTGTTGAGCACCACGGACAACTGCAACTCCCTCTATTTGGGTCAGCCAGGCTACCTTATCAACCGCCTCCAGATGCTGCAAAATGCCACAGTTCGGGCAGTCACTGGCCCTCCTTTTGGAGCTCACATCCCCTTCTCCACAGGCAACTGCACGGGCCGCTCATCGAGAAGCGCATCCTTTTTAAATCAATGTGCATTGTGCACCGTGCTTTCTACAAACAGGGTGCAGAATACATCCAAACAAAATTTCCCTGCTATGTGCCGTCCTGTCCTCTGCGCTCCCACTCTGCTGTTCTGATTTCCATTCCTCGAGTCAAACTCTCTCGTGTCGGCGGCCGGGCTTTCTCTGTCACTGCCGCAAAGGCCTGGAACAGTCTTCCTCTGTCTCTCCGAAGGGTTGATAACCATCTGTCTTTTCGTCGTGCCCTTAAGACCTATCTCTACTAGGCTCCTCTGAACTACTGCTCTCTCTGTATCACTCAGCGCCAAGATAGCCTCGGGTGTATGCGCGCTTTAGAAATGTATATAACATAACATAATACCCATGACATCAAAGATGACATCACAAATGACATTACATATGCATTTTAGTTTTTATGTGCAGCCTATACAAGGGATTGTTTTTATAATGTTGGCATAAAAAAGTCAAAAAATCATTGGAAGAACTAGCATTTGCCAAATAGTTCATTAGGTGATGCATTGCTATAAACATCATTGTGTTACTGATTTCTTTCCAGTACATGAATGAACTTGTGTAGAAAGGTAGGCATTCTCTACAGCATGCGCCAGAGAGCAGCAATATTCAATACCTTACTATGTTGGATAGTAAATTGATGAATCCTTTTATTTAGCATTTTTTGCACTGTGACACATATACTAAGTACCTAACAATGCCTTCTTTACTGCATAATTGTAGTAGTACACGTAAAATATAAAAAGACCACAATGCACATAAATATGAATATATACAAGGAAAGTAAAGTAAACAAAAAACAGCAGCATTGCCAGAAAGTGTTAATAACCTGCCTATTTAAGTTCCTGCACAGACATGATTGCTGTATCTTAAAGCTGCTTATTTCCTTATGTTTATGTGTTGTATAATGTGAGTGAATTCTAAGGAACGTAGTGTAAGTATATAAAAGAAGAGTAAGGTATAGAAACAGTATCTTTTGCATGTTTACTTCCTGACTGTTACTAAAAAAGAAACCTGGCCAAGATATGTTAGTGAACAAAAAAGAAGTAGTAATAAGATATGTAATGTTATCAGTGATCTTTGATGTCATGGGTATTAGTCTTAGCAATGCATGGTGGTGGCGTGAGTTATGGTTGCTTAGCTTACCATAACTGGTGAATTTCTAGGGTTTTTTGGTTTTACTTAAAACCATAACATCCATTTGACAACATGTTTTCACTGAATTTCATTGGTTTTTAGTGGCGCAACTTAACCATAATGTCCCATTAACAAAGGTTGTTCACTGAATCACTGAATATATATATATATATATATATATATATATATATATATATATATATATATATATATATATATATATATATTTTTTTTTTTTTTTTTTTTTTTTTCAAGGAAAAAACTTTAGTTGCAGGGACGTTAATGTGAGAACATAATGTAACAAAACCCCTGAAATTCAGCTAAAGCCACCTTAACTTTGCGCCGCCTGTTGTGCAGCCTATGCCCACAATGATGACATCACAGATGATATCTATGTCCATTTTAAAACACTACCAGACCAACAGCTATGCCCTCGGCCATGGCCAGTGAGTACAGCCTTTGGCCATGCCCATTCTACATTTTACAACACTTGAAACCTATCGCTCAAAGACGTTTATCAGTCACAGACTGATTATGACATGTTTTGTCAGTATTTTTATGTATTAAAGATGGCAAGCTTTTAGAACTCCCAATTTTTTAGGCAGTGAGCAGTGATATTAAATTATTTTCCAAGCGTCACACACTTTGGTTGAGCAGCGTGCTACAAGCCCCTTGTTTTATGGCTGATCTCTTGTTGACTGTTGTGATACATCGCACAACCCCAATTGGCCGCATTTGAGCAGCACAGAAAGTGTAAAAATGACCGGCTGCAAGAATAAGATATGCCCAGGTACTTCTCCTATAGTGAAAATCAAAAGTTGGTACCCATGAATGTACGCATGGTAAGTGAACATATATCTTAAAGTGAAATATACAAATGTAGTTCAATTGACCTACTCCTTAGACGAAAGTGCACAAGACAAAATATCATTGGACTTTTTAAAAAAAAGTAATGAACACCAGGAAAATAACCTGAGAGAGGATATGTTCCAATAAAAATACTGGTAAAGTGTGAAAGGTGCTCACCTTCTAAACTCAGCAATCTGTAGTTAAATATTCCCTGGAAAACAAAATCCCAATAATAAGTGCTTGTGGTCTTGTGGGTAAGCGTCTGCACTGGGAACATGACAACCTGAGTAAAATCCTGGTAGCCAAATACATCAGCAAGCTTGCCAACCTCAGAAAACCCATGGGGCTGGGTCTGCCATCTGAAAAATGTTACACCATCCACCCACATGTGTCCTTTAATCGTGCCCTGAAAAACAGCCACAATTAGCGGAAAACAACTGCACCAGGGTCAAGGATTGCAAACTCTCTTGCCACATCCTGCACTAATACTCATGACTTACTAGTCCTCTCATCATTCTCCCTCCCCACAACCTTGTCTGGCTTTCAACAATACTCTGCTTTATAAAGATCAAAAACTATAGTGTCAATCAAATATATAAATTCTTATAGAACTATGTTAGGCAAAAAGTGTAAATTGTGGCCTTATTCTCCCCATCTTGACTGGGAGACTACAAATGCCAGAATGCAATTCAACAAAAGGCAAAACAATGGTCTCTCAGTGAAGTACTTTCAAGTACTGATAGTAGCACAGTTTGAAAAATAATAATGTGGATGCTGTGTGTTTTCATAGTGTATTTTGAGATGTTTAAAACAAAGAAAACACACTGCATCCATGACTGTGGACTGAACCGGCCCTCCTTAGCTTCAAAGCTAAGAAGAGGTGGCCCCCTCAGGCAATGTTGCTCTAACTGATCATGTAACCCGTGCTCATTTGTTAGGCAACATGGCCTGAGGGAGCCTGCCCCTTCCTCGCTTTGATGCCAAGCAGGGTTGGTCCTGGTTACTGCATGGAAGGCATACCTGGATGACCAGTTTAATATGGACTACAGATAGTCACGGGTATGTGTAGTTTTGTAGCTGCAAATATTGTAAAAGTGGCAGAAGAATAAAATGCTTTTTGTCCCCCAGTCCCACTCCAAGTGCACCCCTCATCTGTGCCAGCTCCCCACACTCTTGTGAAGGCCTGCGCTCTC
The DNA here is from genome assembly GCF_040938575.1 of Ambystoma mexicanum. Classification (NCBI taxonomy): domain Eukaryota; kingdom Metazoa; phylum Chordata; class Amphibia; order Caudata; family Ambystomatidae; genus Ambystoma; species Ambystoma mexicanum. The sequence continues at coordinate 176,104,382 of NC_090922.1, forward strand.
CCATTCCCTTTCACAGTTCTCGCTGTTTCTGTGATGCAGTTTGCTATGAAAAGTCAGCTATTCGCAACTATTCTGTCCGATAGCTGAGGTTACAGAAAAGCTTTGTTTTGCAAACTCAGTACCTAGATCTCCTCCAACTGCCAAATTCACTTGATGTCCTCATGCCTCCCCCATGCAGGATGTCATTTGCATGTTGTTTTTACCCCAAAAGCATTTTTTCTGCATTTCATTTTCCGATACCCTCTGCTATAACCTGTGGTATAACCTGGGGTATAACCACGGCTATCTCTCGAATTGATTTAAAAAAAAAAAAAGATGGTGGCTGTTTCATTTATAAACTCCCGGTTTCTTGGCAATACTGTGAATTAGCTATCTATTTTGGAGAAAGGAGAACCGCCTTTTCCATCAAATATTATAAAAACTACTGGACTGAATTACCCCAAACCACAAAAGTGGCCAGGTTGTTCCGCACCTGGTGCAAACCCGTCCAGCAATTTGGGCTGTGCAGTCTGGCAAAAACAGACCTTTTTTGTAATGGGAAAATGAATGGGGACTAAGCTGCAACTTCATTTTTTTTAAACAACATTTTAATTATTTTACACACTGGGCCTCATTACGGGTCCGGCTGTAATCCTGCCGGTGCTACCGGCGGGTTGCCGCCAAACCCGTAATAATTTACCGGCACCTGACTTCCCGGTGCCACCGGCTCATTATGAGTCCAGCAGCCTGGAAAGTCAGACGCCAGCAAATCCGACCATCTTACTTCTTTATCCATTTGCAGGCTTCCTTCAGGCAGGCACGCGCTCCACCCTCCTGCCTCTAGGATGGACTCTCTTTCCTCGTCTGACATGTCTTCTCCCCAACTAGTGTGACTATCATCACCTTCACCCTTATCCAGATTCAATCTAGTTAAGCACAATGCTCTTTGTTCATTACTGAACAAGCTTTCTTCCTCTCTTTGTGACCGAGGCATTAGGGGTCGATCATCATTCCCTCGAGTTCCATGCTCGCTATTTTGTCTCAACTGTTGATAGGCTTTATCGATCCTTACTCCGATACTTTCTGCATCAAGTCTTTCCTCGTCTAATGCAACCCTAGATGCCCCTGGTGTTACTTCCTTTATTGGAAGGAACTGTTCTGTTCTATCCCATCATATTTCTGGGATTGGCCCTAATGGCTCCTTACGAATGAGACTGATATCAAGACCCTGCTGTCTCCGCCTTCCTTCCATTTCTTCATCTAGTTCTTTTTGATTTCTTGCCTCCCTTCTAACTCTTTCTTCCTTTTGCCTTAGTTGTTCTCTCCTTACTCCTTCCCTTGTTTCCTCTTCTTCCCTTCATCTCTGTATTATTTTATGCCTTCATTTCTGCGATTCCTCACTTCTCTCTTCCTTTCTCTTCTGTCCCTGTCTCCATCGCCCTCTATCTATTGTCATACTTTCTTTGTTCTTCTGTCCAATCTTCTTTTCTTTCTTGTTCCTCCTGATACATCTGTTCTCGTCACTCCCTGCTCTTCTTTTTCTGATCATCTTCTTTCAATCTCTTCTCTTGTTCTTTGTCTCTTCTTTTTTATTCATCCTTATATTGTCTTTGCCTAACTTCCTTGATGCTTTTCCCATCTAATTTGAGCAATATCTGTCCTCCCATCCATTCGTTCTGCACAAGCACTAACTCGCACCTTTATCCATTTCTCCTTTCCATCTTTTAATCTCCCTTTCTATTTCTGTTGATATATTTGACCGCTCACTCTTTTCTTCTTTGTCTTGCATAATCTTACTGATCTCTTTTTTTTCCTCTTATTCTCCTATGGACTATCATCACTGTTATAAGCGGGAGGGTCGTATATTGGATTACTTTACCCCGTTGCCGCTTTCAACTCCTTTAAAGGAAAGAACCCTACTTCTTACGTGCTATCGACTTTTACTTCAGACGAGGTAAGGGGAGCTGAGGCTCAACACCTTCCTCCTTTCGCTAACTAAGCATCCTCTCCTCAGGTGGCGGATCCTCTCTCTCTTCCTGGTACATTTTCCAAAGCTCTAGAATAGCTAACCTTTTCTCTAATTTCTTCCCCCTGTGCGCAGCGTACAAGTATGTAGTCATGTGTTGCAATACCGCTTTTGACAGCGATCCCCCTTGTGGCCATGGAATGAACATCTTATCTGCTGTGCCTTTCACCCATTCCACACTATACCGTTTGAGCTTGGGCATGTGTCTTGGCAGTGTCTTGCATAGGTGCATGACCGGAGTGTCTCCCATGATGACAAGTCTCAATTGACTATCAATACTTACCAGAATGTGAAATCACCACTTTTTCAATGCCCTGAAAACAACAAATATGAGCGTGCACCATCAATCACTGCTCAAGCCTCTAATTCCTTAATTAGCCATCTCTACCTCTGGATTGGTACCAACCTCTTCAGTAGGTAGTCACTATAGCTCCTTGACTTTTTCCAATTATGTCACAACTTCTATTGCTCTTCGATATTTGTACTCAACAAAACAAACAGACAGACTAGCAGACAGACCTATCAACTTTACACACAAATAAACACTGTGATCACACTTTTTTTCTCTCTCGCCTTTACTTATACCCTATACAGGTTTTAAGATGTCACCTTACACAAACCTGTTTGTGCATTTTATATTTCACTCTACTCGGTATTGACTCCTCTCTCCAATCCGACTACTTCGCCTTCCGTCCGCAGAGCACCCATGGAAACTGCAGGGATTTCAACAAAGGGAGACCTGCCCACTGTCTTGGTTCTTCTTGCAAGTTTATTTCTATCTGGCCGCTCTCCACAGGAAACCCTGCGATCTTCCAGCTAATGGCAGAGAATACTTGATCGCCCGAAACATTGGAGCAGAACTTAGTTTGAATCTTGAACCATCTGCAGTGCTACCACCTGAGTTTAGAGCCCTTTGAGTAACACGCATGCAGTGGATGGGATGCAGAATAACTGACACTAAATAATGGCACCGACTCAGGAAGATGGCAAAGTTTACTGTTTTAATATCAATTGTCTAAAAGAGGGAGTTACAACGGACATCAACGGATGTTTGCACAGTTCTCTCGTCGAATCTCATAAAAAAACACATTTATATACAAAATATTCATCATAAGTGACATCCTACTACATGGCAAATTTGAAAACCTCCGAGGGGTTGTGATAGGCTCAGGCCTTGAACATCCGGTTCACTTAGCAGCCTGTGAACTCGGACCCAGGTGCCAGGAGGTGGACTTGACTTTACTTCCCCATCCAATTAGCCCAACGTCTTTTATCACCTATGCCTTCTGCCATGAAGATTGTCTTTGAACTTGGCCTTGCAGAGTATTCTTGTCTCTGGGAATATAAGGGAGTGCGGGCATGCACTATCGTAGTTCTGGAACTCAATGCTCAACTCTATTTTCATGCTGGGCTCACGTTACAGGAGACCACAGTTTGGGCCATTTTTCAGAATTTAAATGTGTTAATTGAAAAAAGCTTGGCACGCATGATGTTCTTTCTTTATACCTTAACAATGGATGATTCCGCTTTTCACGTTCACTGCCTTCAAGAACATACAGCCGGCCTTAGCAGTCTTCAGCTTTGATACCAGGCCAGACAGCCTCGCCACTCATGTCCACAATCTCAGCTAACTCTTTGCTGCAACACAGCTCTCAGCCTTTCTCTCCATCGGTATGGGCTTACTAAATTCATGACACCGATGTCCAGCTTCTATACAATGGCGGCTCCCCCTGAAGTCTATTCACTACAAATAGCCAGCTTCTAAGATTACTCAATCTACTTGCGTTGCTGCATCTGTACAGTTATTGAATGGTTTGTATTTTCTGCAGTGCATCACACACATGCAATCTCCTTTTCGCATATGAAAGTTTGCTCGATTTTTAATTTTGTCATCAGTTTCTTTAAGGTCCATACATTCTCTTTAGTCAGTCTTCGTAGTGCATCACATTCGTCTCTTGTGACGTCACCAGTTCCTCTTTCGCTCTTCTTCATATTTCTTCGGGGCGCTCCTTCCCTCAGATAGTCGCTCTCTTCAGGAATACATCTGATATGGTTTTCTCAGTGGGTATCTTCTTTAGGATATTCTTTGTGGTATGGTCACAACTGCTGGTGCCAAGCATGGCACAAGTAATGTATTCACTGTTGTTTCATGTAAAACACTTTGGCTTAAAGCGCTATATTAAAGTTAATAAATACAAATACAGGCAGTAGGGGACAGGACTTCCTGCAGGGGCATTCAGCTGCTCCTCTACATGTAGATGAACATGCAAAGTTCAAACATATACAAAGGGCCTCATCACGAGTTGGGCGGTAACGCCGGCGCTATTAGCACCAGCGCTAATAGCCCTACCGCCAAACCCCCAGCGCTATTAGCGCCGGATCACGGGTTTGGCGGAAGGGTTATTGCCCATTCCCCATTGGGCCCATTCGGGAATTCCTCATTCCCCATTGGGCCCAATGGGGAAAATTTGTGCTATTACTGCTGGCCGTTTTCCCGCTGGCGGTATTCGCACCGAAAAACAGCAATTTTGCCGCAGATTTCCCCCCAGCTAAAAGCTGGGGGGAAATCCGCCAAAGCCATGATCTGGCGGACCCTTAAATGCAGCGGTAATAGTGCTACTGCCGCATTTAAGGGTTACTGCCAGACTCGTGATGAGGCCCATAGACATGTACATTTCATATAGGAGAGGGACATGTATTTCACACATGTGTGCAATGTTGGTAAATCTTAAAACTTAAACATCTCAAAATTGGCCAGCTTCATTTTTAAAATATACAAGAGAAAACATATTAAACGTATAGCATATGATATGATATGCCATTTGTAACATGCTTATACACAAGTGTTTTAAGGTGCGATGAGGCAAGGAAGGGTGAACAGAGGGAGGACAGAGACAACGACCTTACTAGGCCAAGTGACATTGAGATCGTGCAAGTGCAGCAGAGGGGAGAAGGAAAAAGTGCCAGGGGAAAGGGGAGGGTACAGTGCTGTACATGGGATCAAAACAATAACAAGAAGTGTGGCCAGCAGGTGGCAGGTGCAAGGGTAAGTGTAGACAGAAGGTGTCCAAAAGTGCAGGTAGGGGGACTGTAGGGTTACAGATACAGACCCAAGTGCAAGGGATGCCGGGAGGCAGTGCAGGTGTGCAACTGGGCAGGTAGGGACCTGGGCCCGAAATCAGAGGGTAGCCAGGTGACCAGTGCAGTATCAGAAAGGAAATCAGCAGTGGAGAGGAAGAGGCAGAAGCAAAGAGGAAGGTCTTGAGGTGCTCCTGGAACCATAGATGGTTCTCCTCAAGTTTCAGAGAGGCAGGTAGGCTGTTCCACAGGGAGGCCCAGCCAAAGAAAAAGATCTACCACCAACTCGTTGCTTGGAGAAGCAACTGACCCTGAGGGAGTTGGAGGTGGAGGAGCGACGAGCTCGAGTAGGAAGGTATTTATGAAGAGAGAGTTCAAGGTATTGAGGACCCAGGCTCCAGAAGGCCTTGTGGACAATGCAGAGGGTCTTGAACTTAATCCTTGCAGCCACTGGGAGCTAATGCAGATATTTCAATGCTGGAGCGATACGATGGTCATGACAAGTCTCGCAGTCCTGTTCTCGATGAGTTGCAGAGGGCGGAGAGTAGATTCAGGCAGATTTAGAAAGAGGCTGTTGCAGTAGTCCAGCCTATAGAGAAGCAGAGCTCTAGAGACAGTGAGCTTCTGATGGAAGGAGAGGCAAGGAAGAATACCTCTGAGGAGGTGCAGTTGATAGTTTGACTTCTTAGAGACATCAGAGATGTGAGGAGAAAAGGATAGTGTGGAGTCGAAGATGACCCAGAGGTTCCTAGCCTCACGGGTGGGAGCAGGAAGAGGGCCAGGGGAGGCTGGCCAGAGAGTGACAGGAAAGGAGGGTGCAGGTGTACTGATGAGGAGCATCTCTGTCTTACTGGCATTAAGGCAGAGATTGTTGGCGGAACACAACTCCTGGATAGCAGACAGACAGTCAGAGATGAGAGAAGGAGAAGAGGTGGCAGAGGGAGCCTGAAGATTAAATGAGTGTCACCCGCATAGCACTAAAAGTTGAAGCAGAGAGCAGCAATGCGGTGGGCGAGAGGTGTCAGGTAGTGGTTAAACAGCCAGGAAGAGAGGTTAGACCCCTGAGGAACACCATAGGTAGAGAGTAAGATAGTGGAAAGGAAGGAGCCAAGTTGGACCTGGGAGGGACGATCAGAGAGGAACAAGGATAGCCAGGCCAGTGCCTGTTCGGTGATACCCAGGTTATCAAAGAGACGATTGAGCAGGATGGCATGGTTGACCGTGTCAGAGGCAGAAGAGAGATCAAGTAAGATGAGGATAGAGGGGACATTAGAATCAAGGATAGAGAGCAGGTCTTCACGGATGTTCAGGAGAGCAGTTTCAGTGCTTCTGGCTGCTCTGACGCCAGACTGATGGTCATGGAGACAGCCAACAGATTCAGTGTGAAGATTAAGTTGGGAGATGGCCAGCCTTTCCACGAGTTTGCCCAGGAAAGGAGTGAAGGAAATGGGGTGATAGTTAGCCAGGCAGCAGGGGTCGGCTGAGGGTTTCTTGAGATGAGGGTGCACAAGAGAGTGCTTCAGGGGGGGAGGGAAAGCTCCAGTGGTGAAGGAGTGGTTGCAGAAGTCAGCCAGGGCAGGAGCGAGGGTGTCAATGTGGTCCTTGATGGTTTTGGAAGAACAGGGAAGAACCTGTTTTTACAAGACTTTCATAGATCGGACTTGTCTAGAAACCTTGTCTGGGGAGAACAGAGGAAAGGAAGAGAAAGAGGGAGGAGAGGTGGCTACAGGGGGGGCGGATGTAGAGGAGAGAATAGAGGGAGGAGGAGGAGAGGACGAGAGGGTGGGCAGGTTTTAGAGTTTGAAATGAGAAGTCAGGGCCATGCAGAGGGCCTGCGAGGTGAAAGGAGAGGTAGAGACTGCAGCAGGATTGGCCAGCTCCTTGCAGATTTAAACAGTTCGGATGAGTTGTTAGATGCCGCAGAGACACAGGCTTGGATGTGGGTTCTCTTCTCAGTGCAGGCAGAGAGCCGGTATTGCCATTGGAGCAAGCGGCAGGCCAGTTTGTCAGAGGATGCACAAGAAGCTAGCCATTTCCTCTCAGCCACCTTGTACTTGCATTTAAGGATGATGAGATCAGAGTCATACCAGGAGTTGCACTTGGTTTGGGCCTCAAGCGGATCCTCATGACAGGGGCAAGAACATCAAGAGTGTCACAGATAGAAGAGTGGTACATGAAAAGGGCTGTGTCAAGATGCGAGTCAGCCAAAGGAGGAGGACAGGGGGGGGAGTGGCGGCAAAAGCCTCAACTGACACATGCTTCATGGGTCAGATGACAAGAGTGTAGGTGGCAGAGTTGGAGTTGGCTTGGCCTGAGGGGTAGAGATGGAGAGATGGGAGGAAAGTAGAAAGTGATCTCTACAGGAGAGAGGAGTGGTGAGGGGGATAGAGAGTGGGAGGTCTAAATAGATTAGAACATCCAGAGTGTACCCTGCAAAGTGAGTCTGGCCAGAGGGGAGAATAGAAAGAGAGAGAGAGAGTTGCAGAGGTCACAAAAGAGTCCAGAGGAGGGAAAGGAAGAATCCAGGTGGATGTTAAAGTCTCCAAGAAGGAGGAGTTGAGTGTTCGAGGTCAGGAGGGAGGAGGTGTGGTTCGCCCACTCAGGGAGGAAGAAGGTGATCTGACCAGGTGGCTGATAGATAGTAAGCACAGTAAGAGAGGGGCCATTAGATAGAGAGCCTGCAGACAAGGCATTTGAAAGAGGAATAGCCCAGCATAGGAATGACAGAGGCAGGAATCCACTCCGGGAAGATCAAGGCTACACCCCCTCCGGAACGGTTGGCTCTGGGCACGGAGAGGGTCTTGAGGTACACCCTGCAGAGTTGTAGAAGGAGCCCGAGGGGGGGCAGAAGAGGAAGGAGGAGAGGGCAAGGTAGACAAGGAGGAGGCAGAGCGGGGAGGTAAGGAAACCGCAGAAGGGAGACAAGTGACAGTAGGAGAAGAAAATAAATGGATGAGGCACGGGAAGCGTCTATCAAAGAGGAGAAGGTTAGCCTTCAGGGCCTTGGACCAAGACGGTGGCATTCAGGTAAACATTAATGATGACCTTAGAGGAGTGGAAGGGGTCGAGGAGGGCCTCCCACCCGGTGCCACCAGAATGAGAGAAGAAGAGAAAGGAGAGAGCACAGAGACCATATGAAGAGTCCATAGGTCTGGCAAGGGAACGACAAAGAGGATGTCAGTGAGGGTCTTCCTGGAGGAAGCACTGGTACAGGTGTCAGCGATAGAAAGGCCTGGGTTGGAGACCAGGATATCCTTTTTGAACTTATTCCTACCAGACTTTGTGAGAAGAGCAGGAGAGTCACCAGAGAAGCAATGAGAGCACCATAGAATAGGTGGGGGAAGATGAGAGAGGAAGAGGGGTGGGTGGGAAAGGTGGGGGGAGACACTAGGGGAGGACACAAGAAGGGGTGCAAGTAGATGAGACAGAAAGGGACAATACAATGGTGGATGATTGACTAAGTAGACAAGAGCTCAGATGGAAGAGCAGGCAGAAAACCAGGCAGTTTGGTAAGCCAATCAGGAACAGAGCAGTCATTAAAAAGAGAACTTAGAAGAGGGTGGAGCACAACAGAACAAAGATCAATATACAAAAGAACAAAGCAGTCGACAAATGTAAACCTAGAAGGAAGAATGCAGCAGAGCACAATGCAATACAATGCAGCAAAGGGGGAGTGGGCACACATACGCTGCAGCGCAACAATAAAACTTTTACAAATGCACAATTTATAGTGCCGTGGAGCACCTGTCCTCACCCCAGCACTGGAGGTATGAGTGTTTGATGCTTATTGTTGGAGTTTGTGTGTGACATATTAGTGTGTGGTTATAAGTGTGTAACGTATGAGTGTGTGACCTATGGCTTATGAGTGTCTGTTGTATTTCTAGCATTTCAGTGTATGTCGTGGGAGCATATGGCGTGTGATTGTATAGTGTGTGAATATATGGTTTATGAGTGTATGACATATTGTTTGGAATATGTAAGGGAGTGTTTCGTATTAAATCATATGAAAATCACATAATTTGTACAGCTCCTAAAGATATGAACATTCACTTTAAACTGAACACTGTCTTTGACATACATTTTCATAAGTATCAGAGACATATAGGAGATTCAGATTTCGTAGATGTGCACAATGTATATATTGAAATCTCACATCAAAGTGAGCCTTAAAAGTATATGTCTGTGTACATATATATGTCATACTTCCACATGTACACATACCTGTACTTTTTGTACATGTACATTTTGTACATGTCAGCAATGTCTCCTACACGTCTCCTACAGGCGATAAAACTCACATCAGTCTGCCCTGACTTTAATGGGAGTTTTCATACACATAGGAGGCATATATAAGATTTATAAATCGAACATGTAGGAAATGTACATTTCCCACATGTATCCTAAAGGTAACAAAACACATAAAAGTCTATTTGGACATGTTCATGTACAAACTGTACATCTACATGTACAGTTTTTTAATGTATATATACTTTTCCTACATGTACATAATATGATTCACATCAAAATTATGGCAAACACGTGTATGGAGTATGAGTGTATAGAATATTGCTGTATGGCATATTTGTGTGTGGCATATTAGTGTGTGGCATATGATGGTGTGGTGCATGAGTGTGTGATATATCAGTGCATGATGTATGCATGTATGGCGTGCATCTGCTGAAAATAAGTGTGCAACCTATGAGAGTTTGGCATATGAGTGTTCAGTGCATGAGTGTATGGCATATATGTGTATGACATATGAGTGTATGACATAGTGTATGGGTGTTTGATGTATGGGTGTCTGTCGTGAGCATATGGCATGTGAGGATTATGCATGTGAGGTATTGTGGTTGAGATATGGCATATCAATGCTTGGCGTATGAGTGAAGTATGAGTGCTTGTTATCAACTCATATGGCATGCACATGTCCTCAACGCCACCTATCCATATGATCACTCACATTAAAATGAGGACTGACTTTGAAGTGAGTTTACAAATCATATATGAAATGCACATTAATTATGTGCATGTGTGAGCTATCGATCTTCAAATCAGAATGGCTCACAATTGGCCTGCTCGATTTTTTTAATATACATGTACATTTCGGACACAAGCATTTTGTGCATGCACACATGCTTGTATATCTGCATTTCATAAAGGAGATGTGCAATCATTCTGAAAAAATTGAATATCTCAATATTGGCTAGCTGGGTTTTTGAAAAAGAATTTAATTAACCAGATCCCGACGAGGAGCATGTTAAAAATCCTGTAAATGAAAAACAACCAATTTTGAGATATTTGCACAGAAAACATGTTTTTTTTTAAATTGGAAAACCCATGTTTAAAAGGGTTCAAATACAATAATTTAAACAACATTTTTAAAAATAAAAGAATATCCAAGTTATTATATATTTTATTGGACTAACAAAATCCTAGACACCTCTTAATCATATGGTAGTTACAAGACATTGGACCTCATTACAAGTGTGCCGGTCCAGTAACAACGGTGCCAGTAAGCCTACAGGCACCGTTGTTACCAGACCGGTACACTAAGGGTCTGCTTGCTGGAGTCGCTGTAAGCAGACCGTAACGGTAACACCGGCACCGTTATTAGCAGTGCCAGTGCTACCATGTTCCCCATTCCCATAGAGTTGGACTCTATGGGAATGGGGATTTACAGAATTACTGGTGCCTGACTTCCCGGCCACCGGGGTTGTAATACCCCAGTGTAACCGGAAAGTCAGGTGCTCGTAATTGTTTTCGGGTCTGGCGGAAATCTGCTGGTGTCACCGGCAGGACTACCGCCAGACCTGTAATGAGGCCCATTATGTCTTATATGACATATTGTCTTGTAATTACCATATGATTAAGAGGTCTCTAGGACTTCCAAAGCTTATGGAACCACCATCTGAGCACAATATTTTATTAGTCCAATAAAAAGTATCAACACTTTTTGGGCTGATTTTGCAATTGCACTAATACAGTCCCAAAACCTTTCTCACACATAAAACGTGACATCCCCATAATGCTATGTGCCCCATAATGCTATGTCCCCCACAATGCCATTTTGTATGTCATTGTGAATCCCTACTCTTATTATATATGTACTCATGGGCTTTGCAGCAGGTAAGCGCAGAGTTAAGATGGCCATGACTTCCCAGATCCTCTGAATCTCAAGGGTTTTGATGCATTATATCTGCTCAACTTAACTACACCTTAACTAAAGTTGTTTCTGTGAAGTTCAAGGGTTATGTTATACCATACATTTTTTTACAAAACATTATCCCGGGCCTTCGGGCGTGTCGATTGTACATGTTCCCCAAATGTGTTTCTTTTCACCCACTAGGTGGCCACGACCTTTGGCTGTGCCTAATATACATGTCTTTTGGACCCACTGAGCACGGCCATTGTATATTTTGAAAACACTACTGGGCCACTGGCCCTGGCCGCTTCGGCCGTGTCCACTGTGCATGTTTCCCCAATATGTTGGTCGTTTGGGCCCACTTGCTCATCAAATATTTCAACAATATACTGTACAGAATAACCCCAGACGAGTCAAGGAAATCAAGTCAACAGTTAAGTCAATTGTTTCTTACTTGGTCCACATCTGCCAAGCTGCTTTCATGCTATTGCTGTTCAAAACCTGCACTTTTTCTCAATGGGAAAATGAAAAGTTATTAGCCTCGCTCAGCCGCTCTGCTCTCAAAAGCACCAAGTCTCATATAAAAGTTTTACGGAACAGGGGACAACCCCTTCCCTGTCAAATATTTTAGAAACTGCTGGATGGATTTACCCCAAACCAGACAAGGAAATTACATCAACGCTTTTTGCCCATATTGTTTCTTATTTTGTACAAATAAGTGGTTTTCATGCTATGGCGGTTCAAATATTGCACTTTTTCTCTGTGGGAAAAAGGATGGGCTGAAAGCTGTGTTTTGTTTTCTTTATAACTTTTTTCATTTTATAACATATTGTTCCCATAGTCTGCAGTTTGCAGGGGACCTTGACAAACTTTTAGTTTCAAAAATGTCAAATAAATACATCCAGCAAATCAATTGTTATTACTAATAGAATATTGTAACTAAAATGACTGTTTTTTCATTTCTGAAAAGCCTCTCAGTCTCTGCTGCAAAGCACCATGGGCGATATAGCTATTTTTTTGGGAGCAGTGGGCACCCCAATCCCTGTCATATATTTGTAAAGTTCCTGGACGGATTTATCCCAAACCTGTCAAGTGAATCGATTTAATGTTTTCTTGCCAAGTTGTTTCGTATTTACTCCAATTCACTGCAGAAGCTTTTCTGCTTAGGCTTGACAAAATGTTGACTTTTTCTCTATGGGAAGTAGGTGAAAAACGGTGTTTTTTTGTTTTCTTAATAACTTTTACATTTTTTTAACACATCTTTCCCAAACTGTCCATTCTGGGGGGCCCGTGACAATTTTTCTGTTTTGGAATAAAATCAGCCAAATCCGCAGTGCAAGTCAAAAGCTATTAGCAATAGAATGTTTGCATTTTCTATGGATCGAGTCACTCACCTCAACTGTAGGGCGGAGACAGTAGCCCTATAATTTATAATATATTTATATATATGTATATATACTATCATGCTAGTGTAGTAAAGGTTTAGACGAATTGTGTAATTGTGTTTCAGAAACAAATGTGCACATACTCAATTCCTAATGCACGGGCATGCTTGGAGAATGATATAAATAATTGGTCTTACACTTAACTATGCTATACCATTCTGAAAGCAATTGCAAATCCCGGCATTCCCTCTCATCCTCCTCTCTTCGAACATTCACGCTTGGGTCATTTGTTTCCCAAAGGAGTACAATTCTCACATCCATGTTATCCTCCTATACAAATTCTGAGCCTGTTCGAATCTGTATAAACGTTTCATGAAATGGGCACCGACCGCAGTGTCCATTATGAATTTAGTGATTCAAACCTACACATATTTGTCAAATGTTAAGTTCTGCGGTCATGCCTACGTTCCTAAAAGGTCTTTAATGTTACGGAAAGCAGCCAGGAATCCTTGTTGGTTCTACTTGTCACCATCTCCTTTCTCATAAGTGTATTTCAATAGAGTACACCATGAGTGCTCCAAAGTGCCCTTCCTGGACTGAAAACAGTCTTCAGGAGATCATTTACATTGTTATTCTAGGTTCTGATAATATGCTTTGCACATTAAGACAATTTTAATATTCTTATTACGACTTCAATGTACACTGGAAAGGATCTTCAGAATGTTTTTTGAAATAACAATTCTACCAGATTATACACATACTATTACAAAGTTTGTCAGAGCCCCAGCATCACCTCAGAATCTATTCACAGCTCCTTTTCCTCCCTTGGTATGGACAATGCTTTCTCATTGTGATAGTGAGAACCCTGCAGGGCACACCCAATGACAACATATAAATCTCAGAATTCTAGGACGGACCCTATCACAGGGGAGGCCTCTATTGGTGCTGCTCTCATTCTGCTGTTAGTCATATAAAACACATCACCACCTTCTTCAAGATATCTGTATTTCTTCTCAGTTCACACTGCCACCAGCAACTGGATAGATAAAGCAAAGGCACACCTGAAAACCTGTCTTCCGCCCAAAGAAAGACAGACGCTCATTACGAGTTTGCCGGTAACCCGCAGGTAGCCCAGGCAAGTTACCGGTGCCCGATATCCTGGTGTTACCAGGATATTATGGGTGCCGGCAACAGTGGTAAGTTCCCATTCCATGGTGTCCAAAAGGACTCTATAGGAATAGTTTTGCCCCTATAACCAGCACCGGTAGTAACATTGCAGGTGATAGCCGCAATTCCTTTCCTGTAGGATACTGAACTCCCGGCAGGGCAGGCCTGCCTGTAGTTCACTGCGCCTACCAGCAAACTCAGAGTTTGCCGGTCCGGTAGCAATGCCAGATCTGGTATTGCCAGCATTTCTTTAGACATTGTTACTGGGCCGGCATACTCGTAATGAGGACCTCTAGAGTGAGAGAAAGACAGAGAGACATATCACGCTAGTTTGGCTTATGATACACAGGGAAGAGCTTGTTTTGACAAGATTCTTAAATGAAAAATGTATGCTTCATTACAGGTACTCACCCTGACCCAATGACAACCAGTTCCACCTGTCCAAAAGGTAACCTAAAATAAAACGGGGAACAGCAAACTCAATGGGCATAAGAGTAATCTATTTCTAAACATTTGTTTTTAATTTTCCAAAGTTAACTTGCTGGCTTTTACTTTCAGTTTGAAATGTCAGATTATAAAAACCTGTGGTACACCATAAATGCACCCCCTCAGACGAGCACCAAGACATTTTAAGAATATGCAATCAGAATATTATCATTTATATAACAGGTATAGCATTTCACAACGAGTATATCCCCAGAAGCTAAGCAAAGAATTATTCCAACTAATGATTTTTTTTATTCTTTCCTCATCACCTCCACCATAACCCATTTAAAAGATATTAGTGATGTCCCTTTGGTAAAACACAGACCTTTTATGTATCCATTGGGACCCAGAAGTCATGTATTAGATCTCTTCCATAGGTGTCGCATTAGCACCAACTAGTGTGAGACCTATGTAGTGCTCGAGGATTCTAAGTGATCCGACCGCGGCTGATTTTTCAGCAGCCAGAAAGTTTGCATGAGAAAGGTGCGAACTACCAGAAGTTTGCACCTTTCTCATGCGAAAACACTTAAATACTACGGGGGTTGCAGGGGTTTCCCCCGCAACCCCTGCTCATGAGCGGGTACACCCCTGCAGCCCCTGTTTTTTTTTGTTTTTTGTTTTGTTTTTTTGCCTGTGTGCTGCGGGGGTGTCCCCTGCAACACCCCGCTCACTATACCACACAGTATAGTGAGCGGGGTGTTGCGGAGGGCATACCCGCAGCCCGCACAGCCTTTTTAAAATTTGTTTTACTTACCTGCAATGCTACCACCAAAGGTCCGAACTTTGGGGTTCGAACCTTTGGTGGTAGCATTTTTCGGTCGTATTGTACGGAAGGACCTTTTTTTTGGTACGATCATACAATACAGTGCTCGAGTGTGGAGAAAAGAGGTTTGCTGTTGCTTATGTCCCCACCCTCTTCACTCTCACACCACACAGGCATTTATGGTCCATGACACAAAAGGATCCAGACAGCATCTTATTTTGGTCCTTTGTTTCTACCTTTCACAAATGTGATGCTGCCTGTAGCATTTGCCAAATAGAACTTATAAAAATGACAGCTGTCCCCTAAGTGGCATTGTTTCAATTAAAACACAGGGCAATATACCCATAATGCCCATCTTTAGTGTGGTCCTATCAAACAGTTTTTTTAAACAAAGTTAAGGTGGACATAATTTGCACCCCTATTTGAGATGAAGTCAATCACTGAAAGTAAAAAAATAGTGGGCGAATGGAGCAAGAGTTTTAATTTATTTTTTGTTTGTTCCAATTCGCAGCACATAACGAAGTAAGCACAAAAATCTTTAACATTAGAGGCCCGTTGTCATGCCTGCGCCATGGGCGCATACATTGGCGATCAATATGGACTAATTGTTATTCATTTTTCTGCGGAGAACTCTTGGATCAACCGTTGTTCACTTTTTGGACCTTGTTTCCCATTTGCGAGACTCTGGTGCTTTTCTATTTTTCCCAACAAACTACACTTACCACAATGCACTTGGCTATAACTATCTATTCCTGGCCGTTCCTATTCGTCATCATCGGAACTACAATCCCCAGAAGCCCTAGGGATCAGCTCTGCTTTCACCAGCTGAGGGACAGAGAGGGAGGAGGCAGATTGTATGCAGGTGTGCTGATCCAGGTGCGACCAATTAGCCTGCCTCTGTGCTGGGCTGGGCGGTATAAAAGCTGCTGCCTGCAGGAGCTCAGTCTCTTGCATTAAGAGTCCTTCCGGCACCTTTTTGCTTCGAGCTACAGATCTTTGTATGCAGTTCCTCCTTACTCCTGCTTTGGATACAGTGCCCTGCCCGGCTCTCTGCATTGCAGCCGATCACGCTCTGCTGCTTTCCAGCCTCCGCCCTTCTGGGCTCCTGCCTTGCAGCCGATCATGCTCTGCTGCTTTCCAGCCTCTGCCTTTGCCCTTCCGGGCTTCTGCCTTGCAGCCGATCATGCTCAGCTGCTACCTTCCGCCTTTCTCTTCCAGGCTCCTGCCTTGCAGCCGATCACGCTCCGCTACTACCTTCCGCCATTGTCTTCCAGGCTCCTGCCTTGCAGCCGATCACGCTCTGCTGCCTTCAATCTACAGCCTTCGTCCACTGGGCTTCCAGCCTAGTAGCCCTCTACAGTCCTTTGCAGCATTCTACAGTCAGCGGCCCTGCTCCTCTGGGCTTACTCCTTGCTGCACGGTCCTTCTGACTCCTTGCCGCGCAGCCTGCTTCTCTCTGCTGCCAATAGCCCTTGTCCTCGGGGCTTCCTACCTTGCAGCCGATCACGCTCCGCTGCTTGCTACCTACAGCCTTTGTCCGCTGGGTTCTCAGCCTAGCAGCCCTCTACAGTCCTCTGCAGCCTTCTACAGTCAGCGGCCCTGCTCCCCTGGGCTCACTCCTTGCTGCCCGGCCCTTCTGGCTCCTTGCCGTGCAGTCTGCTTTACTCCGCTGCCCTAAGCCCTTTCCCTCTGGGCTCCCTTCCTTACAGCCCTGCTCCCTTGGGCTTGCTCATTGCTTTCCTGCTCCTCTGAGCTTTCAACCTTGTACCCTACCGTCCTCTGCTATCCACAACAGTTCACCTACGTTATTTACTTTCAGTTATTGCAGTCCCCCTGTTTCCTGACTGCTGCTCCCTTGCTTTCTTCCTTGTTTTCAACCCTCTGTTCTTTATCCCTATCCAATCCTGTTATACGGATTTCCCTTCATTTCCTTCTGCTAGTTTGCTATCGACTTCCTTTTTCCTGGATTTGTCTGTTAGTGTCTTCTCTTGTTCTGTTTGTAGACCCCTTGTACAGAGCTTGTCTGTTGGTTTCCGTCAGGCAAACTCTGACCCTTCCCTTGTCTTGTTTCTGCATTACAGACACCCATAGCTGTTGTTCCAAGCCATGAGCAATCAGCGTGGGCCTCTGTTATAGCAAACTGTGCAGAAGGCTAGAGTTTTTCCTAAGGTCCGTGGAATACTCTTTTCCTATATCTGCATACACCCCAAGAGGGAATCCATTCTGTTGTACCTTATGTCCTTGCTACACTTGCCTACTCTTCGTTCTCTTTACTTTCAGCTGTGTGTGTACTTATCTGTCCACCTTACTTCGGCACAACCACCCAAACCCTTCCTGGGTGTCCTGTACCACTCTTAACAGAGTGCCATCCGTGACACCCGTCCCCAAAGTATATCCAAAAATACTTCCACAGCTTTGAGTGCCATGGGAGCACTCTAGAAGTCTTTATAATCATGTTTGTACGGGAGACGAGTACAGTTCAGAGTAAATTCGAATAGAGGAGAATCTATTGGAATCATAAATCTGGCATAACAGAACAAATGCATATTTTCAAATTCTTTTCAGGCCCATACCTATGCTCTATAAAAGTTTAAGGAAACTGGAGAACAATAAAAAACAACACTAACTTCAACAACTC
Source organism: Ambystoma mexicanum (assembly GCF_040938575.1). Classification (NCBI taxonomy): domain Eukaryota; kingdom Metazoa; phylum Chordata; class Amphibia; order Caudata; family Ambystomatidae; genus Ambystoma; species Ambystoma mexicanum. Next base: position 176,122,046 of record NC_090922.1, read on the forward strand.
AGGAAGTCGATAACATTCTAGCCCTCTTTATTAGTGTTTGTAGAGTTGGTGTAACCTTACTGTTCAAGGAGATATGCTTCCACCACCGGATTCATTAGCATACCCTGTGAGGAGCCTGGTACCCATCTTCTTGCGAAGGTCAATTATCTTGTTAGACCGCTAATGCTGCAACAAGTATGTTAACTGTCCCCCTGTGTTCATTCTTAGTGTCAAGCCAAAACCAACAAAAGTACCCTAGGTCAACACTTTCAACAGGTAGCAACGTTTTTCTCCCATATCTAAACACTTTAATAATGTTTCTAACAGTAGTCATAGGAATACTCGGAGCCAGAGGAATTGATTTCCACTAAGGTGCAAGAGACTGACCTCACCAATGGAGAGAAAAATATGGGGATTTAACTCATACCTTTGTCTACATTCAGGGTCGGACTGGGCTATAGATCATTTGGCCACTGGCTGAATGACCTTGAGGACCTGGGGGCTGGTTTTCCACCATGCCACCACTGGGCCATTTGTTGTAGGTGTTTTTTGAAATTATGTTTGTTTGTTGACTGTAACTTAACTTGGAATGTCTGCCAGTGTGCGGGCCGCGGCCCAAGCAGCAGGGGCGCCAGCAATGATGGAACTGGCAGGAGCTGGCCCTGGGCAGCATTCATCAAAGCAAGGTAACACACACACGTTGTTACCTTGCTTTGATGATTTTGCAAATTGCATGCATCATCATGCATAGAGAGGGGCCGCTAGGGCCACCATGCAGTGCTCGCTCTGCCTGTTGCCGCAGATTCAGTGTGGCCTGGGCATTTGGCGACAGCGTGGCTGGCACCAGTCAGCCAGGCCATGCTCCTGTGCGAGCAGAGAGACAATTGAATTAACAAAAGTCCTAATTGGGCTCTAGGACTGGGGTCGGGCAGCAGCAGACATGGCTGGGCTGGGCCACCACAGCACACGCCATGGCACACAAGTTCTCTATTTAAGTTGCTTTCAACTTTGCAGGAAGTAACAACAAATTTGTTGCACTTGCCTGCAAAGTTGAAATCAACTTGTGCCTGGGGTTCAGGGCCGCCGGGGAACGACAGGCCAATGAAAATGCAGCCTGGCTGCACACACACACACACACACACAGACTCTGCACTGCCAGCGCCGGGAGGAGATCGGAGAGGTAAATTCCATGATGTGTGTGACGTGACTCTGAGAGAGGATATTGGGCCTTGGGCTGGGCTGCCGGGCATGATTTTTTGGGTGCACAGACAGACAGCCGCACACGGAGGGAGAGGCAGCAGTAGCAGGCAGTCTGTGTGCCCGGTGCAGCATACGAGAGTGAGATCGCAGTAATAATAGTGCCCAGCCCCAGCCTGCACCCCCACCACACCAAATTCTTGGGCACTGCAGTGGGTGGCACGGCACCTGCCACTGCAGCGGCACTGCACCTGCCACCTAGCAGCTGGCATTGTGATCTTCTTCATCCAGACCAAGTACGTTTCCAGGACCATTTCTCAAAAGTCAATATTTGTACTATCTCAGTGCTGGCAAAAGCAGATCTGAATGTATGTTAATGCTGTAAACTTCACTTGCAATGGCTGCAATCCTTCCTAATCCTCCTGGAGCTTTCGCCTCACCTTGGCTGCTGTGTTCTGCTTCTGTTCCTCCTGGGGAGATCGCTTAGCATTGGCTGTGTGTGAACCCTCCTAAACTTCCTGGACCTTTCACCTCACATTAGCTGCTGCTCTATGTGCATGCTTCACCCGGGTAGATTGTATAACATTGGCTATATGGCTCTCTGTCCTGCAGCACCTGCATTGTAACTCCAATGAGTGTGCATAAAACCCCCCCAAACCTAATATGGTAGGCCAACAGCTTTTTCTCTACACCACCACTTCTTACCATGACTCTCTTTTGGCGGTTAATAACAGGTCTCCACCCGATTCACTGTTTGTGACAGCATGGCCAGCGCATCATGAATGAAGTGTTCCTCATTGCCAATTTGAAAATGTGAGAGATAAATATTTCACGCCACTACACACCACCTGTACACTCTTCACTTCCCTTTTTGTCTCTAACTGCCTTCCGTTCTCTCCCCCCGTATCCACTCCCCCCGCATTTGCTCCTGGGATGGTCATTAGCAAATGTTCTCTGCTTGTGATCTAACATGCACTCCGTCGGTATGGCGGGGGGCTCATGGGAGTGACAGGGTTGCCTGGCCTCTAGAGGTGCACACTATAGTTATTTGAGCACATTGGGGTTTCACCAACACACTCAGGCAGTGGCACAACCGCCTGCAGGTGTATTATTACACAAGCAAAGTCGATACTCATATCGCCCCGTACGACGAAAGGCAGAGTCTGCCACTGGGATCCTTGCATACGGATCAAACATCTCAGCCCCTGGCATTGCACTTGCTGAGAAATTTTACTGCTTCTTGATCCATATCTTTCGCTGGCAACGCCTGCCCGACTAGTTGGCACTAAACTCTACCACTAGAAATTTAAAGTAGGATGTGAGATGGCAGAGGCCGGATAACAGAAGGTGGGTGTGTTGGGGGGGGCAGGGCAACATGGAGGAGAGAACCACAAAAGACCTGGAGAGGAGGGCAGAGGAAGAGAGAGAGGGAGAGCGAACCTTATGAAAGAGGGGGCAGAGGGCATGGTAGGGAAACGTCCTAGCAGAGCGCAAGGCAGGAGAGAGAACCAGGCTGAAGGCTGGCAGAGTGCAGTAGAGAAAAACGGGTCGAGACAGAGTTGGTACTAGAGGTAACATTGCAGAATAGGAAGTTGGGGCAAGGTGTGTCTAGGGCAGGGGAGAGAAGAGATGGCAGGGGAAAGAAGAGATAGGTGTGGCAGAGAAATGAAGAGGAGAGAGGGGCACAGGGCAGAGGGACAGGACCCATTGGCGGCCCCTACTGTGCATGATTAGTAGTAGCCAAGTGCGTGCAGCCTCTCTAAATCTCTTGCATGTGTACAAGCACATGAACAGCCACATGTAACAGTGTTTGATATGTGCACTAATTATAGCACTTTCTTGCAGCATTTGAACAGCTACTACGACACATCCTGGCACAACGAAATCGCAGGAGACAAGAAGCAACACTCTGGTAACAACTAACCTAAGATAAGTGTTCAAAAAAGCAGAGGCGAGGCGCGCACTCCAATTCCTGGCCAATATATTACCTGAACAAGTGTCCAAAAACAATCACAGGGTTAAATCCCAATCACAGGGTTGATTCCCTTTTTGCACTGTTGTGCTCCTCCAAGTGTCCAAAAAATTCACAGGGTTAAATCCCAGTTTGCTGCCCAATAGTTCACAGGGTTGATTCCCTACTTGCACTGTTGTACTCCTCCAAGCGCTTTCGTATCTGCAATACTCATCAGGGAGGCTGAGTTGCCATTCAAATCATGTGAAACCAATATAAATGCAGTTGCTGTCTCTAGGAATTATGGTCAATGTAGTAAACCCATTTAAACAATTCAGGTGACCAGTGAAAGCCTCCCCTCCAACACACACATCATACCTTTAGCAGTGGGAGGGGGAAAACCATGACTATGGCTCTCCAGTGTAGGGCAAAATAACCCTGGTGATGCAGCCTCTGGAGTCCGGATCTCCACAAGTTAAATGTTCAAAAAAGCAGGGGCGAGTTGCACACTCCAATTCCTGGCCAATATATTACCTGAACAAGTGTCCAAAAACAATCACAGGGTTAAATCCCAATCACAGGGTTGATTCCCTTTTTGCACTGTTGTGCTCCTCCAAGTGTCCAAATAATTCACACGGTTAAATCCCAATTTTCTGCCCAATTGTTCACAGGGCTGATTCCCTACTTGCACTGTTGTACTCCTCCAAGCGCTTTCATATCTGTAATACTCATCAGGGAGGCTGAGTTGCCAATCAAATCAGGTGAAACCAATATAAATGCAGTTGCAGTCTCTAGGAATTATGGTCAACGTAGTAAACCCATTTGAACAATTCAGGTGACCAGTGAAAGAATCCCCTCCAACACACACATCATACCCTTTGCTGGGGGAGGGGGGAAAACCATGATTATGGCTCTCCAGTGTGGGGCAGGCAAAATAACTCTGGTGCTGCAGCCTCTGAAGTTCCCTACACAGGTGCTAATGTTTTCATTTTTTTTATTAAAAAAAAAAAGTAATTATCCTGCACTGTCCCGACCGGCTACACATTGCTGCCATCAGGGTGATGCTGGGCTCCGCTCGGAGCCCCTCTGTGATTTCCATGCCTTCACCAGGAAACGAAGATGAAAGTTCGGCCCTGGCAGAGGAGCCCCTTTGAATTTAGGAGAGGGAGGTGGGGGGGTGCTCAGGGGCTGCATCTGGGGACGGGAGGCAGGGGAGGGGGTAACAGTGCAGCACCAGGTAGAGGGAGGGTGCAGAGAGCACTCAGGTTGCTCCGAACCCGGTCTAGCATCACCAGATACAGCCCGGTTTTGGAGCAACCTGAATGGCTCCCGCACCCGCCGACGGTGCTAATGTAGGGTAATGTCCACTTTGCTGTGGTCAGTGGGGTCAGACTTTCACTAACAATGTTCAAAGTGATTGAACTCCAGGGCTCACACCAGCTTCCTAATTCATCGCCAAAATCCCCCGCTGGCTCCTTTATGCAGCGATCCAGCACACAGAACGAATCGAGCGCCATCAAGTTCAGGTCAGTAAAAACGGAGGCTTGCCTCTGCCCCTTAAATCCTTGATTCTATGTCTGTCCTTACACTCTGCAGTCACATTGTGCTCTTCCCAGTCAGAGGGTAGAACAGAGCTGCACACATCTTCCCCGTTCCCTGTAGCTGCTTTTGCTTGCACCAACCTGCTGTTTAAGGTCACCGCATTCAGAGTGCCATTCCATGACAAATATAAGGATTCCAGTATCCACTTTTGGGCTGAACACATTGGGGGTAATTCATGGAATATTTGCGCTGAAAAAATTGGGATTTGTGAGCCATTCTGCCCGCAAATCTCCATTTGTTAAAGAGGGATTTGCGGGCAGAATGGCGCACAAATCCCGGTTTTTTCGGTGCAAATATTCCATGAATTACCCCCATTGCTTATTCTCTCCTCCCTAGGAGCTTTGATGAGATGCTGCCATCTTGGTTAGGAACCAAATCACCCCCCAAATGTTTTTTTTTTTCTTTTAAATAACTGCCATTGCGACATTATGAGTCTGGCCCTTTCTTGGACTCCAAGAGGAGCATTATCTACATGCAAAACAAGTGATGGAGATTGTATGCACATGTTTATATTTTCACTTAAATTTGGAAGATGTGTGTGGGTGAGTGTTTCACCCCATGAAACAAAGCTCCTTTAGAGGTGTGTAATAGAATTGACACATCTCTTCTGCGTGATCACAGGAAGATCTTCTCTGGCCCCTCTCTGGCCCCACCAGTTGGGACAGAGCTCCTCATCAATTAATCCCCAAGCTCTTGCATCTTCTACTGCTGGGGTCTGCAACCTGCATCTCTCCAGATGTTTTGCACTACAATTCCAATGATCCCTCACCACTGAATCTGCTGGCTACAGCAGATGGCAGTTGTAGTTCAAAATGTCTGGGAGCCTAAGGTTGCAGACCGCTGCTCTACTGAAGTCTGCAGGTGATGCAGATGCACTATTCTCTACACCTGATACTAAAGGACTGCTGTTAGGGAGTTTTTTTTTTTTACACAAGTTACTGTCTGTGACAGAACTTAGCAAAGCCCAGCTTGGAGGTATAGGGTTCCAACTCTTAGGTTTGGCCTGAATCACACACAGTTTTGGTAGAATGACTGAGCAGCCAGGCCTAGTCTAGGAGTGGAGGAGGGTTGTAGGAAAGTACAAAGAACTCTGAGCATACACTAATTCAGGAAAACACTGATACACTTGAAGTTATATAAAAAAAAGCCATTATATACAGTAAGGCACACTGTTAAATATTCTCAAGGTAATTAAGTACTAAACCATAGCAACACATGCAGAACACAAATGACAGATTCTTAAGGCAAGGCAATAGACCATAGGTGTAGTAACTTTTAGAAGTACTTTCACAGTAACACATCTTAGTATAACCATCTTAAAACATAGATGCAAACGTTTCAAACTTACTGTAACTTAGAAAAACTTTGTTTTAGCATGTCTTAAAAAGGTCTACCCTATTTTATTAGAGTCTCACAGTGTTCAGAGGGGCACTAGACCACCAAAGGTTAGGAGTTGAGCAGGATAGACAGGATACATTGTTCAAAGTTCTATGGTGGCAGAGTCCAGCAGGATCACTTCTGGGTTTGAATCTAAGTAAAGTCAGTTTGTTCTAAGCAGGGGAATCAGGAGTTGCCCCAATGACTTGTGTCGTAAGGCAGGATTAGAGTACAATGGGTTGTTCACCCCAATGTATCTCAATAGGAGCTCTGGAGGGGTGTCAGATACAGCTATCTACAGCCCTCAGGAATAGAGAATCTGCTAGCAAAGCTCCAAGCAAGTTTTATTAGGAGCAAGACAGTACCTTGAAATGAAAAAGTTGTTGCTGCAGGACAGTTCCAGCAGTGAGGTAACAGCAAATCCAGTCACAGGTTTCTCAGTCTTGGAGACAGAAGAAATTGACTTTGGCAGATCTGGTGACAGCTGTCATGCAGACGGACGCCCAGCAAAGTATCTTCTCAGTTCTGGCTTGTTGGTAGCTTTTCCCGGCTTTGTTAAAGGACGGATGTTATGGTGGCAGACTCTTCTCCTTTTCTCAGCCCTCGTCTTGTCACTGCAGATCCGGAAGGATGCCCACAAAGTTCCAGGCAAATTTGTTCTTCGGGCGATGATGAACTGCTCTGTGGCACAGGTATTGGTGAATTGCAGGCCATGGAGGTTGCAGCGCTTCCAGTGATTGCACAAAATGCAGTTTTGGGACTGGTTAGACCCACCAGTCCAATGGAGGCAGTCGTCGTGTTTGAATCTTCCCAGTCACTCATAAGTGGAGGTCGGGGCAGCAGCGGTTACTCAGCGGGCTTTAGCGGTCACTGGAAGTGGCTGGCGTCTTCTTACTTTGGGCATCTTCTTTGGATTCTTCTGTTCCAGTCGTCAACTCTGGGTTTCTGCTCCAGAACCTCAGAATTTATGCAGAAACACTAGCTGAGCACACCAATCGTATCCCATGCAACATTCACAACCTGGGGATGGCTGTCTAATGGGTATAGCCAGCCTCCCAGTCAGAACTGGTTTCTCTCAGGCACCCTGCAGGACAAACGACTGGGGGATTTCGGTTGACCCACCCCACTTCCTATCCTGCCAGTCAAAGACTCTTTGCGGGCGTTCCAAGGGAAGCCTGGTTAAGACGAAGGAACTAGAGGTACCTCCTCCATCCAGGTACGTAGAAGAAGACCTAAGAAAGGACAAGTCATCTTGTTAGGGCTTAAAAAATTACATCCACGATTTTGATACAATGGTGACCCATGTGTCTCCTACCACAGCCACAATGACAGCCTGTAATAAAAGTTCACAAAAAGTCTTGGAAAAGGAACACTGTCACCAGTCTGGAAAGAGGGACTTGTCACAGTAATCAAAAGGTTGTTTTATTTATATATTTGTAAAGCGCACCAGACCCGGGGGTATCAGGGCACAGAGGAACAGGAGGAGACATTAATACTTTCAGCTTAAAGTTACATAGTTACATAAAGGAATACAATATTTACAAAAAGCATGTAGTAAAGAGGCAGTGTACGCGTATTTACATAATTTACATGGGTGAAGTTAAACATATAATAAACTGTGTCATTACTATTTATAGTAAAAGTTAGTTTGTAGTGCAGAGAAGTGTAGGAGCAGTGGGCCAGTCACTGGGGGAACTTAGTGGTCTTTTTCCTCTAAGCCATTTAGCAATGTTGTGTCTGAAGTTCAAGAAGGTTTTGTCTGCCCTCAAGAAGTGGGGGAGGGAGTTCCATAACTGGGCTGCTTTGACTGGGAAACTGCTCCCTCCAGCTTTGGTCAGTTTAAACCTAGGTACAACGCTATCAGGTAATAACATCACTATATATATGGTCGCCGTATATAATGTCGCCGGGAAAAGGTTGTGGCAACATTATATAGGTGACCATATATATAGGGACAGGGGCAGGGGCAGCAGGGGTTTCAGGGGTGTCCCCCGCTCCCCATGAAAAATAAAAAAGGGTTTGGGGTTGCAGGGGTGTCCCCCGATTATTCCATGCAATAATTTCCCCACAAAAAACTGCCATTTTTCGGTGATTTTTTTGCATGGCAATATTTTTGAGGGGTCATTATTACATGGAACCGGTACAACTAGGCAGTTTGTATTAGCAGTCCTCGTAGGGCGGCAGGAGGTTTTTAAAATGATTTTCTCCATAAGGTGGCGAGGTGCAGCATTATTTAGGCATTTGTGGGTTAACGAGGCACTTTTAAGCAAGATTGTTTCGCTAGTGGACAGCCATTTATTCTGTCTCCTTACCTCTGAGATATGCTCTTTTCTACCAATACCATGTGCCACTCTCAGGGCATTGTTTTGGGGAATTTGTATCTTGTTGATAATGTACTTGTAAGCGCCCAATTATAGGGAGTTGCAGTAGTCCAGTTTGGTCAAAATTAAGGCTCAGGCCAGAATGGTGCAACTATTCTTAGATAGGTACGGTTTACCGGCTCTGATCAACTTACATGTATATGCAGAGGCAGAGGCCATTGTGTTGACCCGTTTAGCAAAAGTGAGGGTAGAGTCTAGGAAAAAGCCTAGAGTGTTTACCTCTTTAGCAACTTTAATGAAGTTGCCATCGATATTGAAAGAGGTGTATTTGTGGCCAAGTTTATTGAGGTTGAATGCAGTCCCCAGAATGATGAGCTCGGTTTTGTCATCATTCAGGCATAGTCCGTGGCCAGCTATCCATGTCCGGATGATGAGATAGATTTTGTTTACCAAGGCCAAACCCTTGTCATAATCCCCGGTAAGCGATAAGAGAATGTGGGTGTAATCTGCATAGTTAATGTAGGTGACACCAAGATTGTCCAGATCATCGAAAAGGGGCTTAGTAAATATGTTTTACATTGTGGGTGAGTCACAGGAGCCCTGTGGCACACCATATGTAATAAGAATAGGGTCTGCTGCCACTGGTGGCGAGAAGACTCTAGTCCTGTTGCTCAGAAAGGACTGGATCCAAGCTATGGCCTCCTGTGTAAAATGGGCTGCTGAGTTAAGGTGGTTGCATAAGACATTGTGGTCCAACAGGTCGAAAGCAGCTGAGAGATTCAGGAGGAGAAACAAAGCTGCGTTCTCCTTATCCTTATGTTTGTCAATCTGTGCTTTGAGATCAATGAGCAGAGTTTTGGTGCCATGTTGGGGCCTGAAACCCGATTGGTGGACTCCAAGGAGCTGATTGGATTCCAAGTACTCCTGTATCTGGAGATAGGCCACCCCTAAGATTTTAAGTAGGAATGGCACTGTCGTGATAGGCCTGTAGTTGGTGGGTTTGGTTGGATCTAATTATTGTCTTTTGAGGAGGGGGAAGGACCCAGGACTCCTTTAAATTGTTAGGGATAGTGCCAGTTTAGAAAGAGGCATTATTAGCTCAGCAATGAAGGGTGTGAGGTCTCTCGCGGCATCCTTAATAATTTGGGCTGGGCACTTATCTACCTGACAGTTAGATGGTTTGAGGGAGAGGATCATTTTTTCAACCTCGAGGATTGAGACTCTTGAAAAGCTAAAGTGTGGTCCTGCTTTATGGGAATACGTGGGAGTACTGGCCGGCATGTCAGTAAGTTAGCTTTTCTGTTGGTGATTTTATGCTGAAGGAGATTAACTTTGTTAGTAAGGACCTTCTGAATGTTAGAACATCAGAGTTTGTCCTTCACGCAGCTGTCAGATATAGGAACCTGAGCTTCAAGCTCTTTTCGGATTACAAAGAGTTCCTTTGTGCTTGAGTTTGCTTGAAGAATCCTATTGTTGTACGTTTCCCGCTTGGTACGTAATATTTCATTCGTATATAGGGACGAAATGTTGATAAGATTCGTTTTGTATTCGTCAGAGGGTAAGTGTCTCCAAGTGACTTTGCATTTTCATTTTTTCAGCTCTTAGGGTTTTAACTTGTGGAGTGAACCAAGAGTTCAGGTGAGCACTGGGTTTACCTTTCCTCATTTCTAGTAGAGCAATAGTATCTAAAACTACGGTCATGGTTTTGTTATATTCATCTACTAAGGTAGAGGGGTCATTGGTATCTGCCAGTGAGTTAAGGGTAGGTTGTATTTGAGGTATAGTCTTATCTGCTGTGATGTTCTTTTTGTTCCTAGTTAGGATGGGAGGAGCTGCTAGGTTATTTTTAGGAGTGTTTTAACTGCTAGTGTGAATGATAGAAGGTGGTGGTCTGTCCGTAGCTGTGGAGTTATGGCAGTGAGTAAGGCATTGCTGTTAAAGTCTGACACCCAATCCAGTGTTCTCCCTTTGTTATGTGTGGGTACCGGCACTCTTTGGGTGAGGCCAAGTTCATTAAGCACATTAGAGAAAGCTGTAGCTTGCTGGTGTTTGGGGTCATTGAATCCCAAATTGAGGTCCCCCAGCAGGAGTATTTGAGAGTTATTTTTTAGTTTGGCAGATAGGATAGTAGAGATGTCCTCCTCAAATGCGCCAATGGGGCCTGGAGGTCTATAGGTAAGATGAATGGTGAGCGTTTGAGAGTCAGAGATGGGTATTTTCGCAGTAAGAGCTTTGCAGGACTTGAAGTCCAGTGAGGGGGCCAGTCTCATGGCTAGGTTAGATTTGGCTATGAGAGTTATGCGCATCGATCGTGTCTGCTCTAAGAATTATATAGTTATCAGGCACTGCAAGCATGAGGGCAGGGCCTGCTGCTGCATGTAGCCATAATTCGGTTATGGCAAAGGTTACTGGAGAAGTTAGAAAAATGATACATTGGATCCCCTCAGCGCTCCACGTAATGTTGCGGGTGCTGACCTCACAAAAGTAAATGCAGGTAAGACAAAATGTATTCCCCGCCTTGGTAACAGTTTGTTAACCAAAGGAAAATAAAGAAACATTACTGTGGAGCTTCCAGTAACACTGCATAAGAAGTGCTGCATACTACTTCAGTAAAGCGTAGATGCAGAAAAAATGGAGGAAAGCATGACTCCAAAATAAAATACCAAAAAGGGAGAAAAGGGGTTTCCAAGATCAGAGTAAAAGAATGAGTGAGTGTGGAAAATGGCCTCACTCACTAAGGAGAATCCGACAAAAGTCCAAGAGTCCAACAAAAAGTGCTGGGGGACTCACATGCAGAGCGAATGTCACTCAAGAAGGTACATTTACTTTCTCAACTGCTCTCATGAGCCACAGAGAGTAAGATGCCACAAAATGTCAGGAAACAATGAAGGCTAGCGAGGAAGCTGGGCATCGGAGATGAGTGCAGCAACACATGGAGAGGGAACACTCAGCAACATGAACACCCACAAACCCTTTAAGGGATATCTAGGGAAAATAAGCCATTCCATCTATCTGTAGCTCTCGCTGCATGGCCATAAATGACCCATCATAAGAATCCCAGAATGCCCATGCCTGCCTCATTAACAAGCACTAACAATAGGTTTCCAAAATGTGTCTGATGACCACTATAGTGGTCAAATGTTTTCAGTCAAATATAGTCAATGAATAACTCCATACGTAAACATCCATTATACATACACCAAACAATATCGTTAGAACACCAATGCTCATAAATACAACCTACTGTGAACCCCAAACCAAAAAACCTTCAATACCCTTTAATAACTATGACATGCGCATGTGGAATGATGGACTACATTTCTATAGCGGAAGCAGATTTTGCCTCGTCCACTTCTTGCTGCAACTGTGATGTGCAAAATTAATTTTGCGTCAAAAAGTCCAGAACAATACCTTCATCCAATGAGGCGGTCAAAATGGCTCATGGACTCTGATTGCTTGGGCGGGATTCTGCTGCTGATTGTGCGCCTTCTGGCTAATTAGAGAAGGGAGGAAGTCGAGTACGGCTGGTTGCCAATTCCGCCTTGCCAATGGGCGAGATTTTCGTCCACCCCTACACGTTGCCACTGGTTTTTAAAGCAAAACAATTCGTATTTGTATACCGTGCTTAGGGATTTAAAAAAAAAATTAAAAAACCTGACAAACATTAGTCAAATCAAATGTGGGAAGGTCTGCTAAAAGCTAGGGTGCAACATATATATGACCGAGTTTCCAAGAAGAAGATAACAGGTGCAGACAGCCGGGGGATTTATCTCGTTATCTTGTATCATGTGTGATATGAAAGACGAGCTGGGTACTTACAGCTAAAGACGAGGCAGGGGATGAAAGCCGATGTCATGATGAGCGCCTTGTTTAGTCAGAAACCTAAATCTCAGTGTCAGCTGAAACTTGCAACAGGAGCAAGTGGGGAACTGACGGGGAAGCAGCTAACCATCCTTAACCATTTAAGCACCACAAAACTACCATCCCCCGCCTTTCATGAAACTTTCACAACAGCTGCCCGCTCATTTTAGGAACTAAGTGACAACAAACAAAAAAAAAGATTGCTAACAACTTGATTTTTAAGAGGAAGCATGTTGGCTTCAGGGTGACTGATTTCCGCTCTCATATCCTGCTCTCCAGGCAGAGGGCGCTAGGAAACGTATGACAGGCATATGCAGAGGCAGAGTAGTGGGAGAGTTAGTCAAAAGTCTATATTTCGGTTTAACCATAAAAGGAGGCATTGTACACATTTCACATTACTGATGAAAGATAATTCTAACAAGAACAATAAAAGACGATAATCATTCAATTTAAAAAAAAAAACGCTGAAATTAGTATAAAGTGGATTATATCTCCCTTTGCCCACTCAGCTAACCTTAGGATTTTACAAACCAGTTGAATTGTATTGTTTATTTGTACAGCGCTTATACACAACTGAAGTGCTTCAAAGCGCTTCAAGGCGGGAAGGGAACAAGGGAGTACAGTGGTCATTCTTAGGACTTGAAGTTCCCGAATGATCTAACACAATTAACTAGCATACTAGTCCTGAGGCATTTCTACTAGTGCAAGTGCATGACAGGAGGGAAAGGAGAGAAGGGGGAGAGAAGGAAAGAGCGTAGAAGTGCAAGACAAGGGGTGTGGAGAGGGGGAACATATAGAACATACAGAACATATAGACAATCGACCTAGGCTTGGCGACATTCCGATTGCTTGATGATTGGTCATCATCAATAATGCACCTATGCCCAAGTGTTTCAGACACAACCAGGCTAGGGAGAGGAGACAAGGGAGGACAGGACAACAATCTTGCTATGCCTAGTGCATTCAGGGTCGTGCAAGTGTGCAGACAGGAAGTACGAGGGAGGAAGAACTAGAGCGCCCAGTCCATCAGGGGCCTGGGTTAACTGCAGAGAGGTTGCCCCTCACATGGAAAGTATTCCGAGTGCAGTAGTGCAAGGGCAGAGTGCAGAAGCCCGAAGGCAAGTGTAAGACTGGTGGGGGAGCCTGGGAACTGTGTGGCTCTGGAGGTGCACCAGGCGGCCAGTTAGTGAGACTGAGCACAGTTGGGGAAGATAAAGGAGGAGGGAAGCAGGATAGAGGAGAAAGGAGGTTAGCAGAGGAGAGGGAGAGAGAAAGAGGAGAAGAGGAAGGTCTTGAGGAGTTTACAGAACTTGAGATGGCCCGGCTCAAGACGAAGAGAGGCAGGGAGGCTGTTCCAGAGTGAGGCATCTGCAGAGGATAACGTTCCACCCCCAAATCTCTGTTTGGAGAAGCGACTCGCCTGCAGAGAGTTGGAGGGGGCAGAATTGAGGGCTCTAGAAGGAGAGTTTTTAGGAAGAGAGCATTGTAGGTAGTGTGGGCCCCGGCCCCAGAAAGCCTTGCGGACTATGCAGAGGGACTTGTACTTGATCCTTGCAGCCACTGGGAGCCAGTGGGGGGATTTCAGCGGACGGGAGATGTGGTCACTGGGCTTGAGGCCAAGGATAAGTCTCGCGGTTCTGTCCTGGATAAGTTGAAGAGGTCGGAGAGTAGAAGTAGGAAGAATGAGAAAGAGACTGTTGCAGTAGTCCAGTCTAGAGAGAACCAGGGCTCTGGAGACGGTGAGCATCAAGGGGAAAGTGAGAAAAGGTAGAATACCTCTGAGGAGGTGCAGCTGGAAGTGGGACTTTTTCCAAGTTCAAATGCTGGGTTTAAAATGCAGTCAAATCTTGTTAATGTTTCTTTTTCTCCTTGGCCAGGCAGACCTGATGTAGTTTGTTACAGCAAATATTACATTCATAAATTGTGAGTTTACACATATAATCTCTGCATCACATAATGTTCGAACGCCATGAATAGAAAGGGAGAGTTTTACTTTCCTACGAAAAATAAGCTCATACATTGAACACATGAAAAAGAAGTGTTGAACCGTTTCTTCAACTTCAGGACAGAAGGAGCATTTGGCTTTGGAAGTATTGGACCACTGTTCTTTAAATGCAGCAACATGTAGTGTTCCCAATCTTAGTTGGATGTATGGGGTTCTTTAAAATGGTTTAGTTACCAGTGTCAAATACTTCTCCGTGCCATAAACATTCTTATAAAACAGGTACATTTGTCCTGTTCAGAGGCTTAAACATTTATCAATTTTCCCTGCTAGAGTACATTCTTCAAATGCATTAATTTCTCGTTACCGCAACCATTCTGTAATGATTGTCGGGGTATCCAAACCAGGGTAATGATCTAACTCCCTGCAATCCTAGCAGCAATGTGCAATGTGGTCCTCATTGGGTGTTATACCAAGCTCGAGCTGAAAGGGTCACATTAGGTGTACTTCCTGGTAGAAATAAAAGTTATTTTCTGTGACAGTCAAACATGTTGTGTTTCAATGTTCCTGCAGCTCTGCCCCATAGACAGCAACTGCACTGGCCTGAGCCCTACAGAGTCTCCAATGCTGGCCACAGGATATTAGTACCGTATGATTTAGAGAACCTCCAATGCAGCTTTACTCTATGCATTCAAAACTAAGTTGGCTTTCGAAATATGGCCATCCCACTTTCCATTGTGGGTTAACCTGACCCTTCGATAATCTAAGAACCCAACTTCTTCAATCTTGGATTCTTCTATATATCGGTGTAGGGGAGCAAAGGACCTATACTTTTTAGCACAACGCATTACTTTGGTTTGTTTCTTCAGAGTTGATCACCAGACCACGATAATTGCAAAATCCCCCTCCCCCAAAAGTGGGTGCATCAGAGGATAATGACGTTAGCCAATCCACCACCCCATTGAAATAAGGTTAAGCTAAAACAGAGCCAAAACTCTCTTTTTCAACTGGGAAAGGTATTATAGATTCTCCTCCTGGTCCCCATCTCACTGTGGCAATGCTATTGCCATATAACTCAGGTATTGCTTTAAGCACTGATAGCGCTATGTTTTTTCTCATTAATGCTTGCCATAACATCTGTCTAGGGATGCTGTGGAAGGCAGCTTTCAGGCCAAGGACCATGTAATAACGTGCTTCAATACTGATAAACAAATACTTGTTCACAATGAGGGTAAACCTGAAGACCTGGGCCAGATTACATGAACTTTGCACCGGTGCAAGTGCAAAGTTGCACAGTATTAGGCCAAGGGCAATGTTTTCTCTAGTGCCATGGACTAGGGCAAACTTTGCCCTGGCGCAAAAATGCATTGAACATCTATGGCTATTGTACCATTCCAAACTTCACATGTGATGGTGTAATGGTTTTCTAGTATGTCCCAGTGTTTCTAGAAATAGGGCAAAGGCCCTATTGCTAATATTGTGCAATTTTGCACTTGCACCAGTGCAAAGTTTCTGTAATCTGGTCCCAGGTCAACGATCCTAAACCCCTTGGAGAAGTTAGCCTGCAGATTACTAAATTAAATTGGCTTGCCCGGTCCTCAAGTCCTGTTAACAATACCTTGCCATAGATCTTGCTACTTGCATCAAGCAATTATATTGGCATGTACCTTGCTAAGATCACCCACCTTTTTTTATATATTCTTGCAATCTCGGCAGTGCCCCTTGTTTATGGGATTTTACCCATCTCTGTAATTGAATTAAATATAAGTAAAAAGTTTGGAGCTTATATTAATATTTTGCTTTCATATAAGTCCACAAACTCCTGCCCAGCCCCAGTTCTTTCCCCAGGGCCTGACTCTTGATGGCAACTACGATCTCTGGGGGTGACAATTTCAACAGAGATTGGCTGCCTAAATTCCGAATTTCATAAGATATAGATAGGGAAGCAGTTTTACCTTCTCTATATAGTAATTTGAAATACTCGAGCTGTATGTTTTCAGAAATACAGTTTTGGAGCATTGGCCTCGGATTTACTACTTTTTTTAACCATTTTCCCAAAACGTTTATAATCCTTATATTTAGTGGCCTTGATAAGAAATTCCCATTTCTCGACTTTTTTCTTAGCCTTTTCATGTTCTATCAAGTTCTTATATTGTATTCATAAATTATTAACATTATCACTATCTCTTGCTGTCCGGGCTTTTAAGACTTTCACTAAACTATTTTTCTTTTAACTCTGCATTCCTTATCAAATCAAGGATCATTTGTTGGTTGTCAGCTTAGATGATTTTCAGAGGTTTCGTGAATATTGGCTGAAGGGCTGTTATGATATTATCATATGAGCAGCATATTAATGCCAGATGCAGTGGGTGTTCAACCATAATCTTCTCGAACATTGGGATTATATTAGAATAAGCAATTAGAATAATTTTGCCATGGTCGCCATCCTCCTACTTCAGTTTCCTCCTACACCAGACTACTAATTGATGTTTCGCTCATAGTTATAAGGCCCTCTAAAGGTATTGTTAATAAAACATGGTCAGTTTCCTCTCTGGAGAAAACTTCCATTTTGTTTACACATCTCCAATCTGGGATGCTGAACAATATGTCTAGTTATTTCACCTTTTCGATATGAATGGGCCGGTGGTATATCAGGTACTTCTATTACAAGCTTGAACACCTAGTTTATAGAAAAACTGGGCTGTGAGAAGAGGCATATTTTTAATGTCTATGGCATTTTGGCAGGACTAGAGGGGGGATATCCAAATTAAATCCTCCTCCTCCTCTATGCAATCTGTGTAAGGGGTTGACATTGGAGATTAAGGTCTCCCATGATTATGATGATTGGTATTTTTCCAGTCACAGGATTCCAATGTTCTATTGCATGGTCCAATTTGTTCAAGGTGTTGATGCCTTAAGGGCCAAAAGGACGTTTACAAATGTTAAAAACTAGAAAATCAGCCCCTCCCACAAATTCAATATATAGGCCTTGAAGATCAATTGAATCCAAATCCTGGTATTAACTGGAAGCATTTAAAATTACTTTGATCCACATGCATAACCCCCTGCTTGGGCAGCCTGTTTTACTGCCAGACCGTTCTCTCTCCTTTCTCCTCCTCTCTCATTAATTATGGCACCTGG
Source organism: Ambystoma mexicanum (assembly GCF_040938575.1). Taxonomy (NCBI): domain Eukaryota; kingdom Metazoa; phylum Chordata; class Amphibia; order Caudata; family Ambystomatidae; genus Ambystoma; species Ambystoma mexicanum. Next base: position 176,139,417 of record NC_090922.1, read on the forward strand.
CAGGAGGTCCTCTTGGCTTCCTTCCATTCCTTGCATTCCTCCAACGCCTTCAACAATGTCTATATAAATGGTACTGTCATGGTCCAGGGCTCTCAGCCCAATGTCTCTCCTCCTTCTGGATAGGCGTCCCCTGTGTCTTATTAACTTACTCCCTTCTCCTACTACTCATCATCATCATAATAAAGTTTATCCGGATAAAATCCATAAACCAATGCAAGGAAATATAGGTATACATGGTTAAATATAATAAAATGCAATATTCATAATCATAGTAAAAAATATCTCATCAATTAAAATTCACGATATGTTTTCTTCTGTTCCATGCCTTTCTCAGAGATTCTAGGGAACAGCCCGCAGCAAGAATATGAGTGCCTGTCGGCATTGGTTAAAATTGGCCTCTCTCAATAGTGGAGTGATGGTCTGTTTCCTGATGTCATCATATCATGGACAGAATAAAACAAAATGTAACTTTTTGTTACATTGAAATTCTTTCACAGCACTGCATTCTGGGCAAACCGAGGACTGCTCATAGCGCTACCAATTCCTCGTGTTATCTCTTAGCAGCAGGAGGTTAAACTGTGCCCTAGTCAATGCTCAGCGATCTACAGGTTTGTTGCTGTGTAACAAATAAGGCTGAATTGCATCAGCTTTCATGAGGAGCATATGTTTTCTGTTTGGCTCAAGTAAAAGCTCAGTGGATTCACGTCTTGTTGAAAATAAGGATCGGAAGGCACCCTTGTACATATTGCTCTCACCTGCAGTGCGCAGAACATCTGGACACTACAGACTTCAACTGTCAGACTTCACTACAGACTTCAACTGTCTCAGATAGACAGAAATCAAATTCATCCATGGTACTTTACGTCAAAGGAACTTGAGAGTAAACCTTTGCTGATTTCATGAGATAAACTTGCTCTCGGGTTGGACCATGTTCCAAGCCAGTGCATGAGTGGCACCTTGTACCTATGATCCCCAATGGGGGGTATGCCTAGTTCTGCGTGCACAGCATAGTTCGGAGCAGAACTAGGGAGCCCTAGTAGCCTTTTCAGGAAATTATTCTAAATAACCTCAATGGCTGCTAAGTTTTCATTCCCCCACAGTGCTGCCCCGTAATTGGTAGCTGCCTTAGCTTGTACTCGATACACTTCAAGGATTAAGTTAATGCCTTGTCTCTGCACATGGGCAACCCCCAATACAGCTTTACTCTTTTTATTCAAAAGTAAGTTGGCTTTCCAAATATGAGCATCCCGCTTTCCATTGTGGATTAGCCTGACCCTCCAGTTTTCGAAGAAGCAAATGCCTAAATAATCACATTTTGACACACTTGGGATGATGCACCATTGCTCACCATGTTGCACATTTTTACTTTACAGACAGATCATGCCCCTACCAAGTACAGAGTGAGTGCTTGATCATGTGTGCCCAGACCCGGCCTGAAACCATATTGGATCTCTGATAGAACTTGGCTATTCAGGATCCAGTCCTCTAGGTGTTGTAGTATGACACGTCCAAAGACCTTGAAGGAGGTGACCAGCAGTGAAATTGGTCTGTAAGCCAAAGGACTTCCAGGGTCACCTTTTTTGAATATGGGTTGGATATTTGCACTTTTCCAGGATTGCGGGTAAACACCTGTTTTCAGGAAGGAGTTAAAACAAATCATCAAGAGAGGGACCCACACATCTAGTTCACCCTTATATAAGTCTGCTGGAACTGTGCCTGGACTCGTTGCGTGATTATGCAATTGCTGATTAACTGCTGTCTCTACCTCCTTCAAAGTCAGCCCTATCGAGGAACAATGGTCTCCACCCACATACCTCATCAACTGGCCCTGATATAGGGGCGAATAGTGGTCAAGCCAAGATTTTGCTCCCACGTCATGTTCTCAATGTGTATTCATTCTCTTATAGGGCGGGCCTCCTGCAACAAAGTCCCAACATTCCTGGGTGTCTTTGTTGGACACTGCTAGCAGACGTTCTTCCCAAGCTTCATTCTCCAGAGAATCTTTCCTAAGTTCCACTGTACTTCTGTAAATTTCCCTTGCCCTAATGACCTCACCTTGGGATAATCCTTATTTCTTAATGTCCCCTTTAGATGGTTTTGCACAGTCTTGCACGGTTCATCAAACAAGCTACTCAGCCTCCTTTTCTTCAGTTTAAAATCATGCTGAAATGATTCTGTCAAGGACTTGCACAAGACTTTAGACCAGAAAATCATCTGGTTCGAGTGAGCGTCCAGAGCAAGGATAGACAGGGTGTACTCCAGGTTGATGGACACCGCTTTGTTTTGGATTATTATGGGTCACACTTTGCCCATTTTACTCTATGTTTGCAATGTGGATTGATCTCACATGAATCCACTGTGGAAGAACAACAACAGGCAAATGAAGGCGGTCCTGTCTTAACACCAGTCTCAACGGGCAGTGGTCGCTAAAGATTTCTATTACAACCATGAAATCCACTATTAGCTTCCAAAGTTGGACATGCATGCAAAAATATTCAATGGTTGATGACCCCTGGGCATTTGTAAATGTCATCTTGCCAGCAACATCAGACTGCATGCGTCCGTTCAAAGAACGCATGCCCCATTTCATGAGCCACATGCTCACTTGTAAGCCCCTGGAGCACACCCGGTCATCTGCCATTTGCGGGCATGCAATGCCATATACAAAGTCCTCACCCAGCTTGGCGAGAGTTGAAATCCCATTGCCCAGTTTCACATTGAAATCCACCTCCCCCCCAAGATCAAAACCGTGTGCTCATCCAGGTGGTCTAAAATTGTACACTCGAGCAGAACTTTCAATGGCCCAAGCCAATTGGCTTCTGAGGCATGGATGCTATTGTAGAAGTTGACCAACAATAATTTATCTCCCAGCTCAGGAGTTGCAGTGGCATATTGAATGCAGGTGGTGTTAACTTACCTTGCCCTAATACAATAATTCATGGATGATTTAATCTAGATCGTCATCCTCCCATAACAACGGCCTCGTGTGTTCTTATGTGATGTGCTGGAATGGAAAGTGAGACAAATCCATCCAGCCGTACAGGTTCTAAGGCCCAGGTTTCCTGTAAATAAATGATGTCATGTTAATTCATACATGCCACTACGTCCATTTTCTCCAGTTAGACGCAGCCCTTGCAATGTTCCAGCTGAGGATGGCGACCACATCCTCTGAAGGGTGGACAGGCAATTCCCCAACCCGGTGAGGAGAAGGCTCTGATCCTGAGGGGTTTTGGGTTCCTACCTCAGGAGCCCCTAGTAAGTCTAATTCCTCAATGCCTGATAGGGTGTCAAAACAGTTTGATGTAATAACTGCCCCACCCCCATTCCAGGCGTCCCTTGCGACTGCACCAAGTGGGCAGCCTGCCCCTACCCTCCCTCTTACCACCTCCCAGTGGTCCCGCTGTGAGCTCAGAGGAGTAATGTGCCAGGGATAGAAGACAGCCAAGGGGATACATTTGCTTCCATTGTTTGCACCCTCCATGTTATGTCGACTGGGGCCAAGGGCAGGGACCAAATAGTCCAGCATAGCTGGTGTTACTACTGTGATAATCACGCAATCACCCTCTCCCTGTTTAGCCAAGAAGCCCCGTGGGTTGATCTTCATGCTAGGTAAATGGGTGTTAATCCAGTCTGTTTTTTTGTAAATTAATGAGATTGTTGTCTCCTCTGCCAAGATTGGGACACCACCCGTGATAACACCCACCAATGGCGTGGCTTCAGGTGGGAGACCAACACTGTTCGGGGGAATATGCGCAGTGTCTGCTGGCCTAGTGAACTTTGCACACCCTGGGGTTTAGCCCGGGATTTGGACTGTGCCTCAATGGCCGGTTCCAAGGCAGAATGCCGACCAAAGGCTGCGCTCCTTTCAGAAACCACCTGTTTAAGATCCAGGACGTCGTTCCTCATCCCTCTCTTGAGATCATCTAAGATGGTCAGGGAAATATTGAGGGAGTTTTTTAATTATGAGATAACATATCATAGCAATAATGTGGCCAATTTCTTGTTGAAGTGACTGGATACTAAGACCACACTATTAGCCCCTGTGAAAATGATGAATGGAACAAGCCTCTGCTCTCATTACCCCTCTCTGAAGGGCTATCTCTGTTTAAGACAGGGTCGGGCAATGTGTGATTTATCAGAAGGTCTACTCCAGTCCCAACAGAAGGGCCATTTAAATTGATACAGGGGGCACCCCTTGAGTGCTAGAGTTGGGGCGAGATGAAATTGTTAATATTCCCTCCAAGTCAATTGCCCTCTCAGTGTTCAAAATTCGTTCCTCGATTTTCCCTGCCATCTGTTTCAAGTATTCATTCAGGGTAGGTTGTTGGGAGATGAGAGCACCTTGTGTCTTGGCCCCATTTTGACTCTGCTTGCTCTTTTTAATTTTGCTCTCGGTGGGCAATAGATCTGTTGCCTTGTGTTTAGTCATAGTGAGTCCTACTCTTAATGCACGCCCACTAGGATAAGGCAGGGCAGACTAATGCTGGGTTAGTTTTGCTAGACAATTTGGACACGGAATATCTAATTTGTGCAAATTATGCAAACATGTACAAAACATGCATAAAACAAACAATACCAGAGTAACAGGGCAGGGCACACCCAATAAACTTAGCGGACTAAGACCAGGTTGTGTAGGTTATGCAAGTGTGCAAAAATTTGCAAAACATTGCAAATATGTGCAAACCCGTAAACAACATAAGCAAACCCAAACACCTGAATAGAGTTCTTGTGGGTGGCCAATTAGACTATTCGGACAGCGCAAATTATGCAGGTATCTGTGTTAGGGAGAATTCTCTGTTTAGGCTGAATTTCCTAACCTAGTGAGTCCCCCAGCAGTTTTGCTGGGTTTCTGGAGTTTGTTTTTTCCATCCTGCCAAGAGTGAGACTCTTTTTCTCCCACTCTTGGACATGAATGTGTGTAATTCCTTTGAATGTCAATGTGTTCTATGGGCTATGGGGTCTTTTACTCCATAGGGTCTCATATGTTTTGCTATGTGTGTTACACCGCACCCTCCGTGCCGTAACACTGGGGCGTCCTAGAGGATCCCCACCATAGACTCCATACCCGGGGACTGACTACTGTCTCCCCGGGAATGTAAAGTCACCATTGGCTTTACTAGACCTAAATTTACTAACAGAACTAGTACAAACCATCCTATTGTGGACGTACTAGTAGGGGTAATTGGATTACTCCTGGGTCTGTTATTTGAGGGGGGCACTGTCCCGTCCTCCCTCGAAGAGTTTTGGCTGGTGGCAGTGGAAACTACTTGTTATATTCGACCCCGAATATATAACCCTATGGGATTCTTCCCATTGTTGGCGGTTAATACTTTTTCTCGTTAATCTCTAACATACCACCGGTTTATTTGTCTTAAACAAATCTATCGGTTGGTATTTTCTGCCAGAACTCGGTTTTTAAAATGGTGTCTGTGTTCATCTCTGTGACTCCTAAACCAAAGGTTGAGCCCTTTGTTACACTTTTGGCGGGCTTCTGTACAGAGGCCCTCCAAAGTGGTGCCATTCTGTCTGGGTACCACAGGAGGTGTGGGAGGGGGTTTAGGCACACTGGACTGAGTTGCCTTGCCAACTAAAGTCGCACTCTGGTGTGATTGGCCCAGGTGGTGAGCCACCCCGCTCACCACTTAGCGTGTTTTGATTGAAAGCTAGGCTGAATGAATGGGGGTTTTCTGCATAAAAGCAGGGCTTTTGGGACTGGATCTTCAGAAATCGACACAGGACCTAAGAATCCGACGAGGGTAACGCTGAGCCGACCTGCAACGACGACACCTCCGGTGGAGCCCTGCTGAACCGACTCACCACTTCCCGATGACAGAGGAGATCTCCCGGCCGGAGCGTCTTCTTCCCCTGACTGGTGTGAACAACGAGTCCCCTTTGCTTTTTCTTCGTTCCAGGACGTAGTGGTCGAATTGTCTGTGCAGAGCACCCCGGCAACCGGATAGCCACTACCCCTGTACCGCGACCAAAAGGTGGTGCCTTGTGACGGAGCACTCCGCGGCTGGTCTCTTCCCTGGTGGTGCAACGATCTTCAACTTTTCCTTCGACGACGAGATCATCTCTTCTCTTGTCAAAGCCTCGACTTGCATCCACCACCAGGAACAACTGCCCCCGCCGGAGCTGTCTCTCCACAAACAAGGTACCGTGTCCGCCTGGCTTCCCTTTTTGCCGGATAGAGTGAGGTGTCTTAATCCTCGCCTCTCCATTGGGTCGCCTCCAAGCTTTCTGTTCTGAACTGGTCTAATCTTTCCATAACAATTTGCGACAAAGACTCAAAGTGCATTTCCACTGTGATACTTTTTGGGACATATCGCCTTGCCTCTCTCCGAGTGGGCCTGACCTCTGAACTTTGCGATCTACAGTAGACCCTGCCTTACTTGCCTTGCATTTGTTCGTAAAAGTGTTGGTACCGAGTTGATTTCATAACCTGCTTCTTTTCTCTCCCATCCTAACGAATACTAGAGTGCCATCTAGGTTAAAGCATTCACCTCTATCTGCAAATAAGTGGTGCCGTTGAACCTAGACTTGTCGAAATATTGTTAGGGGGATTGATTTTCCAATAGTAATTGTGATAAGAGTTGTTTGCCGTATTAGTGCCAGAGTGTTTTTCATAGATGTGTTGTTATAAATAAATACCTATATATCTTTACACCGAAGCTCTGTCCATGTTTGCTTGTTCTACTGTGTAAATTGCCCTATCTTGTATACTCCACATACTGCGTAACTCTTCTTGAGGGAAGTCTAACTGCTCAGCCACAGCTACCAAGTGAATCTGTGTGGTACAGACTGCTACCATGTGTGTTTACTGCCAAACACCTGTAGTCCTAAATCTTTTGCAGTGGTCCCAGAGGGAACTGCACAGGTTTCGCCTAACAATCTGCTAAGCAGCAAACGATAATGAGGCGACAAGACAATGGGCGAATTAACGAGAACCATGGCACATATAAAAATCTAAGAATAAAATTCATAAAAGCTAGGGGTAAAAGTTCATGAAATTCATGGAAGCTCTTCGTGCTAAAAAGGACAATCGTATAAAATGTCATTCCATTATTAAAAAAGAAAAAGCACTGCAGCACAGGCCAGCAAACGTGAAAAATTATTGCAGCAATTGAGTTTATAGTAATTTCTAGAATAAAGTCCCAGTGGCAGTGCAAAACAGTGGCAGGAAGCTTGGAGCACGCAGAGTGGAAAAGAAGAAAAGCTATAAAAGGCATTCAGGTAATGCCCGACAGGTTTAAAGGGCTGCCTTAGTACGCCCCTCCTCCCGCATGGGCCGCCTAACCGTTCAGAGGCAAGCACCCAGGTTTCAGGTGCCAGAGAGGCCAGAGGCCGAGAGAATGTGGCCAAACCCCTCGCGCCCCACGAGCCCTTGCTCGGGGAATAAGAATCAAGTTAACGGGAAGTCTATTATTTCCAAGTTTTTGGGTTCACTTTCGATTTTAGCCCAGGATCCCAAAGCTGCACAAATCCAGTCTTTAATCCATATAGGCCAATGTTCCAGGTTTTTCTGTTTTCCCAATTTCCGACTTGTAGTAGTTTGGTGCAGATTAGCCCTGTTTAGCACAAACCAGAATAATTGACCAAATAATGGCATAGGGCGTGTGGGTGTTTGAAAAATAGTGAGCGTTAAAGCTCCAGATTGTAGTCCGTGACAGAAACAGCTCTGGGCTCAATCAACAACAAGTGAGTTTGCTTACCGGAATTTATCGAACAGCAGACTCCCCCGCCTCACGCAACTCCAGCAGACCACAGGAGACCACTTTCATCCCCACTTGCTTCCTGCGCAGTTCTCCATGCAGAAGTGGGTGTTAGATATTTGAGGGACAGCAGGCAGGCAGGTAACAGGCTCCTCCTCCACACCAGCAATAGCAATGGAAATAGTAGAGACACTCAAGGAGGACCACAGTAGACCACTTTCCTCCCCACTTGCTTTTCAATCCCTGTATCCAATTTGTCAGAATCAGCTGAGTTTTTCGTCTACATGCCGACAACAGGGACCACAGCCGGGCAAGACTTCAGTGGCAAGGAAGAGTCCACAGGGTAAACAAGATGGCTGTGTCTCTCCAATCTACTCCTTCTACCACCTCTCTGGTTCCTCTGTCACTGCCTTCCTCCTCCGCCACCTCTCTGGCACCCTCCCATCCTGCTCTCTGGCCCCATGCCACTTCCTTTTACTGCTTCCTCCCCCTCCTCTCTGGTCCCTATGCCACCTCTGTCTGCTGCTTCTGCCCACTCTTCGGCCCATGTACTGTTTCTGCTGGGTGCATCTCACTTCTGTACCCCACCCTGGAAGTCTTTCAAATGTGGCAACCTGCTCCATGGCGTTACTCTCGTCTCTCGCTCAGCTGTCAAACACCCCTCTGACATCTCCTCAAAGACCTTGACCTGGATGTCCTTGCTCTCACCAAGACATGGTTCTTGGCCAGCTCTGTCACAAGTTTTGACACTCTCCTCCCTGAAGGCTACAAGATCCTCTCAACTCCTCCTCAGAGACCTCAACATCCACCCATCTGCTTCTAATCCTGCCTCCTGGCTTTTACGCAACCTTTGTGACACTCTCTCCCATTCCATTCTACCCTCTTGTCCGACACACTCTGCTGGACACAACTTGGATGTTCTCATCTCCTCAAACATCCCCCTCTCTAACCTTCTCACCACTCTCTCTTGGACCGACCACTCTCTGCTCTTCTCCCACCTGAAACTTCTAGACCCCAATGCAAAGCCTCCCCCAGCACTGACACCTTCCTTCTCAGTCATCCGGCCTGTAGAGGAGCAGCTGCATGCCTCTGCAGGAAATGCCACCCCCTAACCCCTATATGTTGGAAGTCGGAGACTGCGCCATGTTTGACACCAGTAGTTTGAGAAAAGGTATCCTCTGAGAAATCTCTATCGAATGTATCCCCGAATAGACGACAATCTGAGGAACTACCTGAAGGAATATGAAAAAGAGTGACAGAGAAGCTGGTGACATCACAAGAGACGAGCGTGACTCAATGAGAATACTGGCTGAAGCGAATGCTTGGATCTTACAGAACTGATGATGAAGTTAAGAACTGAGTAAACTTTCACATGCAGAAAAGAAGATTGCAGGTATGCGAAGTGCTACAGAAATGCAACCGTTCAATGATTGTACAGACGCTGAAGTGCAAGTAGAATAAGTGATCATAGATGCTGGCTATACGTAGTGAATAGACTGCAGGCAAAGCCGCCACTGTATAGAAGCCGGACATTGGTGTCATGCATTTTATTAAGCTGAAACCCATGGAGAGGAAAGGCTGAGAATTGTGTTGCAGCAAGAAAAAGCTGAGATCGTGGAAGGGCCTGGCAGGGCTGTCTGGCCTGGCAGCAAAACAGAAGTAGGCATTGTAGGTTATCTATTCTTGAAAGCAATAACGTTAGAAGGATGAATCATCCCTTATCAAGGGGCAAAGAAAGAACACCAAGAGTGCCATGTTTTATTTATTTTAGACAATTAAATGCTGCAGAATAGACCAGAATCATGGTCCCCTGTCACGTGAGCTGTGGATAGAAATAGAGTTGAGCTTGGAATCCTAGAAAAACGATAGTGAAATCCTGTACTCCCATTTATTCCCACAGACAAGGATACTTTGTAAGGCCAAGTTCAAAGACAATCTGCATGGCAGAAGGCTTGTGAGATGACAGATGTTGGGCTAATTGGATGGGGAGTTAAAGTCAAGTCCACCTCCTGGTACCTGGGTATGAGCTTACGTGCTGCTAAGTGAACCGAATGTTCCAGACGTGGCACGAGCGTGCCAACCAATTGTCGAGGGCCATATAACAAAGGGCCTTATAATTTGAGAGCCAATGATATAACGTGTACTGAACAGTGTTGAAGATGACATGTTTCAGAGGTAGGCATAAGTTGTCCACCTGACAGTAGAAATCCAATCACAATCCCAGTCCTTATAGAATGTATACTTAGATGTTCCCCTTGAACCTATCACAATCCCTCATAGGTTTTTCTTATTTGCCACGTAGTATGATGTCACTGCTGACATATTTTTTGCACATGAGGATGTTTTTATGGGAAATTTGTCAAGAACTGAGCGAATGTCCGTTGATGTCTGCTGTAACCTCCCTGTTTTAGATAATTGTTAATAAAACAGCAACCTTTCCCATCTTCCTGAGTTGGTTAGATTATTTGGACTCAAGAGTTATTTTGCAAACCCCATAAGTTCACGTGATAGCGGTGGGGATGATTGGAAAAGATCCAAACCAGTTTTTCCCCAGTCTTTCGGATGATCAAGTATCCTCTGCCATCAGCCAGAAGATCGCAGGGTTTCCTGTGGAGACCAGGCGATAGAAATAAACTTGCAAGAAGAACCGAGATGGTGGGCAGGTCCCCCTTTGACAAAATCCCTGCCCGGTTTACACAGGCGCTCTGCGGACGGAAGTTGAAGTGGTCAGATTGGAGGAGGAGTCGATACCGAAAGACCAGAGGCGATTAATGAACGAATGGTGAGTAGACTAAGGGGAATGGCAAATGAAGGGGATGGGATTGTGATCTTTTTAAGTAACCAAAAATATTGTGTGAAGAAAAGGTAGCGCCTAGGAGTCCTGACTCAAGGGAGTTTCAGAAGGAGGCGTTTCAAATCCCAAAGGGGGTAGAGAAGAAACATATAACGCATAAACAGGTTTACCTAAGGTGACGTCTCAAACCCTATATAGCGTATAAAGTAAAGGCGAGTGAGAAAAAGGTAATCACAGTGTTTATTAATGTGTAATGTCGACTAGTCTGTATGTTGTTTGTTGAGTAAAAATATAGAAGAGCGATAGAAGTTGTGAAGTAATTGAAAAAGTTGAGGAGCAATAGTGATTGAGCATAGTGAAGTGATTGGTACCAATCAAAAGGTAGAGAAAGCTAAGAAATTAGAGGCTTGAGTGGCGAATGATGGTGCATGCTCATATTTGCTGTTTTAAAGGCGTTGAAAAAGTGGTGATTTAAGCAAAAGTATAAAGGTTGTTTCATAAGTCTGTTAAGTATTGACAGTCAATTGAGACTTGTCACTATGGGAGATATTCCTCTGATCCACTTATGTAAAACATTACGAAAACATATGCCCAAGCTCAAAGAGTGTAGTGCGGAATGGGTGAAAGGCACAGCAAGTAAAATGTTCATCCAATGGCTACAAAGGGAATCATTGTCAAAAGCGGTATTGCAACACATGACCACATACATGCACGCTGCGTACACAGGGAAGAAATTAGAGAAACGAGAAGTGATTTTAGAGCTCTGGAAAATATACCAGGAAGAAAGGGAAGACCCTCCACCTGAGGAGTGGATGCTTAGTCAGCAAAAGGAGGAAGGTGTTGAGCCTTCAGCTCCCACTACCTCGCCCGAAGTAAAAGGGGCTAGCATGGAAGAAGTAAGTTTGTACCCTTTAAAGGAGTTGAAAGTGGTGATGGGGTATAGTAATTTGATATACGAACCCCCCGAGAATAAGAGAAAAGAAGAGATCTATAAGATCATACAGGACAAAGAAGAAAGGAGTGAGCTGTCAAAATTGTTGCCAGAAATAGACAGGGACAGTAAGAGATGGAAAGGAGAGAAGGATAAAGCTGACGAGATAAAGCACGTACTGAAAGAATGGATGGGAGGACTGATCTTACTTAAAATAGATGGGAAGAGTATTGAGGAAGTTAGGCAAAGAGAAGACAAGGACGAACAAGAAAGAAAGGAGAAAGAACAAGAGAAGAGATTGAGAGAAGATGAGCAGAAGATATGTCAGGAGGAGCAAGAGAGAAAAGAACAGGCAGAAGAACAAAGAAAGTATGACAAAAGACAGAGAGTGATAGAAGAAAGAGATAGACAAGAAAGGAAGAAAGAAGAGAAGGACGCACAAAGACTAAGGGACAAAAGATTACAGAGATGAAGTGAAGAAGAGGAAATGAGGGAAGGAATAAGGAGAGGGGAAGAATGGAGGCAAGAGGAAGAAAGAATAAGAAAGGATGCGAGAAAGCGAAGAGGGATAGATGAAAAAATTGAACGAAAAAGGTGGCAACAAGGTCTTGATACCAGTCTTGATACCAGTCTCACTCATAAAGAACCAGTAGGGCCATGCCCAGAAATACAATGGGATAGGATAGAAGAGTTCCTTCCAATAAAGGAAGCAACACGAGGGGCATCGAGAGTTGCGTTAGACGATGAAAGATTCGATGCAGAAAGCATCAGAGAAAGGATCGATAAGGTCTATCAACAGTTGAGACGAAATAGCGAGTATGAAACTCGAGGGAACGATGATCAATCCCTAAAGCCTCAATCACGAAGAGAGGAGGGAAGTCTATTCAGTGATGAACGTCAAGCATTGTCTTTAAGTAGATTGAATCTGGATAAGGGTGAAGGGGATGATAGTCACACTAGTTGGGGACAAGACATGTCAGATGAGGAAAGAGAGTCTACCCTTGAGGTAGGAGGAGGGAACATGTGTGCCCCTGAAGGAAGCTTGCAAATGAACAAAGAAGTGAGATGGTCTGATCTGGAGCAACCTAGGGATAGGACGCCAAATCCCATAGCATATCCGGAGCGTCCCCGAGGACGATCGTACAGTGAGAAGGGAGAGTCACCACAGTATGTGAGCAGGTTAAGGTCATTACCCATAAGGAGGCAAACAGGGATGAATTTCCCTGCCAGGGATAGACTGATAGTAGGATCCGCCTGTGGCGCAGGGTTTTACAGTTTCTCTTATTTGAAAACGGGTGAGCCAGGCCACAGTATATTCCATGGCCGCAGATGGAATAGGATAATTTAAGGTGTAAGCTCCTGAGTTTGACTTCGGGTGCTGGGAAATGGATATACGAATTAGAAAAAATGACAGGAAGAAATGGATATACGAATTAGAAAAAATGACAGGAGGAAACACGTTGGCCATAGGGGACATAAAAGGTCTCCTGGCAGCTGTTCTTGGGGAGAGAGCTGACGACATATGGAGAAGAGCGGGATATTCAAGTGCAACCACACAGAATACAGCGCATAATGGGGCAGCGTTTAATAATTGGAGAGCAGATGTTTGGAAAGCACTCAGGGTACAGTATCCTGACACATCAGATATGGGTGCAATTGTGACATGCAAGATGAAGGAAGATGAAGACCCTATTGCTTACAATTCAGGATATTTGGGAGAAATGGCAACTTGAAACTCGTGGGCCGTGGCAAAAAGGCTATAGAAGAAGATGAGGATTTCAAAATAATCAAGGTGGGTTTCAAGGTATACAGAATGCGAACCAGAGCACTCAAGGAGGACTTGTCAGACGGGCATCCCCAGTATGGTGGACTTGTGGGATGACAGTGCACATTGCACCTGAATGTGGGAGCAAAGGGAATGTACAGAATGGCCAATTTTCAAGAGGGGGACAGTTTATCCTCCACCATATAGTACACAGACTAGAGAAGGGTTCACCCAGGATCATACATTGTATTAGACACAAGCTCTGCAAAAGCAGCAGGTGCAACAGCAAGAACGAGTGCAAATTAATCCACTGCAAGGGCAGTCGCAACAAGCCCCCATGCAGACACAGTAGTATGCAAATTCATGACAAGTACTGACACCCAGGATAGGAGGTGTTACTGTGGTAGGGGGGAATCCTTTCACAGGGATGGGGATGAGCCTGTACCCACAATAGGACATCCCAAAGGGTGACATGATGTGTTCAGTACTATCTGTGATACCAGACCCCCAAGAGGAACAAAGGGTCAATGTGACGATAGGAGGCAAATCTTTTTCTTTTCTAGTAGACACTGTAGCTACTCGTTCATATAAACAAGAGGGAAAATATCAAATGTCGGGAATTGCCATGAATGCTCAAGGGTTCTTTGGAGCTACAAGTTGAGTTCCTTTTAAGAATTACCAGTCTCTATGGGAGAGTGTGACATGTCTGTTGCTTTGTTATATTCACGACAGACGCTGGTTAACATTTTAGGAAGAAATGTAATGACAAAACTTAACATGACGATTTTATTCACTGATCAAGGGATAGTGTGTTCCACTCCAGGTATACACTATTTAAACGTGGGAGAATTCATGCTGGCATTCACAGGGCAAGTGGCTCTGCGAGGTGTTCCAGTAGATCCAGAGGTTTTTCTGCATGGATTCAGCATTTTACTGACATGGCTACCTGGTTTAGTGGGAAAAATTGTGAGGATACCTGACGAGTTCTTGTTTAGACCATGAATACCAATGGACGAACACGGGGGACATACTATCCCTATAGAATTGGAGGCAGCCATAGTACGAAAGCAAATGGCAATCCTAGAAGTAGTAGACGATGAGGGTAGACCATGGAGAACAGTAATAGCTCTAGAGGAAGGGTACAGATTGACTGACATAACTGATGACGACATGTTCACGGAAGACCAAACAGACGATCAAGTGGTGTTCTTCATGCGCATTACATACTGGATAAGGATAGAGAAAAGGGAAGTCTGACAACGAATGGCAATAAAGCGGCAACATCCAGCATTTTTTCAGGAAGACTTGGAAAAGGTGGCAAGCGTCCTTTGGACCACAGGCCCTTATGATGTAGGTTTATTGAAGGGAATAGGGGAAGTTAAAATAAAGCTTAAGCCAGGAGCAATTTTACCCCGAGCAAAGCAGTACCCCATGTCTTGAGAAGCTGATAAGGGTATATTCCAGACTCTCTCAGCATTGATGAAACAAGGATTTCTGGTGGCATCGGAATAGTCGTGTAATACCGCAGTGTATCCGATTAAGAAATCTGCAGGAGGATCGTGAAGATTTATACAAGATATATAGTAGATGCAGAGTTTACTTTAGTTCCTAATCCGGCGACGATACTATGTAGTATCCCGGTGGAAGCTCGATATTTTATGGTGATAGATTTGAAGAATGCGTTTTTCTCGATACTATTGCACAATGACTCACAAGACTTGACGTCATTTATGTTCCGTCAAACTCGACTGAAAAATACTTGTTTGCCCCAAGGGTACTGTGAGTCCCCATCGATCTTTAGAGTCCTATAGATGGATTTAGGCAATATTGATTTTAAGAGTGCAGTGATACAATACATATATGACATTTTAATTTGTAGCACCACAGAAGATTTTTTTTAATCCCGTAGGTATCACAGTGAGGTTACAGAGAGCTTGAGGATGAATACGATTGTAAAGCAAAAAAATATAACCATAACAGTTAGGAAACAATATACAAAAGCATTACAGCGAATATATATACATGATCTTAGCAGATATACGAGGGAAAAGTGTATTTTCAACTAGGGAGATGCTCTTGATTAAACATCCACATTTTCACTGATTTTTTGAACCCAGTGAGGGTTTTCTCATTTTTAATACGGAGTGGCAGCGCGTTCCAGTGTTTGGGGGCTAAATACTGAAAGCTGGTGCCTCCTGCTCTGATCTTTTTGATGTGGGGGACTGAGAGTAGTGAGAGGTTGTTGGATCTTAAGGTTCTGGTGATCGTTTTTTTGGTTATTATGTGGTAAGGTATATAGGTGCATTATCATGTAGGCATTTGAATGTGATGCATAATGTTTTGAATAAGATTCTATCTTTGATAGAGAGCCAATGGCGCTCTCTTCTAGTGTTAGAGATGTAGTCAGATTTTCTTATTCCCAAGGCAGCCCTGAGGGCTTTATTTTGGATTAATTGCAGTTTCTTGAGGTTAGTGGTTGTGGTGCCTAGAAATAGTATGTTGCAGTAGTCCAGATTGGATAGTATCAATGCCCTGGCTAACGTGATGCAGTTAGCAGGGGTCAGGAATTTGCTGCTCAGTGAGATCAGTTTAGACGTGTATCAGGTGGAGGAGAAAAGAGCGCTAATGTGTTTGCTCAAGGATAGATTCGAGTCTAAGTACATTCCTAGTGTTTTTACATGTTTGAGGACTGGAATGATGGTTCCATCTATGTTGATAGGTGCATAATTAGGCAGAAGGGTGTTGATTTTGGCTTGTGGGCCTACAATGAGGATCTCTGTCTTTTCGTCATTGAGACAGAGGCTATTTAGGGCCATCCAGTTTTGGATAATGAATACATTTTATTTATAGTGGCAGTGTCTTGAGTGTAGTTTCCTGAAAGGGTGATGAGGATCTGGGTGTCATCTGCAACATTTGTGTAAATGACACCCATGTCATCCAGGGCTGAGAAGAGGAGCTTTGTGTAGGCGTAATAAAGGGTGGGGATAGGCAGGAACTTTTTGGGACGCCTATGGGAACTGGTATAGGGTCTGCTGCTTCTTTACTTATGGACACTCTGGAGGTACGTTCAGCGAGAAAAGATTTGATCCACAAAGCGGCATCCTTGGAGAAGTTAAAATCTTTTGTTAGGGTGGAGCAGAGTTTGTTGTGGTCGACAAGGTCGAACGCTGCAGAGAGGTCCAGGAGAAGGAGGATACAGAGCTTTCCTCAGTCTCTGATGGAATCCATTTGGATTTTGAGGTCCAAAAGGGCTGTTTCAGTGCTGTGGTTGTGACGGAAGCTAGATTGTCTGGTGTCAAGGAGCTGGTTGTGTTCTAAGTGTGCTTGGACTTGATTGTATGCTATTTTGTCCAGGATTTTTAGAAGGAATGGGACCGTTGTTATCGGTCTGTAGTTGGTGGGCACTGTGGGGTCAAGGTTAGGATTTTTTAATAGAGGGGTAACCCAGGCTTCTTTGATGCTAGCTGGTACTATATTTGTAGCAAAGGAGGCATTTACAAATTTCGTTATGATCGGTGTCAGTGCGTGGATACAGGATTTTACTACTTTTGCCGGAACAGCGTCTCCCTTGCAATTAGATGCTTTAATTTTGGAGATGGTGTTGAACACTAAAGCTTGTGAAACACGTGTGAATTGGAAGGTGGGTTTGGTGTTGCCGGTGGGGGCTTGGGAGTCATTGTCATATTTATCTGCTAGTGCTTGTTTTTTAGTTTGGATTTTGTTTTGAAGGATGTTGATCTTTGCGGTAAGCGCGTCTTGGATCGTGGTGCACCATTCTTTACTAGTATTGGTGCAGTTGGTGATAGGTGTGGGGTTTTCCAGTTCTCTTAGTATTGTAAAGAGTTCTTTGGAATCGGATGCAGCATTGGTGATCCGAGTGTTGAGGGCATTGGCTTTGTGTGTGACAATGGCTTTTTTGTAAATTCTGTTTGCTTCTTGGAAAGCTAATTTGTTTACTGGTAAGAGTAGTTTTCTACACGTATGTTCAACGGCCCGTTCTTCTGAGTGAGATAAGTTCCTCATTGAACCAGAAGCATAAGCGTTTTTCTGAACGCTTGGTTTTGTTAATGAGTGGGGCCACAACATTGATGGTGGATGTGAGGCAATTATGATATGCGTCTGCTAATGAGTTGGGGTTGTCGTTCTAGCATTTCTGGAGTGAGTTTGCGGAGGTTTCTGGTTTCAAATGAGTTAGGGATCCCTTCCTTAGCCATAGGAGCAATGGAATTAATGGTGAACATGATATTGTGATGGCCTGACCAGTCTAGAGCTGAGATGGCATCAATAGTAATGTCGGTGTTGATTGAGAGAATCCAATCTAGGGTTCTTCCTTTGGCGTGTGTGGGGGCGTTCACTAATTGAGTGAAGTTCATATCCTTCATGGCTGAGTGTAGGGCTTCTGCTTCAGGGTCCTGGCTATCATTAAATCCCAAATTAAAGTCTCCCAAAAGTATGCATTTGGTTTTAGGTTTAATGATGGGTGCCAGTAGTAGCGGGATGTCAACCTCTGTCTGATTGTTGGAGTTGGGGGCTCTGAAGGTGACTATTATACTGATAGTAGTTTTCCCATCTATGGGGAGTTTGGCTAGTAGGATTTCGTGTCCTTTTAGTCTTTCAATTTGGCATGATCTTAGCAGGGTCGGACTGGGATAAGAAATAAGCCCGGACACCCAAAAAAAAGTGGCCCACCCCTCGCCTCAAAAAAGTGGCGCACCCCACGCCTCAAAAAAAGTGGCCCTCAAACCATCATCTGTGAATCGTGTCAATTCACGACTTTGCAGAAAATGCTACTTATGGAGGGTTCATGTGTCTGTTACATTACAACACAACTCATAAAATAACATAACTTTGCAAACAGTTGTGTGACAGGATCCACAGATCCGAGGCACAGGAGTGGCATGAACCAACCACCTCCACTTTTTTTTTTGGTTTTGGGACTTGCTGCAAGTCGATTCTTATACAGGGCTCCGCAACCCCAGCAGGGAAGGAGGGTTAGGGTGACGATAGTTGGATAGGAAGAGGGGGGAGTAGGAAACCCGGAATGAGGTTTACGGAGAGGTTTTGAGTAGGTTGGGGATGTTAGGGTAAGGTTTAGATCACTGCGCACGCTTCCAGCGAGCAGTTACACTCATAGAAACACACGTCCCTGTTTCTGACTCTACACACATATACAATATCACTTTAGCAGTATAGAAAGGCACAGTAACATAATAAACACACGTGAGGTAGTGCAGCATCTTAGCTTAGTTGTCACCATAGTGTCCCTTGTTGTCTCCTGCAATTTCGTTGTGCCAGGATGTGTCGTAGTAGCTGTTCAAATGGTCTGATGTCTCAGAAAAAAAAGTACCCAAAAAGGAAAGCTGCATTGTAATTAACATATGAAAAACACAGAGGCATGCAGCAATAGATACATATATGTATAGCAAGTGAATTCCTGCTACATGCACACAAATGTGCACGTTTGTGTAATCATCCTACCCTTCACCACAGTGTGTGCTCTGTAACAGGGCCTTTGAGAGAGGTGTAATCTAGGTTTTTCTTTTGCCCTGGTGCACATTAGGCCTGGGTGCAAATTCACAATAACAAAACTTGGCCAGATTGAAAGAGTAGAGCGACTGATTCTCTGACTCTAATTTGGGCGCGGAGGAATAGGATAGACGTTCTGCCTGGTCACTGCTGCTTATAGGCTGGACTGGAGCCTAGGGTGGCTGTGCTCCTGGGGGGAGACAAAAGGTGTGCATAATGAAGGTCACCAAAGTGGTTTAAGTGTGCTATACAGGGCCCCCTTACATTACACTGCATTGAAGCTATACAGTCAGTCACTAGTGGTTACTTACCCACAGGGATGGGCTTGCCTGGCTGGCTGTTAGCTCTGCTACAGCCAGGCTACAGTGAATACTTGAACAGCAACCTGCCTGCAAAAAGAAACAATGTAAAGATGACGAAAACTCAATAAACACAGTACATATCATACAAATACAGTGCAGGGCTTGTAAAAAAGATATGATGGGGGCCCTCAAAGTGAGGGTAACTTGGTAGATGTGCTTAAAAGTATAAGGCCTTTGAGAAAGGTTGGCACTATGATTATTTATATTTATTATACAATTTCTTACCCCATACATTACTTCGTGTCAGCCAGGCTCGTACTGGCAATAGGCCTATGGCCGAACCAAAAACACAAAATGCTGGTGGAGGCCAGTTTTTTTGGTCAAAGTAAGTGGGCCACTTTTTTGGCCAATTTGGACCAGTTTGATGATGAGTTAATTCACTCTGAGGCTAGTAGTGTTTGACCAATGTTGCTGAGTAAATATTCTTTAAAATGCACAATTTGCATCACACTTTATCAAACAACTCCCCCTTGGTTACTATTCCAACAGTGTCTCAAAAGGAATGAATAGCCATTTGTAACTGTGGGCCGCCCACTGCCCACTTTTTCATTGATGCGGCTGCCCAAGGCAATTTTATGGCCCCCCCACTAGTCCGACCCAACATGGCAGGGGGGTGAGATGAGTATGTAATGATATATGAGGTCCACAGCTCTAAGGCACAGAGGTTGGGGTATTTCGAGGACCGGGCTTGGAGACTCCCTTTAACCTTATTACACAGGTTGTGAGGCAATTCCTTGGTCCACAGTCTGAAACATGAATACTTCTAGCGCCGCACAGTGGGATGCCCAAAACTGAGATGACAACCGATTTACAGGTGTTCTGGATTGGTTCTAAAAATATAAATCACCCCTTGTCCAGGCAAAGGGCCTGGCCCAGGGCACCCTATAGTGGTATCTCACCTGCCCCTAATTCCCTTATTCAAACTCCAAGGCCCATTACTGTAAATAATGCTCATCCAATTCACTTTGAAGCGGGCAAACATTCCATGAATCGGGCCCACTAGTGCATGCAACCGGTTTATACAATCACAGTCAATTTATATATATTGCACTTTGCTGTTATATCTCCTGGGCTGGGTTCAGATAACACCGAATTAGTGCAGAATGCACAACTCTCGGGTCACACCACGGCCTGTGGCCAAAGCGGGCAACTTTTGGGGGCCGCTTTGGGATTGGTTAATGCACGTGGTACTCAATCACCTGTTACAATGCTCGTGTTGTATGCTAGCCAGCCCATGGTCCATCTTTAGCTGCTAGCCTGCTACATCATATTGGGTGTCAGGGCAGGGTGTCTGTGTGTGTGTGTGGGGGGGGGAGGGTGTTTGTTTCTGGGGGAGGGGTGCTGCTCACAACACAGGAAGATTTCGCAAAGCATAGGGAAAGTAGGGAACACAATACATTGTCATCAGTTTTCTCTCGAGGCTGCATCCTAATTCCGACAATTACAGCAACGTTCATTCATATTTATAAAACAAAAACACATCTCCGAAATTCACGCCTCGCCCTTCTGCAATCCCCAACCCCCGTCTGCCTTTCTGAATAAATGCCCTCATCTGATTTAGCAGAAAAAAATCTCTTTCCAAAAAAAAGAACAGCTCCACCCTACTGACACAGTGCTTAAAAGGTGAGGTGAAGTGTAACATCCCTTTAACAAAGTTTTTTTACTGAATGGACATATATATGTATGGCAGAGAACGGAAACAAAGGGGCTAAACATGTGATGTCGTCAGTGATGTCATCATTGACATTTGTGATGGCATGTTTCATGTTCTGGGTGTTAGTGTTAGCAGTGCACAGTGGTGATGGCAGGTATCGTGGCTTAGTTCACCATAACTGGCGAATTTCAGTGGGTTTTCAGTTTTAATTTGAACTTTAATGGGGAGGTGGCAAAGTTTTTTTTAGTGAAGTGCGCAGGTTTTTGGTAGGGCAACTTAACCATAACTTCCCCTTAACAAAGTTTTTTTTGTAGTGCATTTACCAGGTTTTTGGGAGAGTAACTTAACGATAACGTCCCCTTAACAAAGTTTTTTTTGTAGTGAATTGTACAGGTTTTTGGAAAGGGAACTTAATCATAACATTGTGTCAATGAAGTTGACGTGCTGAATGTAAACTGTCATGTGATTTTGGGAGATATGTAGTATAATGGACGTACTTGATATACATGTAACATACAACATACAGAACCCCCTCCCTATTGATTTTAGAAAGGGACGGACTGGGGGGGCGCTGTTGCGCATGTTGAAGATGGCCGCCTAGGTGGAGAGCTCCGGCTCGAGCGAAATCCTGTTACCCCGAATATCCTTCCAGTCAGCAACTGCTCAGAAAATATGTACAAAATACGGTGGCGTAGGACCCGAGGAAGTGCCCCTTAAAAAACAGAGCTCACGACACTGGGATTGAGGAGATATTGGTCGGTGAAGTTGCAGCGCTCAGAGAGCTGAGACGTAACCACTGCTGGGCTCCACGCTACCCCCGCGCGAGCCTGGACGGGGAGTTGCAGCCTACCAACATACGGGTGCTGCAAAGGGTTGCGGCGCTCCGGCTCCCCCTCTTCGCCGAACGAGAGCTTGGGGCAGCTCCCTCCGCATCGGGCCTGTGAGGGCCCACACCGAGTGCTTGAAGACGGCCGGGATTGCAGCGCGCGCCAGAAGTCCAGCGGAGACGCGCTAGTGAAGTAAGTGGGCCGCTGTAGGAGGCGGGGAGTGCCGGGGGCCCTGTAACATCGGGTGGCCAACACCAAGGGGAGGCACGGCGAGAGGCGAGACACCCTGCAATACAGCCTCGGTCGCATGGGCACGGGGAGTAAATGCATCAACAAGACCGAGGCCTCCATGCGTTGGCGGCGGCTCAGAGGAAAGGCGGGGAGCGTGGCTGGCCGCAGGGTGTGAAATTTGCTTAACACACCAAGTACCTCACCAACTTAGAGAACTGCACTGTCACGATCCTTCAGACAGGGAAACGCACTCCAGATAAATTAGCACTGGATTAGATGGCATACCCTGTGGCCAATACCCGTTCATACGCCGGAGCTGTGTGGTTCCGTAACTAGGCCCCTGCAGTGAAGATCTTTGGCCCATAGCGACAAAGGCCCAGTTTCCTGCCTGCACTGCGGCGCACCCTGGCTGTGGGATCAGGGCAGGGGCTGCACTGTCAACCTCCATTGTAGCCACAGTGGGCAATAACTGAACGCAGAGACAGCGGTTCCATTCACTTGGGAGAGCACAATCCATTCTGCAGGTGGTCACTTTGCCTAATGGGCTGCACTGAGAATAAGGCCACAGGGGGCAGAAGACAGGCCCAATGGACTCCTTTGCCAGCTCCCAGCCGCAGGTGACAACAGGAGGGGCAACACAAACACCGGAAAATCAAGACACAGATGCCCTGGACCGCCTGGCAACTATTGTGCAGAGTGGGTTCCTTGCCGTCAACGTAAAACCGGATGACATAGTGGCGACGATTGGATCCTTCAAAGCGCGAGTGGAAAAGGAAAGCGCACGCATTTCGGAAGCAGAAAACAGGATAGGTGTAAATGAAGATGTGCTTTCGCAACATGGCCATGATATAGCCCTACTCCAGACGGAGCTACACAAGACTCAGAACAAGTGCGAGGATCTCGAATCCAGGTCCCGCAGGAACAATATCCGTATTGTAGGGGTGGCGGAGGCGTTTGGCAAAGGCTCCATGGAAAGGCAGGTGGAAGAACTGCTGAAATCCGTACTGGGGAAGAATCTCTTTCAAACCATTTCCTCGTTGAAAGAGCTGACTGCACCCTTGCACCAACCCCCAAGCCGGGCGCTCCACCCCGAACCATTATTGCACGTCTCCTGAATTATAGGGACAGGGACACGATACTCCGTCTGGCCAGGGAAAAAGGGACATTGCACCATGAAGAAAACAGGATCCATATGTATCCAGACTTTTCTGCAAACATACAAGCACAACGTAGATCCTATGAGTTGGTCAAGAAACAGTTACGGCTCCGCAGTATGCCTTATGTTCTAATTTTCCCTGCGAAAATGAGAATCCAACATGGAGGCAGGGCCCATTTTTTTGAAAACCCTACAGAGGCAATGGCATACGTGGAGGCCTCCATTCCACTGCCCCCCAGAGATCGCATAAGGGACCCAAATGCAAGACCCGGCCCGGGTGAAGGCAGAGGAGATCCGATAGATGGATAATTGCGCCTCCTTTGCAGCAGTAACATGCTTTTCTTTCCGCAAAGTCAACACAGCTGTACTGGACTAAGATCCGATGTTATCGGGCCGTAGAGTCTCCCATGTGGGCGACCAGACGGCTGGTCATTGGACGGCAACAAAGCACCCTCAGGAATGTTCCAATTGGTTATTTGGGTCCATCGTCAAGTTGGGGCAGATGATGTGGGTGGAGGGTGGGATAAGGCGAAGGGGGAAGTTTTTTTGTTGTGATAACCAACCGGACGAGTTTAAGTCTGGGAGGAGAGTTTGCACTGTTGAAGGTTGTTGGTTTGTTGAGATAAGGTCTCGCAGGTACTGGTGCTACCCTAATTCTGGTCACTTGTGCATTTATGGTTGTTATAATACATTGCAATGTGTATATATAGGAAATGGGTGACGGGTTGAAGATTAAACTAATGGCATGGAATGTTCGAGGCCTAAATAACCCAATGAAGGCCAGGAAGGTTGGTAATTATGTCACCAGACATGGGCCCCACATTTTAATGTTGCAAGAAACGCATGCACAGGGCTCGGCTAATGAGAAAATACTGGCAAAATGGGGTAAACAGTGCTACTACACAAATTACTCCTCGCAGTCCAGAGGGGTATGCACTCTTATTCACAAATCACTAGGTTTCATCGACAAGGGCCACCTTGTGGACCCGATGGGAAGATATGTGTTGGTCTGGGGGGAAATTGCGGGGGAACACACGACCCTGGTGAACACCTATGGACCCAATCTCGATGACCCGGACTTCTACTTACATATACTGGAGATCCTTGTTAAGCACGAAACGGCAACTATACTATGGGGAGTGGACTTTAATGTGGTGCTCGATCAGACCCTGGACAGATCCGCCAAGGCAATCAGGCCACCTTCCAAGACGGCGCTAGCTTTGAAACAGATCATCCAGCAACTATCCATGCTGGATGCCTGGAGAGTGCTCCACCCAACAAGCAAGCGTTACACGTTCTACTCTCCCGTACATGACAGCGAGTCGCGCATAGACTATTGGTTCGTCCCCTCAAATACAACACACTCCCTACATAATTGCGAAATCCTTCCCTGCACACTATCTGATCACTCCCCAGTGACACTGGAAATTAGTCTGGGAAATGCCCCTAGGTCGACTAGGAGATGGAGAATGCCTAGAGATATGTTAAAAGACCCAAACATTGCTGAAACCCTACACACAGAAATTGCCAATTTCTTTGCAGACAACATCGGGTCTGTCGACCACATCTCGTCGGTTTGGGAAGCATTTAAAGTCTGGGCTAGAGTGACCCTGATATCTAAAACAACGGGCCTTCTAAAGGAGGTACGACGGGACCTTGAGAGGGTGGAGAAGGAACTGAACGTACTAGAGGAAGTTTATAGCCGGACGCACAGTGGAGACACCCTGGCTGAAATACACAAATCTCTTAGGGAATTTGACCGACGGGCAGTAAGGGAGGTACAATATATAGCAGCCCCTGCAAGGGCTCGCAGATATGAGGAAGGGAATAAAGCAGGGAAAATGCTGGCCAATCTGGTTAAGCATGAAAAACAAATGGCCCCGATCGCATCAATTCACACGACACAAAACGTGATAATAACAAGCGAGCAGGGAATAAATGATGAATTTGTTGATTTTTACAAAACACTATTCGCGAATAAAGATAGGAAATCCCCAGATGAGATTAAGAACTACCTTGCTACATTGGACCTCCCTAAACTTACAGATGAAAATAAACTAATATTGGAGCAACCTGTCACGGCAGAGGAGCTCACCGAGGCAATGAAGGGGCTTGCGTCTGGCAAAGCGCCGGGCTCGGACGGCCTTGGAGTGGAATTTTATAAGGAATTCCGGGAAGAATTGGTCCCCGTTTTGCTGGAAGTGTGGGGAGAGTCCCTGGGTAAACAAATTTTGCCACAATCGATGCCCGAGGCCATAATTACAGTGCTGCCCAAACCCTGACGCCCGCCAGAGGATATGTCATCCTATAGACCCCTGTCCCTGATAAACGTGGATGCCAAGATTTTTGCGAAAGAACTGGCGAACGGCATGCTACCCGTAACGCCAATACTAGTACACATGGATCAAAGCGGGTTTATTCCCCAAAGATCCACTGCCTTAAACCTACGTAGGCTATTCGGCATAATGTCACAGATTAATCCAAATAAGCAAGCAGTAGCGATATCCCTTGACACCGAGAAAGCGTTTGACTCGGTCTCCTGGGAGTACCTTTTTCTGGTATTGGAGGCGTTCGAGGTGGGCCCGTATTTCATCCAATATGTCAAACTGCTTTATACAGCTCCATGTGCGAAAGTATGCACTGCACTGAACTGTTCAAGCTAGGCAGGGGAACCAGGCAGGGGTGTCCCTTCTCCCCTACCCTTTTTGCCCTGACAATTGAACCCATGGCAGCGGCAATACGGTTAGGACATAACAACAGAGGCATAACGCTGAAGGGAGCCACCCAAATAATATCATTATACGCGGATGATACGCTGCTTTATGTCCGTGAACCCGACAAAAACATTGTCCCTATCATGACAGACATCAACGAATTTGCAGAGTACAGGGATGTACGGTTACCAGTGCCAAATCAGAAGTATTCCTGCTCACCCCCTCCACAAAATACCCAGCTCAAATGTGCAGCCTCAAATGGTCTGAACACCACATCAGATACCTTGGGGTACTGGTTTCTAGCAATAAACAAACCTTATACGCTGATAATCATGATCGGGCACTACAAACACTTAACACTAACTGCAGGTTTGGAGGCATCTCCCAACTTCATTACACGGCAGGATTGCCATTCTTAAAATCATTGTACACCCAAAACTGCTATATCTATTTGTAAATATCCCTATATGGCCGGGGAGGGAGTTCTTCTCCAGGCTTCGATCCATGGTGGTGTTGTTTCTTTGGAACGGGAAGACGGCTAGGATCAGCTGGGAGAGAATGACAGAACCATATGAAACGGGGGGTATAGCTGCACCAGACTTTGAGCTTTATTACAAGGTGGCACAGGCACAGTTTGCAAGGTACTGGTACGATGAATCGGTCAACTCACCTCACACACGAATAGAAGAATACACCACGATGCACACCGACATTAGGTCGGTCATCTTCAGCGCTCGACATAAGGACTCTTGTGAATTTGACCCTGTGAGCTGCACGGTAAAGGCCTGGGGAGCTATATATAAAAAACTGAAAATAGAGATCCCATATAACCCCGACATCCCCCTGTGGAAATACCCCAACCTCCCCCCCACATTTGACACCAGTATACAGGAAGCTTGGGACCCGAACACAGAGATGAAAGTGGGAGACATGTACATAGAGGGAGAATTTGCGACCCTGGCTGTATTCACGAGTGGTACGGGAGGTGGGCAATACCGGACACTACAGTACTACCGAATGAGGTCTGCATATCAAGCACGCTGGCCATCCTTCCCTGATGAACCCCCTTTCCACCCGTGCGTACAGCTGGTCACAACACAGGGTGGACTGGGAATTTCCAAACTTTACAAGATAATACAGACTTACTCCTCTACGACCAATCAGGTGAAGGAGAAATGGGAAGCAGATTTGAAAATGCCAATACCCGAAGATAAGTGGGCAAGATACTGCGCACTCACGAGAAGAGTGTCCCTTAATGCGGGACTGCGCCAAATACAGTTTAAAATGCTAAACAGACTGCACTATACCCCGCCAGGATCGCTACGTTTACGCCTGATGACCCACAGTACAAAAGAACTTATACACACAAGGCAAATTATTGTACAGTATAAAAGTACAGTATAAAAATATCATTTCACATATCGCAGACAATAGCTTATCAGTGGACATAGTGTGTAAAATTTTTGGAACGCTTTTCAGTGATGAAGATGGTGATGAGGTGCATCCCTCCACCCCTATAAATGGCCACACCCCGAGTGCATCTTCATTCTGCTTCTGGCTATAGCAGATTGAGTTGTGCTGCCTTTACTGCTGTAGTGACCAATAGGAAAACTAATTGTTATGGCATCCATGGCTACTGTCGCTTCATTAGCCTCAGCAACACCCCCAAACCATCCACCACCACCACCTCCCCAGGGGCCTGCAGAGGGATATACGGGTGAGGATGAAGAGATCAAGGAAGAGGAGGAAGAAGAGAATGAGGTGGAGGAACTGCGCACTACAAGAACTCGCCGGGAGTCGTGGGTGTGGCGGTTGTTTTCCGTTTGTGGGAACGTACCAAAAGCACGTGCGAACCGGGTCAGGTGTAACCAGTGCCAGTTGGTGCTGAAACGTGGGAGACCTGGTGTGTACAGCGTTGGTACTACAACCATTAAGCGCCACCTAACTTTGTTCCACAGTGCAGACGTTCGCAAGGTGGTGCCATGTGAAGAACGTAGTAGATTAAGTTCCTCCACAGCATCCTCCATGTCCGATCCTCTCACCACAAGAGACACTCCTGTGGGAGAGCGCCTTCTTTCAGCTGCCTCACAAGCCATTTGAAATGCTATTGACCCTTTTCTTTCAAAGGTGACAATAGTGTGTATGTTTTGTGACGCAGTACTCTGCAGGGTGGAGAGTTTTCGAAGTGCTTTTGAGGCTACGGTCACAGAGCATCAGAATAACTGCTTTCTACCCAAGTAAAGATCACCCTATAGCTTTCTCTCTCCTCCTGCCCCTTCTTATCCCCATGGTTGGTGTCCCTTCCTTACCCTCCTCTCCTAGTGTGTCGTGTGCCCAAAAGCAGGGAAGTGGAAAACAATAAAAATTTTAAACAAATGGCTTTTTTTCAGAGCCACCTTTCTCAGTTTAACAGTAGAATTAGCAAGTGACTGTTGTAGGCCCCCGCGCATTTTTTAAAAAGTCTGCGGACAGTCGTAGGACACAGAAAT
The DNA here is from genome assembly GCF_040938575.1 of Ambystoma mexicanum. Lineage (NCBI taxonomy): Eukaryota > Metazoa > Chordata > Amphibia > Caudata > Ambystomatidae > Ambystoma > Ambystoma mexicanum. The sequence continues at coordinate 176,167,578 of NC_090922.1, forward strand.
GGAGGGTGCATGCAGAGTAAAACCAATGGACTTTACTCAGCGAGTAAGTGGTGGCTCTGAAAAGAGCCTTTGGTGGTGTTGTGTCTGCTTCAAAAACTGTACATTGGGAAAAACGGAATGGCAAATAGGTTAGGGTGATTGCAAAAAAGGGAACAATGCATTTTGTATATTGTGAAGAAAAATTTGGGTGCCAGCATATGTGAGATGGACGCCATCTCGGCGAAAAATGAAAGAGCTCCAAAAGAAAATTTTTTCATTGTGGAATGAGGACATGCCAACATCTCTTAGAAAAGCACAAACAGCCTTATTCACATTGCGTCTCTCTTTCTACGTTTGTGGTCCAAATGCAGAAGAACGCAGCCATATTTGTCTTTGTGCAATACGGGGAAAAAGTATGTGGCAATTAGGGAACATGTCCATGATCTGCGCAAGTCCTTCCTTTATTGCAAATTGCAAAGAAATTCCAGACACGTGGCCTAAACTGTTTCCTCCGCAATGAATGATAAGTATATCAGGATGACGCTCTGTCAGTAAAGTAAATCAGAGAGATACCAAGTCCAGCCATCTCATTCCACACACGCCATGCCACGCACTTCTGCATGAGGCAATCCAAGATCTGTAGATAGACGGCAACTTTCTGCATGCACCTTCAACCAATGTATCCATGAGTCTCCCAAAATCCAGATAATCTGTTTTCGAGCACACAGAGCCATAGCCGAGTGGTCTCCTGTCAGGGAGAGGACGGTCTCACTAAATCTCTCCGTTCAGAACACACCTACTGAACTGTATTGACCAATCCCTAACTGCGCTCATTCTCATTTGCATGCGTCTCCACCCCAGAATCCCTGTTGGTAATATGTGCTGCCTGCAAACTACCGCCATGTCCGCGGACAAGTACAGGATCAGAGCGTGACGACTGTACAGTTAAGTAATAATCCCCTTTTCCCCTTGAAGGTGGGCTCTGAAAAGAGCCGTTTTTTTTTTTTTAATTTTTACATTTTTTTGGGCAGATGCCTTACAGACACCTGTTATTTAGTGTTTTTCTTTTTTTTTCTTACTTTCCTCCTACAACCATTACAGAATGTTCTCTAAAGCAAGCCATACATTCCAAAAGAACATGGCATTTCCCAAAGAAGACAGTGCAACACAATCTGCTGCAAAATAATCTGCATTACTGGGATCAATGATGTTGTGGCTGCAGAAAAACATACCAGCTCGTAACATGAAAGTACGCATGCCACGATTGATGTTGCACCTCCCAATAGTTTGATCTGGACAGAAAACAGACCTGTTGTCCCATTTTCCTCTAGGGAGTAAACCGGAAAAAATTACTTTCGCAGTTGGAAAGATGTTCATGAGTGCTTGAACCAACTCTCTTAAATCTTCAGACTAAGTACGTGAACTGACGTACCTCAAATGGCAAGCACCGTAGTGCAAAAGTACCACATGAGGAGAGGTCATCGTACGCATTTGTCTACAAACTTGCAGAATTGACGCAACATCGCCATCAGCCTCAGCACTCCACACCACCTCCACTCCTCTCACATCGAAATGGTGTGCCACATGCCTACTCTCGGCATAGTGCTGTAAGCCATGGACAAAAATATCTCCAAGCACCAAAAGCCTGACCCTCCACCTCTGCCATCTTCAGTATACACACCGTCTTTCGACACAAAAGAGCAATGTGAACATCTGATTGGCTAATACCTACAGTCCCCTTTCCATGCTGGATTTGCTGTAGAAACCCGTATGTGACACGCCCTACCCGCGGACAAGCGTTGTCTACGTGCGGCACGTAACTCTTACCCAGTCCTTCTACCCTTTCCACATCAGTCGCAAATCCAGTCCCTCATTGGACACAACTAAGCAGTCACACAACCATCCACCAATTACATTAAACATCGATAAATCTAACTCCGTCAGCAACATTGCGCACTTCAAATTTACTATTGATGACTCTGAATGGTAGTCGCATATTGTTGCAAAGCACCTACCTCACAAACGACTGTGCAAGTGTCGCGGATTTCTACATACACCTCCATGCATGCGCACATGCATGATTATAGAGTACAGGTATGCATATTTTAATCAGGGAAGATGTGCAACCCTTATGATTTCATTTAAACAAATTAATGCCCCCAAATCTGCATAGGCAATACATATCAAAGCTTCCAATTTTAAGTGCAAGATGTCCGATTTTTCATTGGCAAACCACACTACGTCTTATTGTCTTGCGCATAACCTATACATACGTTACAGGCATGCCTATTTAGCGCGAAGCTCGAGTTTACATTACAAAATGTCTGAATTGTATACTGTGTACGGCCTACAGTAATGCTACTTGCAATGAGATCGTATGGGAAAAATAAGCGCTCCCGATTGCTGTGGTGACATCTCCCTCTGAGGGTCTCCCGATTTTTCAGCATCGTACTTATAATTTGAAAGTAGAATTTTTTTTCCCATCTACTATAATGTCCTATCGTTTACAAACCTCTCTCCTATAGATAAAATAGCTTTAAAAAAACAAGGCATTTTCATAACCTTAAAATTGTTCTAATTTCTGAAGGACTTGCAAGTAACATACTGCAAAAAACATACAAAGACAGCACATAGTGAAGTGAAATGCACACATGCACTGTGTTGCAATACGAAAGGAGAATACTGTGACAAATGATGCACAATTAACGTGTACAGTATCATCACTGCTTTAAACACACAAAGTGAATAATTTTTTTTCTTCTCAATTGCAGTGAAGACTACTCTCCTGGGAAGAAACAGCATCTACACTGCAAACGAAATATCCGAACAAACCTGTTTTTTCCAAAAAAAAGTAAGTACAGTACTACCTTTATATTCTAACTATTCCTCAATGAGGGTGCATGGGTTATTTGTTAACTTTGGGCACCAAAGCAAACATTGATTTCTACACCATTCTACTCACAAATCCCCATTTGTTAAATAAAATATAACAGGCAGAATGGCTCACAAATCCCTGTGTGTTTGGTACTCAAACATACGTAATCATTAGAATGTTAGTGCTAGGAAAGAAATAGCTGTTTCAATTTTATGCCATTTCGTTTACAAATAATGCTTCTCGTGACCACTAGGCCACTTTGTACTGTCATCTGAAGCACATTGTAGTGCTATATAAATAGAAAAATATCCTTCCCAAATCATTGTAAAAGTCCAATGCACATTCACACACTACGACAAACAGCTTCCCCATCAAAATCCTGCATGCATGCACACAACACACATACATTGTACAACAGACCAAAGCATGCCTTCTTTTTTTTAACAGACACCAAAGAATGCCTACCAAAAAGCAAGTCCGTAGAAAGGAACGCAGAATTAGAGCAAATAAAAAGAAAAGTGTCCAATCTAAGCATCCATCTGTAGTAGAGTTTGTAGAGAACGTAGGAACAAACCAGCTAATACAGTCGTTTAGCAGAACAAAGGAAGCGTCAACTACTGAAACATTACCTCCTCCATCAAAATGTGTCACAAAACACAAAAATGTTGCCAAACAATCGGCTACCAGTACAGCTAGCAATGTTCCTAATAATCCGGATATAGTAAGAAGAACCCACAGTAAAAAAAGTATTTTAGCAAAAATGTTTCACCACAGAGTCCTTCAGAATCTAATAAGAAGAGGTCCGAAATCATCCTCAACCCTTAAAACCTACCGTAGAAAATTAATCCTAGAAGCTCTTGGGGACAGTGCAAACCTTTTCAAAAGGAAGTTGTTCATATTAGTGTTAAGTAGGATGAAAGCACTAACAAAACTAAGTACCTAACTACAAAAGAAACTCAGCAATAAACGGAATGTGAACAAAAATAATTTCTTAAATGTTTGTGGAGGTGAATGGAGTCACACGACAACCAAAGAACAATATTTTAATGAAGAAGCATACAAACAAAATCGAACAAACACAATTGCCATCCATAGCAGTGGACGAGGGTATGATAAAATCAATACTACCATCATGGAACAAGAAACACTGCTTACAAAAGTATCCCCTGAAAACTCAGAATTACCTCTCGATTCGACAGAACCACACCGTCCAGTTTACAAATGGCTGTGCACATCAATGTGTGCCATTCCAAACAAATCTTTCAAATCTTTACGTCAGTTCCTCAATCAGTATGTAAAAGGTAAAGACAAAAGTAAAATGAAAGTGCTGCAAAATATGGATATTTGTCCAGGGCGCAAATACACAGGACTACAAGGACATTCATTAGCCTGCATTTCTGGGCCCATTTGCAAAAGCACCTTCCATGATATCAAAAGATATCAGTACATCATTCAAATTTAAGAAATCTAGTGTATGCAATATACTATGCAAAAAGTCCAGCTTCAGAATTAAGCAATTTAAATAATACTCTTTTGCATGGTACACCCAAATACTTACAAGAAGAAATTGACAGTATTCAGAGAAAATATTTTGGAAGTGAAAGCCACTTACAAAATGCAATAGTTTTAGAACATAGTAGCAACAATTCTGAACATAGCAACCTTCTATTACACACATACAGAAAAGAAAAACTGAAATTTAAAAGGGCATCGGCTGAAGCACCAAACCATGTGTTTGTGTGTTGCCGCAGAACGTTTTGCAAAAGGAACACAAGAAATATGGACATAGCATACAAAATAGAAAACAATGAAGATTCTAAATGGTTTGAATTAGATGTCTACCTTTTAGCAGAAAACAAATATGAACTAACTGAATGACTAATATGTTGCAGTTACTGCACTACAAAATTAGACAACAACCACACTCCTTCACGTGCTATTACAAATAATTTGGAATTGTTCCCACTACCAACAATCCTGCAACAACTCAATTTCTATGAGAGCATCATAATTCAAACAGTTCACCCAATTCAAGCAATTATACGCCTTCATCCTAAAACAGCAAAATTACCTCCCTCTGAATTGGTGAAAGGCATTCATGGCAAAGTCGTTTATTTGCCATTAGATCAAACAAAAAATGTACACACTCTAGGAGTGCAACGTTCAATAGAGCATTCTTTAATAATCTTGGTAAATGGTGTACCAATAAAAGACAAAAAAATGTGGCAACAACTGGTGGACTTACATAAAGTGAGACAAGCATTGCAATATCTAAACGACAATAACGAGTACTACAAGGAAATACATATTGAAGAAAGCTTAAGGGAAACAACTGAAATAATTCAAGAGCCATCAGAAACTGGACAATTTGAACTTCTGGATCCTGCTACAGTATCCACTCTTTTGGACCAGTATACAATTCATCCATTGCATTCCAATGAAAGCATAGATGATGCACTAGAAACTTACCAAATGCGACAAACTAAAGGTTCACCAATGAGTATATAGGAAAAAAGTATAGAGGCACGTGCTTTTCCACTGCTATTTCCTACTGGCAAAGGTCGAAGATACGATGATAGACCCACTCAGATTGGGGCATCAGAATACCACTCATTATGAATGTATTCGCAAGATCCCAGATTTAGGCAAAATGTGGAATACATATTCCACCTACCCTATGAAAGTGAATTAGCAACGCTATGTTACGGAGTTGCACACATTTTGAAATCTGGAACCCACTTTCAGAACATGTCAGCTACGCAGTTAATACAAAAAGTACAGGAAAAAGATGAGGATTTACAATCAAGTATAACAAATTTGTTTGCAAACATGCGTGGTACAAAGGAATACTAGTTCCGACGGCACGGAGACGTGCGTTGTATGATCAGAAACCTTGGACCACCGACTTGGTTTGTTACACTAATTTGTGCAGAATATGCATGGGAAGATTTACATGAGTTCCTACGCATAGCAAACAGCAACAAAAACAACATAGATATATTAACACCTGGAGAACTTTGCTCTCTAGATCCAGTGAATGTGTCAAGATATTTCCATCATCATTTCATTGCCATGCTACACTTTATGTGCAATAAAACTGTTCCTCCCCTTGGAGAAGTGCATGTCACGACCTGGGGGAGATGGTGTGTATGGAACCGATGGAAGAGAGGTCCGCCATTGATTGTTCCATCACGTTCTCTGCAACGTTGTGTGTAGATCTAGTTCTTTTTTGCTTCGCATCCGGCGCCGGTTGTAACTACAGCCACTTCCGGTTTTCGGATGCGTTGCAGCATACCTAGGTTTTTCCTCCTGTTGTTGCTTGCGCTCCCGTATTCGCCTTGCGGTCTCACCCACCTGCCTTTTGTCCCTTTGCCTTTTCGTCTCCCTTCTGTCTTGCCTTCCGCTGCTTGCTATTCTTTACCCTCCCGCTTGACTTTCCTCCTGCTCCTCTTTTACTACCCAGTCTTCTGTTACCTTCACCCTTCTCGTACTTGCTGCCCCTTCTGTCTTTTCTTTCCTGTTTGCTTACCTGTGTAACGTATTCCTGGCCTGCCTTCGGATTGCTTCTGCTTCGCCCTCTAACATTGTTCTGCTTACCTGTGTACCGGAAACCTTTGCCTGCCTTTGGATTGCTTCTGCTTCGCCCACTAACATTGTTCTGCTTACTTGTGTACGGGAATACTTTGCCTGCCCTCGTATTGCTTCTTCATACCTTCCTGTCCTTCTCTGTCTACCTGAGTACTAAACCCTTACCTGCCTTCGGACTTCAGGATCCTCACTGGTAGTGTGTTTCGGTGCCTGCTCGTGAACCAAGGACTTACTTTCTCCCATCCGTGTGATCTTCATTGGGGTTTTTTGTGCCTCGGGCTTTTTCCCCTTTTGGCCACCACAGAGGATTGCCCACAGCTCACCTATACGGTGACACTGTGGCGTGCTTCTGCGGGCACCCTAATCTACATAAAAAAAGGAGAAACCTGGACATAAAGGGAAGAAGAAGCCAGAAACCACATGGAGAATTAAAGGTGAGGAGGAAGGGGAGGGAAGAGAGACAGAATCTTCTTTTAAAGAAGAGGATATAACTGACCATTGTTACAGTTTGCAACGCCACAAAAGCACCATGGCTACTCCAAAACAAATACAGGAACTGGTAGCCGCGGTTCAGAATCTTAACTTGGAAGTGCAGAATCTCAAGAGTGCCAACTCGACACTTCAACAAAGGATGACTGAGAGAGAACGACCTTCCACAGATCTACCCCCACTTCCTTTGGTATCGGGAAAGTTAGATTGCACGCCCAAAAGAGTGAAAGAATTTTTGGATGCTTGTAAGTTACATTTTTTTTTTTTTGGGCTCAGACCTACACCTCTGATCATGCCAAAGTGGGATTCATGATCACACACATGACTGGAAACGCCCTGGCCTGGGCTACTCCATTAGTGAACCAAACCGATCCAGTACTCCAGGACTACAGCACCTTTAAAACTCTCATTCAGCAGACTTTCTTACGCACTGAAAGCACTTTTTTGGCTTCGGAAGACCTTCTGGACATCAGACTAGGTAGTACCGATTTACTGTCCTACATTACAACCTTCAGGCAGATTGCAGCTGAAGCCGGATGGCGGGAACAAGCACAATATGCCATTTTCCTGAGAGGTTTTAGGGAAGATCTAAAAGATGAGTAGGCTCGAATAGCTCGACCTCCTACTTTTGCGGAGCTAGTTACAGCCACCCTCCACATCGACATTCGTTTGACGGAACGTCGCACCGAAAGAAAGAAGACGAAAGCCTATGGTACTCCTCCTCTGGAAACCCTTCCTCCTATTCAATCATCTTCCACCCGAATCCCCCGAGAAGAGCCTATGCAAATAGGTACCACTCGTGCCCCTGTTACCCCAGAAGAGCATAGGAGGCGCAGAGATGGTAGTCTATGTATGTGTTGTGGTGCATCTCCACACTTATTACGAGACTGTCCAGATGTCCCACCTAGGCACTCGGGAAACGATTGCCCTCTGTAAGTGTTGGGACTCACTTCCGAGGGGCCACTATCCGTCCTTATGCCACCCTCTCTGTCACTTCCTCTGACAGGACAGAAGACTCTTGTCTCATGGTCATTTTTGTGACTTTACATCTGGGAGGTTCTGAGATACAATCTCAAGCTCTACTCGACTGTGGTGCTGCCGAAAATTTCATTGACACACAGTGGGCTGAACAGAAAGGTTTAATCTGCATCGCTAAAAAAGAGGACCAGAAAGTTGAGGGTGTCGATGGTGTACCCTTAAACTCGGGTCTGATTACCCATACTACAGAGGAGCTCACCTGTCTATCCAACAACATTCTGAATGCATCATCTTTGATATTATTAGAGCTGCTCATTTTCCTCTTATCCTTGGGATCGGCTGGTAAAGCAAACACTATCCAACTATAAACTGGACTAAGAACCTGTTAAGCTTCCATTCTCCTCACTGCAAGGCCGAATGTCTACCTGAACCAAAGTTTGAAACGGTCAAGACAGTGTGCAGTTCCTAACCTAGAGCTGTTCACTGTCTGCCTAGCCATCTAAGGGAATACACCGAAGTGGTTGCGGAGAAGATCCCGTTGGAATTACCACCACACAGACCGGAAGATTGTTGTATAGATCTCACTCCTGGAGCCCTGGTACCATTTTGCCGCATGTTTCCCCTATCAGTGGAAGAGAAGCGATATCTCAGAGAATACCTGGATAACAATCTCGCCAATGAACTGATCCGACCCACTAAATCACCGGCAGGAGCATCATTATTCTTCATACCCAAGAAAGGGTCTCAAGAGTTACGACCTGTATCGATTACAGGGGTTTAAACAAGGTGACAATTAAAGATCGGTACTCCACTTATATCAGAAATTATACAAGCTGTCCAAGGGTCTACCATTTTCACCAAGCTCGATTTGAGAAATGCATATCACCTACTCCGAGTTCAGAAAGTTGATGAGTGGAAGACCGCCTTTTGTACCCCTTTTAGATTATACGAGTATCAAGTAATGCCTTTTGGATTGGTCAATGCTCCCTCGATATTCCAACGTTTTATGGATCGCCTCTTTTCGGATTTACTGAGCCACACGACAATCGTCTATCTCGATGACATCTTGATATTTTCCTGGACTCAAGAAGAACATATCAGGCATGTTAAGGAGCTATTTCAGAGATTACAAGATAATCATCTATCTGTCCAACTGAACAAATGTGTCTTTTGTGACACTTCCATCTCTTATTTGGGGTTCATACTTTCCCCTGAAGGTGTTGCTATGGATCCACAGAAGGTTGTTTCCATTCTTGATTGGCCCTCACTTAAGACCGTCAAGGACGTCCAGAAATTTCTTGATCTGGCGAACTTTTACCGGAAGTTCATCCCAAATTCTTCTCAGAAAGTATTACCTATTACTACTCTGCTCAAGAAATCCTCTTCTCCATTCTGTTGGTCCCAGACAGCAGAAGACAGCTTCTTAAATATTAAACAATCTTTTTGCTCAGCACCCATTCTACGACAGCCGGATCAGCAGCTACCTTTCATTCTAGAAACAGTGCTTCTGCGGCGGCTGTAGGGGCAGTGTTACTACAAAAGCATCAAGATAAGGAACACCCTATCTCATATTTCTCGAAGACTCTTAATACAAGCCAAAAGAACTATTCGGTCATTGAACGTGAACTGTTAGCTGGCTTGTCTTGAATGGCGTCATTTGCTTCATGGAGGTGAACATCCCTTTACCATCAGAAACGACCATAAAAACTTGCAGGTCCTATGCCAGTTTGAGTGTTACAATACCCGACAGGCGAGATGGGCCCACTTTTTTGCGCAATTCAACTTCCACATTACAAACATACCTGGAGAACATAACGTGGTAGCTGACACCCTTTCCAGACGCAGCGACTACTCCTCCGAAACTGAACTTACTAAAGATTTGATGTTCCCTCAGACCAAGAGGATTGGAACCCTTTCAACCTTTCTTCAACAAGTAAGAGAAGAATCCGGAGGGCTCTTTGAAGTCGAACGACATCACAGGCACACAAATTATGACATCCAGTATGGACTTTACCTTGTCAAGGGAAGCTTGTACCTACCCACTCAATCTCTAAGGAAGACCGCACTGACTTGGTGTCATGACTCTAAGATCGCAGGACATTGAGGCAGTAAGAGTACGCTAGACTATCTTCAAAGACATTTGTACTGGCCCAGCATGAAAGAAGACACAAATCAATATGTACAGTCATGTACCACTTGCCTTCGCAACAAGGTACCAACTCTAAGACCTTTGGGATTATTGGAGCCGTGTGCCATACCCACGAGTCCCTGGAGTACCATTTCGACTGACTTTATTGTAGATTTATCCAGGTCCCAGGGGTGTACCTGCATAATGGTCGTTGTGGATTCATTTTCGAAATTGGCTCATTTCTCACCCTTGCCAGGGATTCCTTCAGCCACCGAGATGGCAGAAGTCTTCCTAAAGGATGTGTTCTGTCTACATGGAATTCCCACCAAAATCATCTCGGACCGTGGTAGTCAGTATACCTCTCGTTTCTGGAAAACTTTCTGCGAAAGGTTTGGGAATCGAAAGGGCATTGACTTCTGGCTTCCATCCCCAATCCAATGGACAGACTGATTGACTGAATGGCACCCTGGAAGAGTACCTTTGCTGTTTTATAAATCAGCAACAAGATAACTGGGTCAGACTCCTGTCTACTGCCGAATTCTCTTATAACAACTCCATACATTCCACTCTTGGGATGAGTAAATTTTTCTGCACCTTTGGGTACAACCCCCGTTCTGTCTTACCCTTGGCTGGTCTTTCCTCAAGTGTCCCTTCCATTGAGTCTTCCCTCACCCGCATTCATGAGGCACACAGTAAAGCCAAACAGAGCCTCCAGGAGGCTCGAGACCGTAATAAAAACCAGGCCGACAAACACCACAGACCTGTCCCCGACTGGGATGTAGGATCTCGAGTAATGCTCTCTACCAAATATTTACCCCGATGAGTGTGTCCTTCCAAATTGTCCCCCAGATACATCGGTCCCTACAAGATCACTCATAAGATCAACCCTGTGGCCTTTCGTCTCCAACTCCCTGTGGGTCTTCAACGAGTCCATCCTGTGTTCCACACATCTCAGCTAAAACCCTTTCAGCCGGATAAGTGGGCATGTACCTCCAGAAACACCTACCTACCCCCAGACTTGACCCAAGAAGAATATAAAGTCGCTCAGATCTGTGACTCCAGGTATCATCGGGGTAGGTTGGAGTATCTGGTTCACTGGAAGGGATATCCCTGGTCAGAGAATTCGTGAGAACCCAAATCTCATATTAATGCCCCTCGTTTGTTACGTAGGTTTCACCGGTATCATCCAGGCAAGCCTGGGGGAGGGGGTCTCAGGAGGGGGCATACTGTCACGACCGGGGGGAGATGGCGTCTATGGAACCGCTGGAAGAGAGGTCCGCCATTGATTGTTCCATCACGTTCTCCGCAACGTCGTGTGTAGGTCCAGTTCTTTTTTGCTTCACATCTGGCGCCGGTTGTAACTACAGCCACTTCCGGTTTTCGGATGCTTTGCAACGTACCTAGGTTTTTCCTCCTGTTGTTGCCTGCGCTCCCGTATTTGCCTTGCGGTCTCACCCGCCTGCCTTTTGTCCCTTTGCCTTTTTGTCTCCCTCCTGTCTTGCCTTCCGCTGCTTGCTATTCTTTTCCCTCCCGCTCGACTTTCCCCCATGCTCTTTTTTACTACCCAGTCTTCTCTTACCTTCACCCTTCTCGTACTTGCTGCCCCTTCTGTCTTTTCTTTTCTGTTTGCTTACCTGTGTACCGGATTCCTGGCCTTCGCATTGCTTCTGCTTCGCCCCCTAACATTGTTCTGCTTACCTGTGTACCGGAAACCTTCGCCTGCCTTTGGATTGCTTCTGCTTGGCCCACTAACATTGTTCTGCTTACTTGTGTACCGGAATACTTCGCCTGCCCTCGGATTGCCTCTTCATACCTTCCTGTCCTTCTCTGCCTACCTGAGTACTAAACCCTTACCTGCCTTCGGACTTCAGGATCCTCACTGGTAGTGTGTTTCGGTGCCTGCTCGTGAACGAAGGACTTACTTTCTCCCATCTGTGTGATCTTCATTGGGGTTTTTTGTGCCTCTGGCTTTTTCCCCTTTTGGCCACCAGGGAGGATTGCCCACAGCTCACCTATATGGCGACACTGTGGTGTCCTTCCGTGGGCGCCCTTATCTACATAAAAAAAGGAGAAACCTAGACATAAAGGGAAGAAGAAGCCAGAAACCACGTGGCGAATTAAAGGTGAGGAGGAAGGGGAGGGAGGAGAGACGGAATCTTCTTTTGAAGAAGAGGATATAACTGACCATTGTGACAGTGCAACACTTCTTTTGAAGAAAAGAATATCAAGCGAGAGGAGCACGACATATTCACATGCTGTTATGGATCAAAGGTGCACCTAAATTTGGTCACGACAGTGATAGCACTGTTCTGCAGTTTATCCAAAAATATGTCACTTGTGAAATCCCGTCACAACAGACACATAGAGAGTTGCATGAGCAGATTTTACAATTTCAAAGACACAAATGTGGCAAATATTGTCGCCGCAAATACAAAAACAAAGGTAAATACTACACCAAATGCCGCTTTGGTTTCCCTAGACCAGTTACAGAAACAGGTGAAGAAAACAACTTCATGTTTCAGTTCGACATAGTGTTAAAGGTAAATCACCTAAGAACACATATTACATAAAAAGAACAGAAGAATCAAAATATATCAATGATTACAATGCAATCATTGCCCTCTCATGGAATGCAAACATAGATGTGCAGTACATTGCAGACAATTCTACTGCTGTTGCACGATAGGTTACAGCCTACTTAACAAAAGCAGAAAAAACAGAGCTTCAAGACCTCTGGGATGACCTAGCATCAGACAAAACACTATCACAGAAATTGTACAGCCTAGGCATAAAAATGCTCTCTCATAGAGAATGTGGCGCCTATGAAGCAGCATTGTTTAACTGGTACTGCTTTGTATGGAAAATCAGAGAACATAGTATGGCTAAGTCTTGGTCCTGCTAAATCTAGGAAAAGAGTGCTGAAATCATATGATGACATAGAAACAATTGCCAGAAATTATCGCAACAGCCAAGACATTCTAAAAAAACAATTTACTGGACACATACTATCCGAACAGGAGTAGCACTTTGGAAAGCACGTGTCTATACCACATAGCTCAAAACTTTGCATACAAAAATAATATAAAACCCGATGAAAGCAAACATAGATATAGAGTGACCGATTGTGAAGGGAGCTTAGTGAAACTTACCAAACGAAGCTTAATTAATCATGTAAAATTGTCATTAAAAACTTCTCAACAGAAAGAACTATATTACATGTCTCTGTTACAACTTTTGAAACCATGGAGAAAAGAGGAAGACATACTAGATAACTATGACTGCTATGAAGATGCTTTCAAAGCAAATGAAAGTGCTATCACCGAAGTGAACTTTATGCAGTACAAAACAATGTTACACAATGAGCAGCAACAGGAAGAAGAATTTCAGGCCCAACTAGATAAGGACTCTTCCGACAGCAGTCAACCTTCTGTAACAGGAAGTCAAGAACCACTAGGATAACCACTAATAGAAAATGAGGCAGAAGTAGCTATGGCAGAAGTAGAAAACACCATGTATCAGTATCAAGAAGATACAGAAGACTTAACTGTACAACAAGTAAAACTTAACAAAGATCAGCGCACCATTTTTGAAGACGTAAAAAAACAAATTGTACATGGTGTACAACACGAAAATAAAGAATGTAACTGCCAAAATTACAAACCTATACTGCTGTATGTGAGTGGTGAAGCTGGATCAGGAAAAACATTCTTGATCAAAATCATCAGCAAGTTTCTTCAACAAATGACAAACAACAAGCTGTCAGCTGTTGTAACGGCCCCCACAGGTTTAGCTGCCTAGAACATAGGCGTTGTCACTTTACACCGATTACTACTGCTTCCAGTAGAGCATCAAAATAATTTAGACTATTACGAACTTTCTGCAGAAGCTGCAATGGAAGTACGCAGAGTATTGAAACAAATGAAAATGCTACTAATAGATGAAGTGAGCATGGTCTCCAACCTAATGTTGGCTTTGATTCACCTCAGATTGCAGGAAGTACTTAAAAATAACAACGAATAACTTTTTGCAGCGAAAAACATTATCGTTTTCGGAGATCTTCTACAATTGACACCAGTGAAAGGTGAACCTATTTTTGAAACCTTAGGCCACAAACTCTGCCGTAAAACTGTTGGCAGCATAGGAAATGTCAACCTTTGGCAACATTTCCAATACAGACAATTAACAGAGAACATGAGGCAATCTGCAGATCTCACTTATGCCAACATCTTAAAAAGTATTAGAGTTGGTGTACTATCGCAAGAAGCACAAGTAGTATTGAAAAACCGGCACATTCATGCACTTTATGGCGATAATGCATGTGCAACTGATGTGTTGGAACAATTAGCGCACAAAAATGTCAATTGTATGGCCTTAATGTCAACTCTTGCAAGCTGTTTCAAATTCAATGAAACAATGTTAAATGAAGAAATGCAACCAATAATGGAAATTAGGGCTACAGACAAACTAGACGTACATGGTATGACAGTACCCATGTGTGAGCAAACCACAAGAAGACTAAATAGTTTAGAAAATTCTATCTCCAACACAGCTGGATAGCTAAATTGTAGAGTAATGCTTAAACGTAACCTTGACATCGAGCAAGGGCTAGTTAATGGAGCACTGGGTACAGATGTTGGCTTTCAATCATACTGTCATGACCGCAGCCTCCAAGGAGCCAGGTCTAGCCCAACTGCCTCGGAAGCTGGGTCACAACTTCATTTCCAGGCACCCATCGGCTCCCATAGGGGCCTTATGGACCTTGTCCTGGCGCCAGTGGCGCCAGGCTCATAAGGGGACCCAGTCCCGGCACAGGACGTGCCGGGCTCATGATGTAAGGAACGGTGCTTGGGTGGACCTACCTGCTGCAGACCATGCTGCTCGCTCACCTGCAGGATGAAATCCTCATCCATCCATGGCTGGAACTACTATACCTTCTGGGTGTGGCCAGCACCACTCCCTGGGACTGGATACTGGAACTATTCTGGAAGCTGGGACTTCTTACCTGGGCGAGGCTGCTGTGGAAAGAGACACATAAGCACTCCAGTAAGCTATTTAAACCACGCCCGATCAGAGCAACGTGCTTCGCATTATTCTGCAATCGCAGCAGGACGCTCACCGTGTCAGCTCCAGAGAATCTTCAACTTCTGTCTCTGGGGAAGAGAAATCCGCAATCTTACCTTCCGAAATACCATCTTCGTCTTCAGCAGCATCTGAAAAGGGAAAAGAACACCAGGTTAGCACGAGATAAAAACCAGCGCAGCACTTACCCAGTCCATCGGTGCATCTCAAGCCACGGGCTGCAGCTTTCCATTTTTTCCGGCACCCTGTGGAAGCAAAGACATTGGTTAGTAAACCTCCGTGAAACTTTCCTTACCTGCGCTGCATTCTTCTCGCCTCCGCCGACGCTGCTACTCGCATCTGCAAAACAAAAGGACATCATTAAGAAATACAAAACTCCATCTATACGCACGTGTTTTGGGCAGTGCTCATCTTTCTCACTCCTCGGTGCATTCCTCGACATCCATTTTTCTACCCAGCTGCTTCTGCGACCGGAAAAAGGAAAAGAGACATTAAGAAGTGCTTTTAACTTCGAATTGACATTTTCTACTTACTTGCCTGCAATACCTTCGCCATTCCATCGCTCTCCGGACCTCCATATTCAAGCAACTGCCGTTCGTGCTGCTAACAATGGCCTAGCTCCAAATCTTCATCCTCTGCAACCAAGAGGCTGGACAATTAACCAGTGAAGTAACTGGCTTCGGCGCCCCTGCACAAACGCAGGATGGAGAGCTCCGCTTTCACCTACATAAGGTGAGCACATTTAGCCTACAAACTACTTGGGAGTACCAGGAAGGGGAGGCAGCTTACCCAGTCAGGCTTATATATCCATATTAACCCCTTGCTCTCATAATTGCAGACACCTCACCCTTCAGATCAAGATCTCAGTGAGGAAAGGGCCTTTCCAGGGTGGCATTCGAGGCCTGCGCGTGACCCTAGAAGACTCCGAGAACCCCCAGCCCAGACCTGCGCCTCCGGGGGATTCAGGTGAGCGTTACAGAACGCGAAGCCTACCGCAATTTTCCCACCCAGGCGCAATGGAAACCACGGACACAGATCAACTGGCTCAATTGCTTGGGGAACTAAGGGCAGAAGTACACGCATCTCGCCAAGAAACAAACGCTTTACGAAGGGAGTTGATCATTGCCAAGGAACAGACGGATGATCTGGCCAGACAGTTGCTACAGGCCCAAGCGGGACAGACGCCACTGCCTCCCTATGGAGGGGGCGGCACTCCTACAACCTCAAGTAATCCGGTGCAAATTAATCTGCCAGGGAATGTGCTTTTGGCCCCGCCCGAACGTTTTTCCGGTGATCCAAAGCGATATGCAGTATTCATCAATCAATGCCGCTTGCACTTTCTGTGTAGACCCGCCGCATTCCCAACGGACCAAGCCAAGGTAGCGTTTGTACTTTCCTATCTTAGTGGTAGTGCTGCATATTGGTCCATTCCTCTCGTGACACAGGATGACCCGCTCCTCTATAACTTTCAAGACTTTCAGACCAGTATGGAAAAGTTGTTCGCAAGACATTCACAGGGGCAGGCCTTGGACAATGAACTCCTGTCACTCAGACAAGGTAATCAGGATCTCCTGTCTTACATAGCGTCCTTTAATAGACTGGTGGTTGAGACCAGGTGGCCTGAAGATAAGAGAATCACGCTCTTCTACAGAGGTCTACGTGGGGAACTCAAAGACGTTTTAGCACAGGTGGTTAATCCGCCGCAAGACTGTTCAGATTATATCGACCTAGTAGTCCAATTAGATCATCGGCTACAGAACAGGAAGACCGATCGATCCAGATTTGAAACCCGGGTACTTTCAAGACCTCAGAGCTCCGCTAAAGGGAATGACTCTGTGGAACCAATGCAAATAGGAGTAGTAAAAGGACCATTAACTCAGAAAGAACGGGAAAGAAGAAGGCAATTACAGCTGTGCCTATACTGTGGGAATTCTGGACATTTCCTTCGTGATTGCTCAGTGAAACCGGTCAAGAAGACCGTAGGAGTTTCTGATAAAAATGCTGAGAAACTGGAATCGGGAAACGACCTCGCCCGACAAACGTAGAGGTCCGCTTGCCGAGCGTTAAAACCAGTTCCTTGACCTCGCATTTGGTAATGCCTATGGTCCTCATAAGTCCCAATAGACCAGATCGCATGCATGCTATCAAAGTATACATTGATAGCGGAGCAATCGGTAATTATGTGGACCAAGACTTGGCTATCAGGATGGATCTTCCCCTACGTCCCAAGATGGTAAAGGACGTAATCACTACAGTGGATGGTACTGAAATAGCTTCCGGACCAGTTTCTCATACCACCATGGAGGTAACGTTGTTATGTCAAGACGGACATCGGGAGAAGATCGTGTTTGATGTAATCAAGGCCCCGCAGTTTCAGGTGATTCTGGGAATGCCTTGGTTGGAAAAGCACAATCCTCAGATAGACTGCCGAGCCAAGGTAATTCGGTTTCCAGAATGCGCTTCAACCTGTTATCCTCAGCCCGAAATCAAGCTAGCAGCCATCACTTCCGAGGACCCCCGATTACCTCTGGAATACCAAGAGTTCAGCGACGTCTTTCAGAAAGATCAAGCCAACACCCTGCCTCCGCATCGGTCATACGACTGCCAGATAGACCTAATACCTGGGTCCACCCCTCCGTGCAGTAGAATATATGCCCTCACTGAACCAGAAAACCTCCATCTCAGGCAATACTTGGACCAGTACTTGGCTAACGAATTCATCTGCCCCTCGAAATCCCCGGCTTCCTCAGCTTTGTTCTTCGTCCCGAAAAAGGAAGGTGACCTAAGAACTTGTATCGATTATCGCGCCCTGAACCAGATTACAGTCAAAAACCGATACCCGTTGCCCTTGATTCCTGAATTATTGGACCAGGTAAAAGGCGCCTGCATATACACAAAGTTAGACCTCAGAGGAGCTTACCATTTGGTACGCATTAAGGAGGGCGACGAATGGAAGACGGCCTTTCGCACTAAATATGGATTATTTGAGTATCAAGTAATGCCCTTCGGACTATGTAACGCACCGGCCGCTTTCCAGTTTTTCATGAATGATGTCCTCAGAGAACTTATTGATGTGTGCGTAGTCGTTTATATTGACGACATCCTGGTATACTCAGCCTCAGAAACTGATCATCGTAGACACGTCACAGCGGTTTTACAGAGACTTCGCCAACACCGCTTGTTTGCTAAACTGGAGAAGTGCACCTTTCATGCAAAGGAAGTGGAATTTTTAGGGTTCATCTTGTCACCCAACGGAGTTCACATGGACTCAAGAAAAGTGGATGCTATCACCAAATGGCCTTCCCCAACTTCCGTGAAAGGTGTACAGAGCATGCTAGGTTTCGCTAATTTTTACCGAAGGTTCATTCCTGAATTCTCTCGGGTAGTCCAACCTATCACGGCTCTTCTGAAAAAGAATAAAAAATTCGAGTGGACTCCAGAAGCCGAACAAGCCTTCCAGGAATTAAAAGCCAAATTTATCTCTGCTCCAGTCTTAAGGCATCCCCGTCCAGAACTTCCCTACATCGTCGAGACAGACGCTTCCAGTCTTGCAATGGGGGCGGTGCTGTCACAAAGAGACCCCGAAACGCACCAGTTACACCCTGTAGCCTTTTGGTCTTGCAAATTTTCGGCTCCTGAGATCAACTACACAATTACGGACAAAGAACTCTTGGCAATTAAGTCCGCCTTTAAGGCCTGGCGGCATTATCTTTTGGGAGCCCGGCACACAGTAACTGTAATCACGGATCACCGTAACCTCCAGTACCTGAAGTCAGCTAAAGCTCAATCTTCGAGGCAACTACGCTGGGCTTTATTCTTCGCAGAATTCGATTTTGTAATCACATATCGACCAGGCGTTAGGAACGGAAAAGCAGACGCCCTTTCCCGGATAGGGGTAGACGAATTTACAGCTAATCCGGAGCCGGTGCCAATAATTCCTGAACAAAAGATACTAGGAGCAATCAACACACTATCCCTCGAAGAGATTAAAGCAAGGGTCAATCAACTCATAACTCCCGAAGATTCATCGAATTGGCAATTGAAAGGAAAGGATTTTACAATAGATCAGAACCTATTGTATTTCCAAGGAAGACTATTCTTACCCTGCGTTGACTTACAAAAACAGGTCATCACCTGCTACCATGATTCTCTAATGGAAGGACATCCTGGAGTTGCCAAAACCTCAGAGAAAATTAAAAGGCATTTTTGGTGGCCATCTTGGAGGAAAGATGTTAAAAAGTTTGTGGCTTCTTGTGGTATCTGCGCACAAAACAAGAGTCAGACGGAAAAACCAGCAGGATTACTACGTCCAATAGACATTCCACCAGGCCCTTGGCACACGCTCTCGATGGATTTTATCACGGATTTACCCCCTTGCTCCGGATACAACACAATTCTAGTGATCGTGGACCTTTTTTCAAAAATGGCTCATTTTATCCCACTGAAGGGTTTACCTACAGCTTCCATTCTAGCCCGAGAATTTCTTGAAAACATTGTCCGGTTGCACGGTTTCCCTTCAGTACTAATCTCTGACCGAGGGAGCCAATTTATTTCCCATTTTTGGCGGAGTTGTTGTCGTTTAGCACAAATTGATGTACGACTTTCCACCAGCCATCACCCTCAAACCGACGGGCAGACTGAGAGAACTAACCAAACTTTAGAACAATATCTGCGCTGCATGTTGCATCAATCCGAGGGTACTTGGAAGGATGTCCTTTGGATTGCTGAATACGCTTACAATAATTCAATCCATTCTGGGACGGGAAAAACCCCTTTTTTCCTGCTGTATGGAAGTCATCCTCGAACCTCAAATCTGGACCCACCTCAAGCTCTCGGAACACCTGCTGTTGACCATCTGCATTCGACGATAACTCAAGCATTTAAAGAAGCCACAGCTCATCTTCAACGAGCTAAAGAATCATACAAAAAAGGAGCAGACCAACATCGAAAAGAGGCTCCTCAATATCAAAAAGGAGATCAAGTCTGGCTGTCCACTAAACATTTATCTTTAAAAGGGCCACGCACCTTCAACCCAAGATATTTAGGACCCTACTCGATCACGGCCGTGATTAACCCAGTGGCTGTCAAGCTAGAATTACCTACTCGAATGAAGATACATCCTGTCTTCCATGTTTCTCTCCTGAAACCTGTGAAACCCGGAACCCGTTTGACTAAACCTCCTGAGCCAATCCAAGTTGACGGAGAATCCGAATTTGAAATTCGAGACATCTTGGACTCCAAAATTTCCAAATCAAAACTATACTACTTGATTGATTGGAAGGGATATGGACCCCAGGAGAGATCTTGGGAACCCTCAGAATATGTACATGCACCTCGTCTAGTCCGAAAATTTCATCGGGCTTTTCCTAACAAGCCAAAACCTCCGGAAAAGACAAGCTTGGGAGGGGCCTTGAGGGGGGGTGCTGTCATGACCGCAGCCTCCAAGGAGTCAGGTCTAGCCCAACTGCCTCGGAAGCTGGGTCACAACTTCATTTCCAGGCACCCATCGGCTCCCATAGGGGCCTTATGGACCTTGTCCTGGCGCCAGTGGCGCCAGGCTCATAAGGGGACCCAGTCCCGGCACAGGACGTGCCGGGCTCATGATGTAAGGAATGGTGCTTGGGTGGACCTACCTGCTGCAGACCATGCTGCTCGCTCACCTGCAGGATGAAATCCTCATCCATCCATGGCTGGAACTACTATACCTTCTGGGTGTGGCCAGCACCACTCCCTGGGACTGGATACTGGAACTATTCTGGAAGCTGGGACTTCTTACCTGGGCGAGGCTGCTGTGGAAAGAGACACATAAGCACTCCAGTAAGCTATTTAAACCACGCCCGATCAGAGCAACGTGCTTCGCATTATTCTGCAATCGCAGCAGGACGCTCACCGTGTCAGCTCCAGAGAATCTTCAACTTCTGTCTCTGGGGAAGAGAAATCCGCAATCTTACCTTCCGAAATACCATCTTCGTCTTCAGCAGCATCTGAAAAGGGAAAAGAACACCAGGTTAGCACGAGATAAAAACCAGCGCAGCACTTACCCAGTCCATCGGTGCATCTCAAGCCACGGGCTGCAGCTTTCCATTTTTTCCGGCACCCTGTGGAAGCAAAGACATTGGTTAGTAAACCTCCGTGAAACTTTCCTTACCTGCGCTGCATTCTTCCCGCCTCCGCCGACGCTGCTACTCGCATCTGCAAAACAAAAGGACATCATTAAGAAATACAAAACTCCATCTATACGCACGTGTTTTGGGCAGTGCTCATCTTTCTCACTCCTCGGTGCATTCCTCGACATCCATTTTTCTACCCAGCTGCTTCTGCGACCGGAAAAAGGAAAAGAGACATTAAGAAGTGCTTTTAACTTCGAATTGACATTTTCTACTTACTTGCCTGCAATACCTTCGCCATTCCATCGCTCTCCGGACCTCCATATTCAAGCAACTGCCGTTCGTGCTGCTAACAATGGCCTAGCTCCAAATCTTCATCCTCTGCAACCAAGAGGCTGGACAATTAACCAGTGAAGTAACTGGCTTCGGCGCCCCTGCACAAACGCAGGATGGAGAGCTCCGCTTTCACCTACATAAGGTGAGCACATTTAGCCTACAAACTACTTGGGAGTACCAGGAAGGGGAGGCAGCTTACCCAGTCAGGCTTATATATCCATATTAACCCCTTGCTCTCGTAATTGCAGACACCTCACCCTTCAGATCAAGATCTCAGTGAGGAAAGGGCCTTTCCAGGGTGGCATTCGAGGCCTGCGCGTGACCCTAGAAGACTCCGAGAACCCCCAGCCCAGACCTGCGCCTCCGAGGGATTCAGGTGAGCGTTACACATACCCACGTGATAGCAATATTCAGTTTGTCAATATTTGCTTTGATAAACTTTCAGAAGTGAAAAGGATAGGGCGCTCATTTGCTCGATTCCTTCTCTTCAAAGACATGTATGTACGTAGAGAGCAATTTTCTCTCACTATTGCATATGCAGTTACCATTCATAAATCCCAAGGTCTTACCCTATACAAAGCATTGATAGATATTGGAAACACAGTCTTTAAAGAAGGCTTGAGCTATGTAGAATTATCACGCTTACGTACACTTGATGGTCTATTGCTAATGAACTTTGATGCAAGTAAAGTCAAAGCTGATATTCCTTGCATTCTAATATACAATAGACTGCGTTCACTGTACACCCCCCATCTGAAACAATATCCTGTTCCAGATAAAGTAAAACGTGGTAAAAGAAAACTAAATCAAACAGAAATGCAACAGAATCCAAAAGCAAATCCCTCAAAGAAAACAAAAGAAGCTAAATATTCATCAATTACCACAAACAAAGAAGAACCTTTTAGGGAATGTGAACCAGGTACGTCTTCAAAGAAGGAACAGAAACTCCGAAAAATGCACTCAGATGCAGAACTAGCTGGTCCATTCAAATTTGCAAAAGAAACTGGGGGAAGTTGCTATGCAAATGTAGCAATGAATATTCTATTTCAATTGCCACCAATTGTTAACAATATTTACTTACACAGTACAGACCAATTGTGTTTGCAAATGTTAGTGCTTCATAGAAACGCAACAAACAATCCTGACAACACGTACAGTGTGCATGGAATAAGGCAAGAATTGGACCACTGTGCTAGAATGGTGAGATTCACTATAAACTCACAAGAAGATCTGCAAGAATTTCTAATGTACTTACTACTAGTATTGGAAAACAAAAGCATAACTGTAAATTAAATCTTCCAGATTTCGTACATGCAGAAACATACATGCACTCTCTGTAGCAATGTGATACAAGAACAAATCCCAAATGAGCGATTTCTGTATGTTTACATACCTAATTGTGAATCTATTCCATTTCAGCAACTTGTACGAATGCAAACCATGGCAGATTATGTACTATTTGCAATTCAGACAATCGGTCCACCTTACTGATACAATCACATAGTGCCTACATAATACTTATGCTTCTATCTTATAATGCAGATGGTACTAAAAACCACTGCAAACTGACTGGATTCACACACCGTCAAGTGTCACTTGGAAAGAAAACCTTTACAACAATAGGTATTATCTACCATGCAGGAGCTACAACCAATGCAGGTCACTACACTGCATACATTAAAAAGAATGTGGATGGTTCGAATGTAATGATAGCACCATTACTCTAAAGCAGAGATTGCCAGCTAATCTTACAAATGCGTATTTAATCTTCTTAAAGCCAAAATTTAATAAATAATGTGTACTTCAAGATTATCAAAAAACTATGTGAAAGACAACAAACAGTTAGAATACGCCTACAGGTATTTAACTGCCCAAGAGGATATAACAATGACACAAATAAATGAATATCACAGATCTGTAAGAACAAATGCACAGTTAGAATATGCCTACAGGAATCTAACTGTTGTTAAAAATCGGCAGCAAGGCAACAAACATAACATTAATCAGAAAGAAGAAGGAAGCACTCAAAGGAAACAAGGAAGTAATTAGTACCATAGCAAATAAAGGTTTTTTTTAATCCGACAAGGCTTTTTTTTCCCCAGACCCAAGGATTAGAAAAGCAAACACAGAAACTGAGCAGAATGCACAGTACACTGGTTTGTAAACTAAACATGAGGGTAAAAACAAAAGTTTACTGTCTATTATGCAATGTAGTAAGTTTTCATAAAATACAAAGACTAACATACCTTTTTCTTTTATCACAGAAATTAAGAAAGGATACTTCCGCCAAGTACTAAAGGCATTTTAAACATATATGGATTCTGAACAAAGTAAGGCGTAAGTATATTACCAGTCATTTTGTACACATGCGACACCTACACGTCAAATCTATGGTAGCAATATGCTGCTGTGGCTGTAAACTGGCCCTTGCATCTTGGTTGTGTAAGCTACCACCTACGCCTTACGACAAGGTATACAGAGTATATGTCCTACCCACAACCATCGCTGCATATCAAAACCATGGTCCTTGTAAATTAACTACTTTTAAGTTAACTTTTGGGACCATCATCTGCAGCCATGAAGCCAAGACGCTAGGACGTGTACACAACTACCGCATTACACCACACCCATATTCACTTATAACCCCACTGTTTATGACTTCAGTCTTGGGTGCATGGCCTTTGAGCATGCAGGCAACACTCTGGGTCCAGGGCAGAAACACCATAGCATATTGGAACCATTGTGCCTTGTAATTTCACTATGTACAAAGTTACTTTTCGGAGCATAGCCTTCGGCCATGCTCCCAAAACGCTACGCCCTCCCCACAACCATCTTAATGATGTTGCATAGTACAAGTGTACCTATAGCTGTGATATGCTGCAGTAGTTTGTAGCCACAGGCTACAGACATGAGTGTGAGGCCATAGATTTATCAATGAATGGGTATACACCATATAAAATCCATAGATGCTTACAACTGCAGTGCGTATTACTTTGTTCAAATACTCTACATCCTGGCCACTACTACCACACCATATGACATCCATTGGGGCATATAACAACACAACATACAAATGTGCTTTTGGGGGCATGGCCTTCGGCCATGCACCCAAAACTGCAGCCCCTCCCCACAGCCGCCTGAGTGATGCACTACCACACCATATCACACCCATTGTGCCTTGTAAGTATACTACATATAACTGTGCTTTTGGGTGCATGGCCTGCGGCTATGCACGCATGACTGCAGAACCTCCCCACAGCCACCTGAGTGATGTTCAATACTAGGGGTGTCTCTGTAGCTGTGAAATACTGCAGTGATTGTGGGCAGGGCCTAAAATCTTAGGTGTATGTCCATACATTTCAATATATGGATGTGAAGTGGCTTATAACTCCAGTGCTTAGATGTTTCTTCTTGGGTGCATGGCCTTCGACCATGCAGCCTAGACTGTACACACTCCCTACAACCATCTGATCAATAATGAATACTACAGGTGTACCCATTGCTGTGACATGCTGCGGTGGCTGTGGCCAGGGCCTACAGTCTTGGAAGTATGGCGTCCAGCGGCCTACGGCCTACGGCCATGCACCCAAGACTGTAGGCCCTGGCCACAATCACTGCAGCATATTACACTCATGGTTGCGTAAAAATCAGTATTACACCCATAGAAGGAAACATTGTAAATGTAACATGTACTGAATTTGTACTCAAAACTCTGGGAGCTGGCCACACCTGCCAGATACATAATCGATTGTGTGGGTGTGAAGTATAAATGTGGTAAGCTGCAGTGGTTGTGGGCAGTGTGTACATGCTTGGGTGTATGGCATACAGCCTGCAACCATGCACCCAAAAGTATACATCTTGGCCACAGCCACCGCACTAGATAAAACCCATGTTGGCTTGTAAGTGAAGAGGTTATAACTTTGTTGTTGGGTGCATGGCCTTTGGCTCAAGAATGCAGGGTCTCCCCACAACCACCTCAGTGATGTGTGGTAGTTAGGGTTTTTCTATAGGTGTGGTATCCTTCAGTGCTTCTGGCCAGAGGCTGCACTCCTAGCTGTATGTCCATAGATATTACATGAGATAGATGTGCAGTGGCTTGGACATCCAGTGCTTATGCACCCAAGAGTGAACACACTCCCCACAACCAGGCAATCGATACGCAATACTACGGGTGTATTCATGGGTGTGACATGCTGCAGTGGTTGTGGCCATGGCCCACTGTCTTGGAAGTAAGGCCTTCGGCCTTTGGCCGACGGCCATGAATCCAAGACTCTAGGCCCTGGCTACAACCACCGTAGCATGTCACACCCATGGCGGTGTACTAATGAATACAATACCCATAGGAAAAGTAATGCAATTACGGCATGTTGTCAATTTCAATGGTTGCTAACACCACGCATGTCCTTACAACAGTTACAAGTTGCCTGTGCACTGCATGGACTGAAATACTACCGTTATTGGACCCCTCATTTTCTGTGCGTACAAAGTGGCCATAGAAAATACATCATGAAGACCGACCGCCAGAACAAATGCATTGATCATCCATGTCTTACTATCTGAACCTTTCCCAACGCTCTATGACACAGCAAAAGAGTTTTATAAATATAGCATGTTTGCGCTGGTTGCCGCTCCGCTATCAGCGGATCCAAGATGTCGGGCGCATCCATACAATCTGACGCAGAACATGTCTCGCTGCAGCCAATCGGCAGACACGTCGCGTGTCCGCGGTCATGACGCCAGCCCCTTAGCCAATCGGTATCTTGTCCGTGGACCGAACAGGGAAGTGTGACCACGAAGCGGACATAAATATCACTAATTTTTTCAGACCTACTTTTTGGTCATTTTTATGAAAAGTACTGCACGGAAGGTCACTAAATTTACAGAAGCACGCTTTCTGGACCAAGCCCCTGTACCTGACACAAATTTGGTGCAAATCCGTCCAGCGGCTTGACCTGTAGCTGTGCGCAAAGTTTTTCCCCCATTCAGTCTGTGGGAAAAAAAGACGTTTTGGGACGCCTCCTATAACTTCCCCCCCCTGGAGCAAACCTCACCAAACTTTGCGAAAAAATTCAGAGTGGCCCATATACTTTTTTTTGCAAAGTTTGGTGTGGATTCGTCCAGGCGGAGCAGAGTTATAGGCCGCCCCAAAAGTGTTCTTCCTATGGAAACAGCAACTTAACCGTAACTACACAGCCACTACTGTGGCTGTGTAATATAGGGACGCAATGTCAACATATGGTACTTAGCTGGGAAGTGTAACTTGTATAGTCCCTGGCGCATGGCGCACGTCCAGCTACGTCAGGCTCAGTCAGGGGCCTTTCTTGGATGCCTTTGTTGGGGTCTGAGTGCAGACAAGATTCTGTTCAGTTGATGACTATTCTAGCAGACACGTAGGCAAGGAGAAATTGCAATATTGTCAAGAAGAGGTGTTATACATAGGTCAATTGATTTTGCATGAAGGAAAGAAAGTGACGCCTGAAAGAGCAAAGGCGATTATGAAAATGCCAAAACCAAACACAGTGAAACAGATGCAAAGGTTTCTTGGGCTTATGCAACTATGCCTGGGTGTTTGATTATAGTATGTATACAAGAATACTTCTGAAAACTTTTGTCATGGCCACCCAGTCAGGGGCAACAATGCCCGTCCGCCCCTATTCAGGAGACTCTTTGGGGGAATCCAGAATTCCCCATGGAAGGCATCATGGAGCCAGGTGGGTGTTGTCATGGTGCCTCTGGGATGCCAGGCTCAGGAGAAGGGCCAGACCATGTGGAATATTAAGCCTGTTTAACTGCCAGGCTCGTTCTGCACGTGCATCGTGCATTAGGAGGTGTGGCAGAGTATGTCCAGCATCTTCCATCGGGTGTGGCTGGGCGTGTACAGCCAGACTACCAAAGGGCGGGGCTAAGCAGCTCAAGGATATTTAAACCCCGCCCTCACATTGGTCCGTGCTTCGCGTTACTTTGCTTGCAACGTAACGCCAACCGTGATACAGTCTGCAGAAGAAACATCCTCATCCAGTAATACTCACTGTGATCCAGTCTGCAGAAGAAACAGCTTGATCCATGTGAGAACCTGGCAAAACAACAGCTTACCCTTAGATGCAGAGTCGACCTCACCTGTAGGAGCGGAGAATAAACCTAGAAACCTCCAAATACTTATCGTTGGACCTGACGCCTCACCACGACCGTTGCGCTGCAAAGAGAGAAAGAGGAGAAAGGTTAGCACATTGAAGACACGTGCAGCGCCCAAGTCACTCGCGCTTGAGCCTACATACCCATTAGTCGTGTCCGCTGCATCCCCCGGCGCTCAAATCTGCATACGCCGGTTCCCCTTCTCCTTCACGGCTGCTCCTGCACACTGTGCTTCGATCTCGGAGCCGCACTAACACCTGGGGCGATAAAGAAACAGCGTTAATGCAAAGACAACAAGCATTTTCATGATTAACACCTAAAGAAGAAAAAGGGACAACGTCAACACACAGACAGTAAGAACTAACAACGAACTACACAAGGAAGGCAAGGAGGACATAAGGGACAAAGACAGATAGCGAACGGCTGAAGAAAAGATAAGCAGCAACAGACAGGACTACCACAGCAGGACTGGGTCAGTCCTCATCGGGATTCAGTGAAGTAACTGGTTCTAGGAAGAATATCGCCCGTGCAAGAACGGCAGGACGGAGAGTCCATCATTACAAAATATCAGGTGAGCCATCTGGCCTAACCACCCATACGGGGGTACAAACTGGAGAGGGCCGAAGGGGGGTTCCACAATCCTAGGGTTGCCCACGACTCATCATCCTTCACTATTTCCATAGGAGCAGATCCCACGGAGATTGTCCCAAGTTATCCCGACCAGTGGACCAGGAGAAGATTGTCTATCGTCCAACAGTGCCGACGCCCCGGCAGAGACCAGGTGATCATAACAGCTTTAAATAAAGCACAGGTGGAAAAAGTAAAAATAGAATGGACTGAAGAGATGGAGGAAGGGTTTGAGGAACTTAAAAAAGCAATTTGTACAGCCCTTGTTTTGGAAATTGCCAATTATGCTGAGGAATTGTATTTGTTTTCACACACAAATGGGACAGTCATGACAGCAGTGCTTACGCAGAGAAGTACATTGGGGTACAAACCTTTAGCATATTTCAGTGGGATTTTAGACCCAGTTATGAGATTACACTTTCCTGGCGAACAGTAATTGGCTGCTGCCGCGTTCGCGATTGATAAATCTACAAGTATTATCATGGGCTGATCTATGACTCTTTTTGTGGAGCATGCTCTGTTTGCAATTTTAGAGAAACCCAAGGGCACATTGACATCCCAAAGAGCTTCAGCATATCAGGTAATGATTTTGAACCCAACAATTAAAATTGCAAGCTGTAAAATAGTGAATCCTGCCACGTTTATAGCTGAGCCAATAGAAGAAGGCGATCATGTGCATGACTGTGCTACTTATGTTGAATTTTATGATGATATACCCCATGTGAAGGGGAATGCTTTAGCAGGAGGGTAAATCCTCTTTACTGATGGTTCTTCGAAAAGGGTTAATTATCTTGGAAGCCCTTTTGGATACCTACTTTGCTGCTCTCTGCCTCCCTAGCTAGTTTAGAGAATTCCTCTGCTCCCACCCCCTCCCACCCCAAACCCCATGATTGGGCCTAGCTGCCCGTAATCTTCCATCCGAGGGTCCCCGCTTCCCCAGACCTTCATCCAAGCCTCTTTAGCTCTGGCAAGTGGATAAGGTGAGTGTGCAGCCCCAGGCCCTCTTCCCACTCGTTTTTTGAAAGGGTTAATTATCTATTATCTTGGAAGCCCTTTTGGGTCCCTACTTTGCTGCTCTCTGCCTCCCTGCCAGTTTATAGCCTTCCTCTGCTCCCGCCCCCCCCCCATCCTGACCTCCGCGATTGGGCCTAGCTGCCCGTAATTTTCCATACGAGTGTCCCCTCTTCCACACACCTTCATCCGATCCCCTTTAGCTCTGGCAGGTGGATAAGGTGAGTGTGCAGCCCCAGGCCCTCTCCCCAACCATTTTTGTAAGGGTTAATTGTCTTGGTTTGAAGCCCTTTTGGGTCCCTACTTGCTGCTCTCTGCCTCCCAAGCCAGTTTACAGCCTTCATCTTCTCCTGCCACCTCCCGCCCTGAGATCTGTGATTGGGCCTAGCTGCCTGTAATTTTCCATCCGATGGTCCCCTCTTCCCCACACCTTCATCCAAGCCTCTTTAGCTCTGGCAAGTGGATAAGGTGAGTGTGCAGCCCCAGGCCCTCTCCCCACCTGTTTTTGAAAGGGGTTAATTATCTTGGTCCCTCTGCCCGAATCACTTCCCGTTTTCCCTTCCTCCTCCTATTTCACCCCCCTCCCCTGATAGGGGTCCCGGAAACACACTTAGATCACACTCCTAGGGCAGCCCCTGCCCATGCAGCCCCCGTGGTGAAGGACCCAAGGTAAAGGACAGCAGCTCCTGAAGAAGCAGCTCCAGACCGTGTTGGCCCATGTTTACTGATGCCCCTCAGTGTTAGGCCTTTCTCCCTCTATGCAGGTGTCTCAAATCTGGGTGTTTTAATTACTGCCTGCCATTCTGTAAAACATAGGCCTTTCTCTAGTTATCTAGGTGTTTTTATCACTGCCTGCCATTCTGTGAAACCTAGGCCTTTCTCCCGTTTTCCAGGTGTCTCAAATCTAGATGTTTTAATTGCTGCATGCCATTCTGTGAAACCTAGGCCTTTCTCCCGTTGTCTAGGTGTCCCAATCTCTGTGTTTTAATTACTGCCTGCCATTCTGTGAAACCTAGGCCTTCCTCCCGTTGTCTAGGCATTTCAAATAGGTGTCTCAAACTTAGGTGTTTTAATTACTGCCTGCCATTACGTGAAACCTAGGCCTTTATCCAGCTGTCTAGGTGTCTCAAATCTAGGTGTTTTCATTACTGCCTGCGATTCAGTGAAATCTAGGCCTTTCTCCCGTTGTTTAGGTGTCTCAAATCTAGGTGTTTTGATATGATATGATATGATATGATATGGCATTTATAACGCGTACTATACACAAGTGTTTCAAGGCGCGAGGAGGCAAGAGAGGGGAAACGAGGGAAGGCAGAGACAGCGAACCTACTAGGCCAGGTGACATTGAGATCGTTCAAGTGCAGGGGAGGTGGGAAGGGGAAAAGTGCAAGGGGAAGTTGGGGCAGTGCAGTAAAGAGGATAACAGTACATAAATAAGACAATACGTAATAAATAAATAAAAGTGCAGCCAGCTGGTGGCAAGGGTAAGTGCTGACATCAAGTGTCAAATGCTAGTAGGGGCTGTAGGGCCACAGAAACAGTCCCAGAGTGCAGGGGTTGCCAGGGGGCAGTGCAGGTGTGAAGCTGGCAGGGAGGAACCTGGGCCCGAGATCAGAGGGTAGCCATGTTACCAGTGCAGATTCAGAATCAGCCAGGAGGTCAGCAGGGGAGAGGAGGAGAGAAAGAAGAAGCAAAGAGGAAGGTCTGGAGTTGCTTCCGGAACCAGAGATGACAGGGAGGCTGTTCCAGAGAGAGGCCCCGGCAGAGGACAGAGATCTACCACCAACTCGCTGCTTGGAGAAGCGACTAACCCTGAGGGAGTTGGAGGTGGATGAGCGAAGAGCCCTAGAAGGAAGATATTTAGGAAGAGAGAGTTGAAGGTATTGAGGCCCCAGAAGACCTTGTGAGCAATGCAGAGGGTGTTGTACTTAATCCTTGCAGCCACTGAGAGCCAGTGCAGAGATTTCAGTCCTGGAGAGATACAATTGCTGGGCTTGAGGCCAAGGACAAGTCACGCAGTCCTGTTTTGGATGAGTTCTAGAGGGCGGAGAGTAGAGGCAAGCAGATTTAGAAAGAGGCTGTTGCAGTAGTCTAGCCTCGAGAGAACCAGAGCTGTGGAGACAGTGGGCTTCATTATGAGTAGGGCGGTAAGGGATACCGGGCACCATTAAGGAGACCAGTGCCGGTAATCCCTTAGCGCCCTACTATGAGTTCCCTTAACGGGTCCCTCCTTTAACGTCTGGTTTGACCAGGCGTTGTGAACGGGACCCGTTAAGGGAAATCACAGCCAATAACGGTACCGCAATTTGCGGTACCGTTTTTGGCACCTTCCCCCTTCCCATTGAGCCCTATGGGGGCTCAAATGGGAATGGGGAATGGTTTGGTGAATGGGGACTTACCGGTCCCGCCAAGGTCGGACTGGACTGGTAAATCCCCATCTCACCAAACCAGACACGGTACCGTTATTGGTGGTAGTCATGGCGCAAATAGCGCCATGACTACCACCAACCTCGTAATGAGGGCCAGTGAGTTTCTGGTGGAAGGAGAGGAAAAGAAGAATACCTCTGAGGAGGTGCAGCTGGTAGTGTGACTTCCTAGAGATGTGAGGTGAGAAGGCAAGTGTGGAGTCGAAGATGACCCCAAGGTTTTTAGCCTCATAGGTGGGAACAGGGAGAGAGCCAAGATAGGCCAGCCAGAGAGTGACAGGAAAGGAGGGGGTGGGTGTGCCGATGAGGAGAATCTCGGTCTTACTGGCATGAAGGCAGAGGCCATTGGTGGCACACCACTCCTGGATGGTGGACAGACAGTCTGAGATGAGAGAAGGAGAAGAGGTGGCAGAAGGGAGCCTGAAAATGAGTTGAGTGTCATCTGCATAGCACTGAAATTTGGGGCAGAGAGCGGCAATGCGGTGCGCAAGAAGTGCAAGGTATTGGTTGAAAAGCCAGCGAGAGAGGTTAGACCCCTGGGGAACACCACAGGTAGAGACAGAGGTAGAGGAGAGGAAGGCCCCAAGTTGGACCTGGGTGGGTCAGTCAGAGAGGAAGGAGGTCAACCAAGCCAGGGCCTGATCGGTGATACCAAGGTTATCACGGAGGCGGTTGAGCAGGATGGCATGGTTGACCGCGTCAAAGGCAGAAGAGAGATCAAGTAGGATGAGGACACATGGGGTGTTAGAATCGAGGTTGGAGAGCAGGTCTTCACGCATGTTCAGGAGAGCAGTTTCCGTGCTTCTGGCAGCTCTGAAGCCAGACTGATGGTCATGGAGACAACCAACAAGTTCAGAGTGAAGATTAAGCTGGGAGATGCCCAGCGTTTCCAGGAGTTTGCCTAGGAAAGGAGTGATGGAGATAAGACGATATCTGGTCGAGCAGGAAGGGTCAGCAGAGGGTTTCTTAAGAAGAGGGTGCACAAGGGAGTGCTTCAGGAGGGAGGGGAAGACTCCAGTGGCGAAGGAGTGGCTGCAGAAATCAGCCAGAGCAGGAGCCAGGGTGTCTATGTGATCCTTGATGGTTTTGGAGGAACAGGGGTGAACCTGTCTTGGCAAGACTTTCATAGATCGGACTTGTCTAGAAACCTCGTCTGAGGAGAACAGGGGAAAGGCAGAGAAGGAGGGAGCAGAGGTGGCCGAAGAAGGGCCAGAGGAAGAGCAGGGAGTAAAGGCAGGAGGGGGAGAGGAAGAGAGAGAGGACAGGATGTCCTGAGTTTTGGAGATAAAATAAGAAGCTAGGGCCGTGCAAAGGGCCTGGCAGGGGACAGGAGCGGTAGAGACTGCAGCAGAATTGACCAGCTCCTTGCAGATTTTAAAGAGTTCGGCCGAGTTGTTAGATGTTCCGGAGAAGCGGTCTTGGATGTGGGCTCTGTTCTTGGTGTGGACGGAGAGACGGTATTGCCTTTGGAGCAGGCGGCAGGCCAGTTTATCAGAGGATGTACCGGAAGCACACCATTTCCATTCAGCCACCCTGCATTTGCGTTTAAGGGTGACCAGGTCTGAGTCATACCAAGAGTTGCACTTGGCTTTGGGCTTCAAGCGGATCCTCATGAGAGGAGCAATGAACATCGAGAGTATCAGATATAGCAGAGTGGAGCATGGAAAGAGCTGTGTCAGGGAGTGAGTCAGCCAAGGGGACATTGGGGGTGAGAACATGTTGGCGAAAGCCTCAAGTGACACACGCTTCATGGGTCGGATAACCGAGAAGGTAGGTGGCAGTGCTGGAGTTGGCTTGGCCTGAAGGGTACAGAGGTTGAGATGGGAGGAAAGTAGAAAGTGATCACTCCAGGAGAGAGGAGTGGTGAGGGGCATAGAAAGGGGAAGGTCTGAAGAGATCAGAACATCCAGAGTGTGCCCTGCAGAGTGAGTCAGGTCAGAGGGGAGTATTGAGAGTGAGAGAGTCGCAGAGATCACGAAAGAGTCCAGTGGGAGGACAGGAAGCATACAGGTGGATGTTGAAGTCTCCAAGAAGGAGGAGCTGAGTGGTTGAGACCAGGAGGGAAGACGAGAGGTCCGCCCACTCGGAGGGGAAGGAGGCTATCTGACCAGGTGGCCGATAGATGGTAGCCACAGTAAGGGAATGGCTAGGAGAGAGAGAGAGCCTGCAGATGAGGCATTCGGAAGAGGATTAGGCCTGCACAGGAATAACGGAGGCAGGAATCCACTCAGGAAAGATCCGAGCTACACCCCCTCCAGAGCAGTTGGATCTGGGCGTGGAGAGGATCTTATAGTCATCAGGGAGGATAGTGTCAAAGCTTGTGACAGAGCTGGCTGTGAACCAAGTCTCGGTGAGACAGAGGACATCAAGGTCAAGTTCCTCCAGGAGGTGGCAGATGTCATAGGAGTGTTTGACAGCTGAGCAAGAGTTTAGAGTGGCAATATGAGAAGGTTGCTGTCCTTGAAAGACTTCCAGGGAGGGGTACAAATCAGAGGTATGCCCCGCGCAGGTGTTTAAGCAGCCAAGCAGGGGCAGAAGAGGAAGAGGCGAGGGCAAGGTAGCCAAGGAGGGGACAGCAGTAGTAGGCAAGGAAGCAGTGGAGGAGATAGAGAGGACGGCAGGAGAAGAAAGGAAATTGATGAGGCGTGGGAAGAGTCTATCAAAGAGGAGAAGGTTTGCTTGAGGGCCGTGGACCATGATGGTACCATTCGAGTAAACATTAATGATGACCTTAGAGGAGTGGAAGGAGGCCAAGAGGACCTCCCACCATGTGTCACTTTTAACAGGAGAGGAAGAGAAGGGAGAGAGCACAGAGACCATATGAAGAGTCCCTAGGTCTGGTGATGGAATGACAAAGAGGATGTCAGTGAAAGTTTGCCTGGAGGAGGCACTGGTATAGGTGTCAGCGACAGGGAGGTCTGGGTTGGAGACTAGGATGCCTTTTTTAAACTTCTTCCTACCAGATTTAGTGAGGAGAGATGGATAGTCAATAGAGAAGCAGTTTGAAAAGATAGGAGAGACAGAGAGCACCATAGAGAAGGTAGGGAGAGGAGAGAGGAGGGAGGGAGTGGGAAGTGGAGAACACTGGGAAGGACACAAGGCAAGGGAGCAAGCAGACGATGAGACAGAGAGAGATGTGACAAGTTGACATTTGGACAAGGCGACGGGCGCTAAAATAGTGGTAGAAAGGTACGATAGATGAGTGCTTTGCTAGGAGGCACAGCCACAGAACGGGAATACTTTCACAATGCAATTGTTAAAAAATAGGAGGAAACACACCTACGGTTGAGAGTCCTGAAAAGTGGGGAAAAGGCCTAGGTTCCACAATGCAATTTCAAACACTTTCACAGTGAAAATGTTGAATACAGGAGAAAACACACTTAGTTTGAGAGTCTGCTATATGGACAGGTTTGCAGGGTAGAGTGAGGTTCAATACCTAACCCGGCTCAATCCTACCTTCCTCAGTCGCTGTTGGTTGATGGCTGGCCACTGGCTTCCCTTGCTGACACCTGAAGACACTAGCTGGAGTCGCCCTTTGCCTTGGGGCCCTTAGCCGCAGGGGCTGCCGGGCAGAGGGCTGTCCTAGGGAGCTCAGTGATGACCAACAAGCCACAAATCACCAATTAATTACTGCCTGCCATTCTGCGAAACCTAGGACTTTCTCCCGTTGTCTAGGTGTCTCAATTCTAGGTATTTAACTACTGCCTGCAATTCATTGAAAACTAGGGCTTTCTCCCGTTATCTAGGTGTCTCAAATCTAGGACCCTCATTACAACACCGGCGCTAAACCATGGCGCTATTAGCACCATGGTTGCTGCCGGTATATTGTAACGAGTCCGCCATGGTGAAATGGGGAAGTACCACTCCATTCCAAGGTTGGCAGGGCGGTACTTCCCCATTTCACCATGGCCCTTCCCCATTCCCATTTTTGCCCCATAGGGCATAATGGGAATGGGGAAGGCGGTAATTACGGTACTGCAAATTGCAGTACCGTTATTTGCACCAAGGTCCCTTTGCGGGTCCATTCCTTAATGGCTGGTAAAACCAGCTGTTAAGGTGGGAACCCGCAAAGGGACCTCGTAATCAGGCGCTAAGGGATTACCAGTACCGGTAATCCCTTAGCGCCAGGGTCGTAATGAGGCCTTAGGTGTTTTAATTACTGCCTGCCATTCTGTGAAACCTAGGCCTCTGTCCCGTTATCTAGGTGTCTCAAATCTAGGTATTTTAATTAATGCCTGCCTTTCTGTGAAGCCTAGGCCGGTGTCCCGTTTCTAGGTGTCTCAAATTCAGGTGTTTAATTACTGCCTGCCATTCCGTGTAACCTAGGCCTCCCTCCTGTTATCTAGGTGTCTCAAATCTAGGTTTTTTAAATACTGCATGCCATTCTGCGAAGCCTAGGCCTTTCTCCCATTGTCTCAGTGTCTCAAATTCAGGTGTTTAATTACTGCCTGCCTTTCTGTGAGGCTTGGGCCTTCTCCTGTTGTCCAGGCGTCCCGGGTCTAGGTGTTTGATTGCTGCCTGCCACTCTGTGGAGCCTAGGCCATTCTCCTTTCGTCTGGGAGTCAAGAATCGAGGTGTCTGATTATTGCTTGGCATTCGCTGATACCCAGATCCATCTTTCACCCTGTGATATCTAAGAGTACTATCTCAGAGTAAACCACATGTGAAACCTAGGCTCCCCACTACCTTGTCATCTCAAACCTCTGGGTACTCTATCAGTACCTGCCATAATTGAGTCCTAGTCCCCCCTTGACACCCAAGAACACCTAGCAGCCACTAAAAGCTAGCAATTGCAACCAAACTCACTACCCTAGTTAACCTGCACCCCATAGTCCCCCCAGAACCAACCCGACACACATCCAACGCCTAGTACTCACTTACTCCCTTGGACAGTCCTCCCATAGAAAGAGGAATACCCTAACCCAACCGACTGAGCAGGCAGTCACCCTCTGAGAGCTTCCAGGAATCGCAACAGAAGAGGAGAAAACTCAACATTATCCTAGCACAAGACACGACAGGTGGACAACTGCCCCTGTAAACTCAATACCGAGACCAACTCCTAGCACCTTGGACGCAAAATTTCCCGATGCAGAATTGGACACCGACAAAGAGAGCAGGAACATGGAACAACTAATACGAAACACAAACTCAACAGCCTCCAGTAGAAGCCGCCTTGAATACAGAACAAACCCCGCCAAATAATTCAATTAACAGAACAAACATTGTAAGAGAAAAATCTGTATATCTTACACCATACCTCGCAACAACCGCAGCACCTCGATGCTTCAACAACACTGACATTCCCAGATAGGCAAAGAATTCCCCCGAACAACAGAAAAAAAGAAGGGATGACCCACGAAGAGTATGGGATGATACCAATCCCCTCACTCCATATATCACAAGGGCACTACCGATATCCACCTCAAACCACAGGAGATGATGAAGAAGTAGAAGTCAACAACCCAATTATCAATCTAACAAACCGATTCAATGACTAAGCAGCCTCCACGGAACCTCAACCAACCGGTGTCAAAACAGAAACACCCCAATTGAACACTGACAAATCAAAACAGGGAACAACAATTAAACCAAACCACACCAAAAAGATCCACTGCAATGTCCAAACATGTCACCAACATCTACGACCTCCTATGTGACAGAGGCATCGACATCCTATTCGTAACTGAAACATGGCTAGATGACAACAACAAGATCACTCTCAACAACTGCTTGCCTGACAACTTCAGGTGCATCCAAGCAAACAGGAAAACCAGAAGAGGTGGCGGACTGGCAATAATCCACAAGGAACACCTGGGAATTAAACTGGAAGACCCATTAAACATCGATAACTGCGAACCTCTAATCCTTTGTCTATCAAAAAAAACCAGACGCCTTCACCGAAGCAATCACCAACCTAGCCATCGAGCACAAACACCTGATTATCCTCTATGACTTCAACATCTCGATTGATGAAGAAACCACAACCACACAAAAATCTCTAGCCAGCCAATTAGCAACAATGAAATTACATCAACTAATCAAAGGAGCAACCCACACGGCAGGACATACACTAGACGCAATCTTTGCCAACAAAAAACTTCCCGTCACCAATTCAGATCCTCTGAAGCGACCACCTCATCATTCCCTTCATAATCACACTGGCCACACCAATAATCAAGCAACAGGACAAGCCACCGATCATCATGAAAAGAAACTTGGGAACCATCAAAAACTGCAACTTAACTGAACTACTGGAAATCAGCAGTACAAGCAACAACTATGGGCGAAGCTGACCTGGACAAAAAATAGAACTACTTCAAAACTGGATCACAACAACAACAGACGAGATCGCCAAAGAAAAACTGTTTACCCCATCGCGCAAAAGAGCAATGGCAAAATGGTTTACCCCACTACTCAGCGCCATGAAACGGAAAAATCGATGGAAAACTTGAACTATAAAGGAGGATCAAATACGACTGTGAAAAGAAATTCAAATTCCAACAACATACCCGCTCATACAAAAAGGAAATACAAAAAGCAAAAAGGAAATGTTTATGTTTATGGTTATTTTATTTATATAGCGCTTTACGCCAAAGCGAGAATCTTCAAAGCACCAACCCCCCAAAAAGAAATGTTTAAAATCATAAACGAAATAAAAAACCCACCTGACTGCAACAATACTCTAATACCATCAAAGAAACTATGCAATGACCTTGCAGACCATTTCCAAAACAAAATCATGACCATCCAACAGACCATACCAAGCAGACCATGCGACCACAATATGCAACCCACCCACCCCTACGAGGAATGACCGAACAAACTCCAAAGCTTACCACAAATATCAGTGGAGACATTCATCAAACTGGTAAACAATAGCAACAAAACAGGTTCCCCCACAGATCCCTGCCCCCCAGACATAATATGTAAATCAATCCTCTCACAAGAAACATCCATGGACTACTACAGAAACGTCTTCAACCAATCAATCTCAACGGGGAAAGTGCCGCAATCCTTCAAATCAGCATACATCAAGGTGCTCCTCAAGGATACAGCAGGAAACGTGGAGGACCTCTCCAATCGCAGACCTATCTCCAACCTCCCATACCCAGCTAAATTGCTGGAAACATACATATATAGAACAACCCAAGAATTCATAGAAGAGCACCTCCTATTGCACCAGGAACAAGTAGGCTTTAGACCAACGACAGGAACGGAAACAGCACTTCACTCACTCTGGGATGATCTAAGGGCAAACGCAGACTCAGACAATAGTACCGCTTTGATACTTCTAGACCTCTCTGCGGCATTCAACACAGTTAAACACGACATCCTCATCATGAGATTGGAAGAAATTAGAATCACCAACCGCGCCTTACTATGCATCAAATCCTTCCTAGCAAACAGAACAGAAACCATATGGATCAAACCTTTCAAATCCAACCCAAGAGAATCCTCATACGGAGTACGATAAGGATCATCCTTCTCCCCACTATTATTCAACATCTACCTGTCTCAACTAATCAAGATCATTAAAAGACACAGCCTCACCTGTTACAACTATGCTGACGACACACAAATAGTCTACAAAATACAAGGCACACAAGAAGAAAACACAACATTAGAGAGTTGTCTTTGTGAAATCTACAACTGGATGAATTTGAACTACCTTAAACTGAACCACGGCAAAACAGAAATAATGATCATCACAAAAAACGGAGGAGACAACCACTACATCCCCTGGCCAACAGAACTTGGCACAACCCCAGCCCCATCGTCGATTGTAAAAAACCTGGGAGTCCTGATGGACAACGAACTTACTCTAGAGCCACAAGTAAATTCTCTAATCAAGAAATGCTTATTTCTCCTGCGAGCAGTGAAAAGGATCCTACCATTCCTGTTATTTGCTAACAAAACACTCACCGTCATCATGTCCAGAGTAGGCTACGCCAATAGCCTACCTATATCTGGGCATGCCACAACGACTTCTAAAAGAACTCCAATGCATACAAAACACAGCGGACAGACTGCTCCTCAAACTACCTCGAAGAGAACACATCACACCAGTGCTGAAAACGCTACATTGGCTCCCAAAAAAACAGCGAATCAACTTCAAATCAATGTGCATAACGCGCAGAGCCATCCACGGCCAAGGCGTGCAGTTCCTAAGAGAAAAATAAATTTACACCGCCCAACAAGGCGGCTCAGATCCAGCAGCGACATCAGTTTGGAACCAAAACAATACAACAAAAGAAAATTCTGAGGATCCTCTTTCTCTCGCCTCGCCCCAAAAACCTGGAACGAACTACCAAAGAACATAACATACGTAACTCCAGGGATCACCTCCTATTCAGAAAACTCCTCAAATCTTGGCTCTTCACCCCGTAACTAGAACAAATGCCTATTGGGGCACACACACAGCTGAAACAATGCTGAGAGAGGAAATCTATCCTCCCTATCTTCCTAAACTACTGCCCATCAACTGAAGTAAGGGAAGAAAAATCTACGGCATATCAACCTACCAATTAAAGATAGATATGCTAGAATCATACCAAAGAACGATCACGAAGCGATCGGGATGGAAGGGTAAAG
Source organism: Ambystoma mexicanum (assembly GCF_040938575.1). Classification (NCBI taxonomy): domain Eukaryota; kingdom Metazoa; phylum Chordata; class Amphibia; order Caudata; family Ambystomatidae; genus Ambystoma; species Ambystoma mexicanum. The sequence continues at coordinate 176,207,925 of NC_090922.1, forward strand.
ATGATATGTCAATAATACCTTGGCCTACAGAGTAAACACAGGCAGCAATGGATCACCAACAGGAAATAGATAGGAAGGGAGCGGGAGAATGTAAATACAGCACCAATACCAGAGTGGGGGACAATACACGCCTCAACCTGGTACGCAAAGGTTGAAAATAACACAGCTGTGAACTTTCCACGCCAACACTCCTAACAATTAGAAGGACAGGAAAGAAAAAGAGAAAAAATATGCCTACTCCATAGGACAACCAGATAAATAGAACAAGAATTATAAGGACTAAGAGACATATAACCCACTAACCCAAAAGCTCAAATTTCTGCATACTTAACTCACACAAAAATCCACACAACAACCTTCTCACACAGTAAACCGCATGCAGTTCACCACACCGCACCAACAAACAAACAACACATAGGTCGCACCAACAGCACACAAGGACTCACATCGATCCAATATTCACATCCAAGCTCAGTGCATGGTGAAAACCGAACTGAAGCTGCCAACAGGACATCACCTTTCTCACTTTCCTACTCCCTCTTTACCCTACTAACCCCGCCCTCTTGTTTGCAGATCCGCCTGAGTGCCAGGGGACCAATTCCATTGGTGACGGTGCGCGGTATAAATACCTTTAACATTAACATATAAATGCATTTTAATCCGTTGGTGTGGTGATGTAAGTGCATTTTCAAAATTAGTTATTCCCCACTATTGTGTTAGTGTTAAAATGAGACCCTGGACTACGCCTGACAGAAAAAGGAAAAACAGGATGGGCTTGGGAAGAATCCTGGACTCTGTGTCCCTGCTGCATTAGAGCATTTATAACTCATTTATTAATTTTGTAAACTATGCATGTTTCAGTGAGAGAAACGTCGGCATCCGATGGAACGGTTGGGTCGCATGAGATTCTGAATCTGAACAACAAATCTGATTCTATTGCAAATTAATGCATTTGTGGAGAACATAACATATCTTGAGATTGCCATTGGACATGCCGAGCAGAGGGAGGCCTTGGGGGACGCTGCCGTACCCGCAGCGCACAGCAGCATACTTACCAACCCTACAGATTTAGGTAGTAGGCTACTGCTTTTTGGGCAGTCCTACCGCCTACAGATTTCAGTGACAGATCTGCTGCTTTTTATAGTGGCAAGTAATTTATGTGACTATAAGGAAAGCTCCAGGACAAAGCATGGAATACATTTATTAGTCTGGCTGTACAGTGGGCTGGTGGGTGAATACTTTGATTGGGCTCAGTCCAATACACTGACCTGACAGCTACGACTCTGTCCTGCACTCTGGCCGGGACGACCCTTAGGTGAACCATCAGCGAAGGCAAGTGGCAGAGTGTAACACCTTCACACAACATCTGCTTATCAGACTAAGGCGGGTATCAGTCACCATGTCATTCAGTTTTCAACTTGCAATAAATATGTATTGCCTGGGCTGCTGCTACAGAGCAGTGGCAAACGTTGCCTACCAGCTCTGTGTGATTAACTTCTGTGAAATTAAGTAATTGAATTTGGTGTTGTTACCATTCAGAATTATACATTTTTAACATTTGAACATCTTTCCATATTGTACTGTTTAATGGGTTGTGTATTTTAGAATACTTTAATGGTGCCAGCAATGTATGTTATGTATTTTCCCATGATGTCATTGTTATGGGAATTATTAATTTTTGAAACTTAACAAATCCTACATCTTTTTGGTCACAGAACGTTGGCAAGTATGCAGCAGGCCAGGGGGGACCCTGTTCCCCTTGCCCACCATTTGACTACAACGGCAGCCGGGGAGGGGGGGCAGGTAGCAGGAAATGGGCTGGGTGGTGGGGGCCCGCAAGGTGAGAGAAGTGCAGAGCAAGGAAGGGGGATGGCCCATCCCAGAAATGGGCTTTAAATATACAGCGGCAGAAAGAGAATACCCTCTTCTCCAGGACTTCCAGAGAAGGGACAACGGCTCGAGACAGAAACACTACAGCGCAGGAGTTTGTTTGTGTGAGTACGAGGAGGTGAACAGAGGCCTCCTGCCTCTGTGGGTAAGGCCAGGCCCCCCTAACCCCAAGAACCGGCCCAGGTGGTCCGGTCCTACACCCCACGGCTATGCGCAAATGTACTTGTTATGTGAGACGAGCTGCCTTCCTTTGCATTTCCTGCATCAGCCAGCCCGTTCCATCAAGAAATGCAGGCCTAATGCACATTAGGGGCCTCGGATGCTGGCCGTGCAGTGTTTTTAAAAACATAATGTATCCTGTGTATGCTTGGGCCTCTGATGGTTGCCGTGCCAGGTGGGGGCTTTGTGTAACAGAACCATTTCTTGTGTGCCTTGGGCGGTGGTTACCTTGTGGGGCCTTCTATGATGATTGTAGTTTTATGTGTTGTGCCTCATACGGCTGCCGTGTCATGCAAAGTTGGCAGTACGTATGGTCTGCTTTGTTTGTCATCTCCGCGTCGCGTGGGCCGTCTATGGTGCGTTCCGCAACTGTGCGGTCGCTGCAAGAAAAATATATATATGGTTCAATGTTGTGTGCAACGTGGTGGTTCTTCCCATGTTCTATTCCATCATATACCACCAAACATCAGAATCGCAGACTCACCGAGAAATACAAGGCCCGTCCCCCAAATAAATAAATAGTTCTGTAAACCTGTTTTTGGATGCGCTGCTTGGCTCCCCACGTTCGTGCACGCAATGATGTGCACATGAGATGGTGGGGAAGGGGGGCAGTGTCCCCAAAGGCCTGCTGTGGGCTGCGGCAGCATCCCCCAAGAGCTCCCTCTGCTCAGCGTGTCCCAGGGCATAGCTGCAACAGCCCACACTAGGCCCCAGAACCCTGTTTGGGTACCTACTCACTTTCTCCACTTCCCACCTTCTCTTCTCGTTTTGGCCACCAGTACAATGGCCCCATGCACCCCCCAACAATTTCAAGCGAACACAGATTGTGGGTGGGTAGGCCGCAGCTGCTTTATTAGGCAGGAGGTAAGTTACAGGTGTTCCACTTTACCAGTGCAGCATCTGGGTTCTGTTCCGAACTGGTGCCCTTACACTTTTTGGACTTGGCAGTGCAGCCTCCGGTCCTGTTCCGAGCTGGTGTCCTTAAACATTTCTTACTTTTCCCTGACTGCCTCCATCTTTGCTCAGTGGGTTTCCAGGTAATCCCCATTTACATGTCTGCTTTCCCCGGTGCTTGACCTTTAAACCGTTTCCGTCCCCTGGTCGCTAACCTTCTTCCTTAATTTCCCATCGCCCAGGGGCCTGCACTCTTATGCCTCTTTACATGCTCCTGACCTGGTACCGCAACCTCTTACTCATCTCCCCCGATCCTGACCCCTTACATGATTCCTTGCTGCCCAGGGGTCATGCACTCTCGGACCTCCTACTCAGATCCCTGGAGCCTTATCCTCTGGCTCTTTCCCCGATCCCTTTGGTGACTCACCTCTTTTCCCCATGCACAATTCCCGGGTTTCCTGTCCTCTTTCCCCCTGGACTCCTTCCAGAGGTTCCCCGTGTCCTGACCTTGCGCCTTTCCTGTCTCCCCGGTGACTTGTCCTCTGCCCCTTGGTTTGCAGCCCCCCTCCCCCCGCCCCCGGTGGTGTTGCCTTCCTCACCCACATTCCCCGGGACCGTTATCCTCTCCTGTGCTTTCCTTGCGTCCCCGGGTCGCTGGACCTGCTTGCCCGATCCTTGAGTTCCTTCATTTCTTGGTCTCTTCCCGCCTCCCTTGGTTCCCCTGCTCTCCCCCTCTCTCTTAACTCTTTACTCGACCCCATTGTTCCAGACCGCTAAGTGCTCTACTACCTCTCCCAGCTGATGTACCCATTATTCGTTCCTTTGGACCCCTGCCCCTCTTCCCAACTAGCTAGTTTCCTCAGTACCCTGTTACCTTGTTGTTTGCTAGCCCCTTCCGCCTCTCACCCTAATGCCACCCCTTATTCCCCCCTTTTACTGTTCACCTTCGCTTCCCATTCACCTCCGCCCCCAGCCACCCCCACATGAACCCATGGCCTGCGGCGGTAATCCCTCTGCTGCAGACAACATCGGTTACTGAACAGTCCCTTGTGATTTCTGACAGCCCTTACAGCCTGGATGCACCATGTACCTCTGCTGCGACGGGTCTGCTGCGGATTTAAAACGGACAATAATTAATGAACAGCCTTTGCGTTTTTGTTGGGTGGGCGGGCGGTGGAACCGTTGTCCTTTCTCTGGAAGTCCTGGAAAAGAGGGTATACTCTTTCTGCCGCCATGTTTTTAAAGCCCATTTGTGGGATGGGCCATCCCCCTTCCTTGCTCTGCCCTTTTCTCACCTTGTGGGCCCCACTTCCCCGCCCATTTCCTGCTACCTGGCGCCCTCCCGGCTGCCTTTGTTGAAGCCAAATGGTAGGGAAAGGGGGCAGTGTACCCTATGGCCTGCTATGTGCTATGGCTACGGCAGCGTACCCCAAGGCCTCCCTCTGCTCGGCGTGTCCCCTGGCAATCTCAAGATAACCCTTTCCGCCTCTCGCCCTAATCGCACCATGACACTTCGGGGGCTACTGCCACCGAGGAGTTCCCTCACCTCCCTCTTGCTCTTCCTAGTTGGCTACCCCTAGCCCCTTCTTCCTTGTTCCTTCATCCCCTTTTTGCCCTGGCATTCCCTCCTGGGACTGCTCGCTCTTGCCACCCGTCTTTTGTTCATACGCTATTTTTTGAACCCTTCCTTTTGGAATCTCCTTCGATTCTTTTGTGTTTCATCTCCCAGTCCTTCCGCTGTCAACGATCCCCTGTGTACTTTTCCCCATGCCGGCTACCCTGTAGCTGCGTTTTCGTGGTTAACTGCCTCCTATTGTTTCTCCATACTGACATTGCCATTCAGCCGTGTTCCGTTACCCCTTGTTGCCAAGCGTGGCCATTTTCACCCACCCCCTTCCTTTGTCCCCTTGCTGGCTACATGTAGTGGCGTCTCTCCTGTTACTGCACTGGCTTTCTAACCAAACCTCTGTATCTACACCCCAATCATTCCAATGCTTCCCTGATACCCATTCTCATGATTGCTGATCCTACCCCAGATAGGTGCTCCCTGTCCATTGCAAAGCCTGTTGTCCTCAACATGATTAATGTGTGACGTATGTAACCCATGACCAATCCCATTCAGGAATTTCTTGAACTCCATATTTTGTAATTTTTTTTTAACTTTTTATTTAAGTTGGTAATTTACAGTTACAGCAGAGAGTGCGGCATTGCATCAACAACGGTTGTATACAACAATAATATTAGCATCCGTACAGTTTACATCCCATGTAAGCAACGGCAGCTTCTGTCAATATTAAGAGGGGGGGACCATACATTAGTATTTTCACTCGTACACGTCTTCTCGGGCTGGGTAAGAGCAAAAGTCATCCTAAATGTCTCGGGGTCTGGCTGCAACGGGGAGTGTGTGGGCATATTGTTCCTCATTATCTTGTGCCCAAGTCAGCGCTTTCACCCATTCATTCTCTGTGGGTGGAGTTTTATTTTTCCAGAGAAGGAGTATAGCTCTTTTAGCAATCATGCATCCCACATTGACAAAGGTCCTATGACCTCTACTCAGTCTATTGGTCCACACTCCAAATAGTGACCCAAGCGAGTGTTTCTCCAGTTGGGTGTCTGTTACATCTGCCGGCACGTCTATGATTCTATTCCAATAGGTTTCCAGTAGCAGGCACCCCCAAAACATGTGTAAGTGGTCTGCTACTGCACTATAGCATCTGGGACAGCAATGCTCCATAGGTGCAGGCATTTTGGAAAGTCTGGCGGGGGTGTAATATAATCAGTGTAGTATTTTAAATTGCATGAATTTAAATTGAAAGTTAAGAGAGACCATCCTGGTGTGGGCGCACATGTGTGCCCATTTGGTGTTAGTAAGTTCCATTACCAGTTCCATGGACCACCGGGTACGTGCTTTCGGGGGAGGAGGGGGGGGGGAGTGGCCATCCTGTCTAATAACATTCTATATGATGTGGATAGGATGTGCCTGCTGTCGCCTGAATTAGCTATGTATGCGAGTATAGGTGTTTGGAGCGGTTCCCTAGGATAGTCGGGCCATCTAGTTGCCACTGCAGAAATGATTTAGTAGTATTGAAACAGTTCTCCCCCGGTACCCTTGTGACCTGGCTTCCAGGTCTCTGGTGTGACGAATGTCCCGTTTGGGAATAAGTCGGCCAGTGCCCTGTACCCCAGTGCCTCCCACCGATTTTGGGTTGCTTTGTCCCGCAGTGGTTGTAACCCAGGGAAGTTCCAGATTGGAAGCCACCGGTAGAAGGGGTGTTCGGCCCCTATGTGGGAAAAGATCGAGTGCCATGCTCTGTGTGGAGGCAACCGGGTCCGATGAGGAGTCGTCTCTGTACCGACGGGCTAGTACAAGGGTGTTAAGTTCAGTGCGCCCAGCAGCAAGTGCCTCTAATTTGATATTTGGGGGAGGGTGTTCCGTTATATACCAGTATGAGGTGAATTGTGCCTGGGAGGCCACCCAGTATAGTTCAGTACGCGGTGCATAAGGGGCAGTCCGTTCGGCCCATTTCTTTTGAACCGCCCGGAATGCCACAGAAATTGAGCAAAGAGCGAGTGCAGTTTGGTGAAGTAAGATTTCCCGGGGCAGATTGGGACATTGTAAAAAACATAGATTAATTTAGCTGTTAGTGTCATTTTAATTCGTGAGAGCTTGGCTGCCGTGGACAATGGGAGAGTTTGCCACTTATGCATTTTGTTCTGGACTACCGCAGCAACTGTGTCGTAGTTGTCTTTTAACAATGTGGGCCACATCATAGATATCAACACCCCCAGATGTTTGATAGGGTCAGGTGCCCAGCGCAGAGGGAATGGTCCCTGGTTTTCAGGGGTGCAATCTGAGAGTGGAAATATTCCAGATTTGGAGAGGTTGATTGTAAACCCGTAAAACTGCCAAATATGAACAATGTCCTGCAGTATGGGATCTAGATTTATGTGTGAGTCACAGACATATAACAGCACGTCATCGGTGTACATAGATAAGATCTCTGGCTGGCCCAGCAGGCGGATCCCACGTTGCCCATGGCGCTCTCTAATAAAGTCGGCCATGGGCTCAATAGCCAGGGCAAACAAAATGGGGGAGAAGGGGCAACCCTGATGGGTGCCTTTGCTCAACTGGAACTGCTCAGACAAACAGGACTTAACCACCACTCTAGCTACTGGCTGTGTACATAGTAATTGGCTATATCGTATCATGTTCGGGCCGATCCCCATTTTCCCCAGAACCACCCATAACAATTCCCCAGACACCATATCAAAGGCTTCTTTTTGCATCAATGGTTACCGCCACTGCCCGTGCATGGGGTTCTAATCTTGCCATTCCATTGAATAGTCTCCTGATGTTGAGCGATGTGGACCTTCCAGGGATGAAACCGGCTTGGTTGGGGTTAATCAAATGTGGCATCAGAGGGAA